>NW_008344634.1:161543-172359 GCF_000622305.1 Nannospalax galili | reverse complement strand
TCAAGATAGGGTCTTTTCTAAAATTTTATTTATTATTTTTTATTTTTGTGTGTATGAGTGTATTGTCTGCATGTATGTAAGCACACCTGTGTCATGCAATGCCCACAGAGGTCAGAAGAGGGCGTCAGATTCCCCTGAAACTGGAGTTTCAGACAGTTGTTAGCCGCCATGTGGGTGCTGGGAATCGAACCCAGGTCCTCTGCAAGGGCAGCCAGTGCTATTAACCTCTGAGCCATCTCTCCAGCCCCAGAATAGGGGTTTTTTTTAAGTGCCACTTTACAGCAATATTTATGTAGGAGACTTGGAGACTTCACTGACACTGAGGCTGACATGAGCCAGCCACAGCATTTAGTGATGTAAAAAAGGAAATTTCTCTAGAAGACTCCTAGACTGCCTTCGTGGGTGCAGACCACAGGTGACAGAATGAATATTATATTTCTGCTCACTCCTGTGCAGCAGAACCCCAGTGCCTTCTTTCACTCTCAAAGAGAATCTAGTTTGGATCTTAAATTATATGTTCACCACATTTAAGCGCAGAGTACTTTCTACTGTTGCCATTACTATCTTTTCCAGATAAAGGAGTCATCCAGTGGGGATATCAGTGTTTACTACTTCTCAAGCATTCCAACGATCAGGAGTGAAACATTCACCAGCATACCTGTTTGTTCTTGTCTGGTGAGAGAGCTGAAGCCCCACTCTCCTGAAGAGCCTGCAGCTGACGCTTAATGACAAGATCCTGAATTTCTTGTAGTGAGTACTTTTTGGCAAGCTTTGACTGTTCTTCATAAAAGGCAGACCATTTCATCGCAGCCTCATTCTGAAAAATAAATAAGATAAAATTCAAGCTGCATGGAAGATGGAGTCCAAGGAACATCTGCTGAAATATCTACTATTTCCTGAATAACTTGCTCCTTTACTTTGCTGAAGGTCAAGGTTTAGGTTAAGAGTAACCAGGCCACTCTTTGGCCACTGTCTTTCTGGCCCAGTGCCTGGTTTTCCCAAGGGTCCTGTCCCTAGAACTGGAAGTAAATTCTCACAGATAATTCACACTGTGAGGCCCTGGAACATAATTATGGCCTTAGTACTGTGACGTAGGTAAGTTGGCTTAAGATTTAGGGATGAATGCTCTAAAAGGAGAACCTAGTAGAACTCAGAGAGGAAATAGTGGAAATACAGTCCCTCGTGACCATTGGAACCATGAGAAATAAGAACCAGATCACAATAAGCTCCTGAGTACCATGACTTAGGACAGGGATTCTGACCTTAAATTATTATCTCAAAGGAAGGCTCCCCAGTGATTTTCCAACAGCAACAGAAATCAACAAACAGGTGATGATGCTGAGCTACACCTGCCTGTCTACAGCTCCATCTTGATTATAAGTAGGAAAGTGAACGTTTCCAAACTTCTCTGATGCAGTCTTCTCTCAGTACACAAAGTCACTTCCACTTGTCAAAAGCTAAAACCAACTGCTTTGTGCATCATACCACCTTAGGCCCTACAAATAGGTAGCATATGGGCTCCACTCCTACAGTCAGATACCTCTGACTAGTGTGTGACATTGGACAAATTACCTCTTCCAGCTAGAGCTCTCATGCATGAAAAAAAATCATAACATGATTTGTGATTAAATGAGTCTTCTAAGAATGAGGATAATTGACTAATAATAACATGCTTACCAGAGGGCCTGACACATCCTAAGCATTCAATCAATGCTGTTTTTTTTGCTTGTAGAGGAAAAGTTCTTGTGCTTAAGTTGCTTAAAGTTTTATCATATGGGTATGATACTCATTATGCATGATTGCTTAATGAAACATAAGTACATAATAGCATATGAGCTACCAGTGAGGCAAACAGTTTCTGTTATAAGAAGTTAAAAATTCAAGTAGGGTTCCAAATTTGGTCAAGTGCTCCTAGAAGAGATGAGACTTAAGTAAACCTTGAAACAGTTAGGAGTTGGATGGATATAGAATGCTTTGCAAAATAGCTTGCCTCTTTCAAGCATCATGTGATAGAAAACCATTGTCACCATTTTTGTATGTTAATAAAGGGGCTTAGAGAGAAAGTGGAGCTGGCAATCAACCACCAGCATGCCATCTAGGAGCCTGTGGCAGACAGACTCTATCTAAGATGACTCCCATGATGCCCATGTTCTGATGATCACTCCCTTATGTGATACCCCCTAAATAAGAATAGACCTGTGACTGGATTCTAACCAACAGCATGGAACAAAAATGATAGGACACATATATTTACATTGCATAGGTTTTGAAATTTTATCTTGTTATCGGGCCCTCTCCCTTGTGGACTGTGATGCAGCAAGATGCCATGTTATGAGCTATCCTGTGGAAAAGGCTCCATGGCAAGAAACGGAACATGGCCTCTCATTAGCATCCTGCAATGAACTAAGAACCTCAGTTCAGCAGTATTGAAAAGATCTGAATATTTACCCTAACCACACCTAGCTCAGAAGTAAGATGTGTCTCACCACTAGGCGAAGCTCAGATGAGAACACTGTCAGCATCTTGAAGGCACCTTTATGAAACCTAGAAATAAAAGATCGATGCCTGGACTTCTGAACCAAAAAAGTGTGAAATAAATGTGTGTTTGTCTAATCCTCTAACCTTGGGCTGATGACTTCTTAAATAACAGATAACTAGTACAAATTGCAAAGGCAGGCCTCCAGGCATGAATGTACTTTCCATGCTACAGAATTTCACGGTTATCCTGTGAGTGTGAGACAGTCACTGAGAGGTTCTGAGCAGTCATGTGACAAAGGTGAAATGATACATGGAAGCTGAGGTAATGGACCAGAGAAGAGATACCGAAGGTTGTGACAATGAGAACAGAAAGGCATTTCTCTTTATTGAACATCTACAACCCCTCAGGAACTGCTTCTCCATTAGTGTCCACATACAGCAACTTTCTGAGAAAGCTATCATCATCTCCATTTGAAAAATGAGATCAATGAGGTACACAGTAGGAAAGTAATTTTTCCTAGATTACATAGCTAGTCCTTGGAAGCACTAGGGCCTCATAGCAAATGCATTTATCTCTGCAACTAATGGTCTGAATTATTGTCCTATAAATTGTATTGGACGCACCCTAGTCTCTCTCCCATGCATGAGTGGGAAGGAATGAACTATGGGAAGTGTAGTTTCCTCAACAAAACAAACTGGTCTATGCTATCTCTCACTTACCATTATCTAATTTTCTTCCTGTAGTTTAGGATTACTTACTGTTGAGTGAAATTTCTAGTAAAACTTTGATAACAAATTATAAGAATAATTAATTTTGTTCTTGATCTATTTTGGAAACAACTCACAATCGCCAAAATGCTTCAATCTTAGAATTTTTACTATATTGAAAGTGTGAACTTCAAGACCATGTGATTTGATTTTACTTGTCATTGTCACTTTTTAAGTACTATATTTTATGAAGCAAAAAATTACTTAACATTGACTTGAATTTTGCTCTCTGAAGCTAGAGTGCTCTTTGCCAAACTATTCTTTTTAATGTTATTTACAATTTATTCCATATCCTCACCCTAAGGCTCCTGAGCCTAAATAAAACAGACAGTTTAGTTGCTATGGAGAAAATCAAAATAAGTTCATATACCCCTATTAGACTGTTCACACAGTAGTTGATAGCTATATGGTGTTTTGGGGCCTGACTGATGTATACAATGAAACACAGAGCAAAGTTTATATAGTTCCTTATCTTAAAGGAGCAAGTTCAGATAAAATAGATGGCATTCCACACTCCCTCTGTGCAAAAACAAGCAAAATGCAACTAAAACAGTAAAATTTCCTTCAGCCACACATGAGGGGAGGACAAACACAAGAAGTTCACTCAGACTTTTGCCTCTAACTGTAAGGAATACCATATTTATATCCTGTGAGAATTATATAATAAACAAAATATTTTTAAAAAAGAAATATAAACTGCTAAGCCAGGCATGGTGGCGCATGCCTTTAATCCCAGTACTCAGGAGGCAGAGGTAGGCAGATCTATGTGAGTTCAAGGCCAGCCTGGTCTACATAGCAAGTTCCAGGGAAATGAAAGGAAAAAACAGAAAGCAGAAAGAAAGGGGAATAAAACAAATGTGACATGAAAACATAAGAAGGGGGGCTATTGGGGAGGAGGGACAGGACCAGCAAGAGGGGAGCAAAAGAAGGGCAGGAAGACAGTGAGGACTTGAACATGAACAAAATATGTATGAAAATGCCATAATAAAGCAAGCCAGGTGTGGTGGTACACATATTTATTCCCAGCACTTGGTGGTGGTGGCAGGGGTAGAGGCAGGAGGATCTGTGTGAGTTCAAGGCCAGACTGATCTACATGGCATGTTCTAGACCAGGCAGGTATGCATAATGAGCCCTTGTCTCAAAACAAAAGCAATAGTGAATCTGATAACTTTTTATGTGATGTTTCAAAATTTAATTCAAATGATAATGAATTTAAAAAACACTGTATTCTGTGTTGACTTCAGAGCCTCATAACTACTGGCTAGCGTTCACAGTTCATATGCATGCATCTGGAAGGAAGAATAATCACCAACCTTACTCACCTGCGAATCCCACGAATTACAACAACTGGCCTGCCAAGATACGCCCACTGGTGCAATAGTGACTTGAACACCATGGGAATAACCAAGCACTCTCTAATGGGATTTAAGATCCACTTCACAAGATGGAGCCCATACCTGACACTGATATCAGGCTTAGAAAGCTAAATCTAGACAGGTCATAAGACATAGGGGAGAGCCTAATACTAGTTTTTTACTAAATAGTTATTGTATTAAACTGACTCTTAATGACTTATTGCTGTACCCATCTCGATTAATGCATTCTCAGCTCTCATCAGAAAAGTTTCCTTATGCAGCAAATGGTGATTAACACAAAAATCCACAACTGGTCAATGTGCAGAGAGAAAGGGGCTGCAGAGTGCTTATCCCTGAATCTGGCACCTATATCAAACTTCTGCCTCCCAAGATTCAGAGATCATTGCAGAAGAGGGTCAGAAAGATTGTAAGAGCCAAAGGTGATGGATGACCACAAGGAAACAGAGTTTTCCAGTTACTCACATGAACTCAAAGCAATGGTAACAACATGCACAAGTCCCATGAAAGCTGAAACCAGACAAAATGCCAGCATAGATGTGGAGAAATGGATGAGAGACCCCAACCCAGCCTAAGGAACTTTGGCAACTGATTACTGCCGGGAGAAGGAGACACAGTCTCTTTCAAGGATGAGATTCTTCGTAGGATAACCAGGCTCCAGTGGATATTGATACATTTAAGTACATGAGGGGACATAAATTAGACTCTATAGGTCATATATATATATATATATAATTGTGTGGGGCAGTAAGGGGTGGTATGGATAGGGGAGGATACCTAATTACCATCAAATTATACTGCATGAAAATTGCAAAAAGTGAAAAGTTTCAAAAACAAAATCAATTTAAGAAAAAAAAAAGCATTCTGGAGTGAGGAAAGGAGAATATAGTTTTCCATGTTCTGAAGTACACAGCTATCCATGTTATTAATATAATTACATAGAATTAGTACCATATAAACATATTTTCTAGACAAATCTTTATGACCTATCTATTTCTTTTTCAAATTATAAATCAAAGCTTCACCCTTTAATCACAGCTGATAAATTATAGCCTTTGGTCTGTTCTTTCTTAATGTTTTATTGGAAAGCAGCACATAAATTCATGAAGTATTGCCTATGACTACTTTGGCTGTACGACTGCAGAGCTAGGTAGTTGTGATCTGCAAAGCCAAGAAGATATACCGCTCAATCCTTTATTGAAAAGTTTGTTGATCCCTGCTTTCAATGAAGAACTATAGTAAATTTTTAAAGCCTATGAAATATTTATATACTTAAATATGTGTGCTGGATAGCTTTAGTGTCAATTGACACACCTGGGTTAAGGGAGACTCAATTGGTGAATTGCCTCCATTGGACAGGCCTGTGGCCATATCTGCGAGGCAGCTTCTTGATTACTGAGTGATGTGTGGTACCACCCCTGGGCAGGTGGGCCTATGTTTTTCTAAGAAAGCAGGCTGAGCAGGGGCCAGGGGAGCAAGCCAGTAAGCAGCATTCCTCCATGGCCTGTGCTTCAGCTTCTGCCTCCAAGTTCCTGCCCTGTGTTCCTACCTTGGGATCCTTCAGTGATGAACTGTGACCCAGGAGATGTAAGCCAAATAAACCCTTTCCTCCCCAAGTTGGTATTGGTCAGAGTGTTTTGTCACAGCAATGGAGACACAAGCTAGAACAATATGTAACTATTCCATTGAAAAATGTGTGATGTAGTGGTGCACTCCTTTAATCCCAGCACTCGGGAGGCAGAGGCAGGTGGATCTCCATGAGTTTGAGGCCAGCGTGATATACATAGTGAGTTCCAGGTCAGCTGGGGCTACAGGGAGACCCTGTCTCAAAAAGACCAATAAAAGAAAAAAAAGAAAAAAAGAAAAATATGTGATGCACTGATAATTAGTTAATATACAATAAATAATAATTAACTCTTCAATTAAATATAAATAAATAAATCCTTTTCATAGAAAGTTGTTTGAGATATGGAGTATTGACATCTTATTTTTTCTTTATCTATAGCTTGCTATCCCCTGAACAATGCTAGATTTCTGCAACCTCCAAACTATTTCTTCCCCTAAACATGTGAAAATTCTCTGAAGACAGAGATGAAAAACTGGAGAAAAAAAAAACAAACTTAGCATCTGTCCAGGACCTTAAATTCCAGCACCTCCTAGGAAAATCTCTATCCTGGAGTCCCTTAGGCTGGCCCAGTTTCTAGATAGAACCCTTAAAGCCATATCAGGTTCAGAGATCAACTCATCCTCTTTTTAGCGATGACCACAGATTTGCACATTTTAAAAAATGTATTTTATTCAATAGAGTAAGTAACCTAAGTTATATGGATTCTACTGCTCCATCTTACCATTCAAAAACTTACTTTTGTGTGGTGGTGCACTCCTTTAGTCCCAGCACTTGAGAGGTAGAAGCAGGTGGATCTCTGTGAGCTCAAGGCCAGCCTGGTCTACACAGTGAGTTCTAGGCTAGCTAAGGCTACAGGGAGACCCTGTCTCAAAAAGATTTTTTAAAAAATCTTACTTTTGTATATTTTAGATGAGTTGGATGAGAGGTTTCATATTTGGAACTTTTAAACATTTATAAACACTTATTTTTCCTCAATTTTATCTTACGGGAAAAAAATGCTCAACCTGAAGTCCAGTTTCCTTCACAGTGACATTTCCCCATTGTTGGTCTCATATATGAGTATTTTATGCATCATGAATCATATGATGGAACCATTAGAAACAGGGATTAAGCCAACATTCTTCCCTATAGCAGTTTATTTAGCATTTCTGATCTCTGCGTTCCCGTGGAGACAGGAATAGGCAAGGGAAATGGGCATGCCCAAGAGACTGCACGGGTTACAGCAGAGGTGCTGAAGAATTCCTAGGGATCATCAAAGAACAAGCATTGGCTTCCTACTCTCACCAAATAACTCATAACATACTAAGAAACAGTTTACAAGGCAGTCTCAACACCCACTTCAACTACATGGGCAGGATGGGACAATTGTCACAGTAACTATCAAATTCTGAAATCTTCTTGCTCTGTCCAGAATTAAAATGTTCCAGAGAACCTCTATGCTGCTGGAAATCTTCCAACGTTGCTATTAAGAATCAAGCATGGGGGTTGGAGAGATGGCTCAGTGCTTAAGAACACTGACTGTTCTTGCAGAAGACCCAGGTTTGAATCCCAGCACCCACATGGCACCTAACAACTGTCTGAAACTCCAGTTCCAGGAAATTCAATGCCCTCTTCTGTCCTTCACAGGTATTGCATGACATGGGTGCACTTACATACATGTAGGCAATACATACACACAAAATAAAAATGATAAAATAATAAATAGAATATTTTTTTAAAAATCAAGCATGCCTTTTTTTAAAATTGCTGTGAGAAAGTCCCAAATTCTCCCTAAAATATTGCTTTATCTTTGTACAAGGGAAGGTCAGGACTGAGTTGAGTTAACAAATAGAACGGTGATTTAGGGGCCTAGGATATGGCAATCAGTAAAATGTTTTTCTGTGTAAGCATAAGGACCTGAGTTTAGTCCCCAGAACGCATGTAAAAAAAGACACCATAGTAGCATTTGCTTGTAATCCCAGCATGGAAGAGATGGAGACAACAAGATCCCTGGGGTTCTCTGGCCAGCCAATCTAACTAAATCACTGAGCTCTAGTTCAACAAGAGACCCCGTCTCAAAGATGAGGTCAATGGATCCTGGGAAATGACGCCTATGGTTAACCCCTCTGGCCACACACACAGAAACATACACACACACACACACACACACACACACACACATGCATGCTCACACCTACAAACACAAAGACACATATACACATATGACTACACACATGAAGATTTTATCTATTTGCCTCAATTCTTATTTGTTCCAATTTATCTTCCCCATTAGGTTTATGATTTACCTCCTATTAATGTTTTGATTAAACAATGAATTTACAAGTTTTCCATTCCAATACTCTTGAAGATTTACAAAGGATCTTATTTCAAAAATCAAGCCACAGTTAAGTTTACAAAGAATGGGGAATGCCTAAGAAAGTAATATCGGCTGAAGAGGTGGGTCAGCAGTTAAAAGCACTGGCTGCTCTTACAGAGGATTAGTGTTCCATTCTTAGCATCCACATGGCAGCTCACAACCATCTGTAACTCCACTCCCAGGCCCTCTTCCGACCTCCGTGTTCACCAGGCACATACATGGTACACTCACATGCATGCAAGCAAAACACTCGACATAGAAAAATTTTTTTAAATCTTTTTTAAAAGAAAGCGATATCATTTTACTGAAACATTAATTACTATTTAAATGCTGAATATTCAATCTGCATTTTCTCTAAAGTGGGGGTAGGTTTATTGTGCAGCATAAGACAAGCTTATAATTAATTTTTACTGAATTTATGAACTGCTTGAAAATCTATTTTTATTTTTCAAATTGAAGTTTTTGCATATTAATTACTGAACCCACCTGTTAGTATAGAAGCATAGATATAAATTGAAAACTCATCTTTCCTATGAAGCACATCAAACTGTCTGCACAGGGAGGGACTTTGTTTTTAGCTGGATATGTTATATTAGTCCTGAGACTAATATGATCAAAATACATATATAATGTCATATCAAATACTTATAGACCCAGCTTGGTTCTTCTCCAATGCCTCCTGTTGGAATTGTATCTGATTTTATTGCCAGTTTCTATCCAAATCCTTTGGGGAATGGGGTGATCTTGCTTTTTTTTTTTTTTTTTTTTTTTTTTTTTTTTTTTGGCCAAGAATAACATAGTCTTTCAAGGAGACAAGATTATTATGAATGGAGCTAACCACACATATCACAAAAGGAAAGAAAATGTAGATCACTTTAGAAATTTGGGTCTTTTGTTGTTGTTTTTGTTGTTTTGTCTTGTTTCTGATGGGCTCTCACATAGCCCCAGCCCACCTGGAATTCACTATCTAGACCCAGCTGGCCTCAATCTCACAGAGATCCACCTGCCTCTGCCTCCTCAGTGATGGGATTAAAGAGAAACCTGATCTGTGTTCTGTGGTATCAGCAGACCACCAGAGAGTGCCTGTTTCTGTCCTCCCTCTGGCATAGGCGTTGCAAACACAGGGGACTGCCTGAGAGCAACTGGATCCTGCCTCCAAGTGGTGGTGAGCTTCCCCTAACTGCACTGTACCCAACTCCCTAACCGGAATTGTCTGAGGCCCCTCCCAAGGCCCCAGGGCAGACCTGGCTTTGATAGAATAAGGCTGAGATCTTAGCAGACAGCCTGAGAGGGGAGGTTCTGACCTCCATCTGTGTAGTGGCTGTGATCTCAGAAGACCACCAGAGAGTGCCTGTTTCTGGCCCTCCTCTGGCATAGGGGCTGAGAACTCAGCAGACTGAGAGTTCCAAAATTGCCCTCCCCCTTAGGGAACTTCCCAAATTTTGCTCTGAGTTCTCACAAGTAGGCGTCCAAACCTTAGAAGAAACCCTGAATGTGCCTGACTGGAACCTAATGTGGAATTCTGTGGGTGCTCCTGATATGAAGCCATCAGCTCCCTCCAAAATAAAACCTGAGAGAACCTGAAACATGGACCAACTAGCTTTATATAAACGATAAGAAAAGGACCAAGGCAGACCAATAACAAAAACAGAAGCATGCTTCAATTTAATTCTCATATTAGAATCACAAACAACAAAAGAAATTCATGTGCCAAAATCACAACAAAATAATAATAAAACGGAAAACCAAAACATTATGTCCCCACCAAACTCCACCAGTCCTATAGAAGAGTTCTACAAGGAGAACCCCTGAGAGATAACCCTGGACACAGAATTTAAAAGAACAATCATAAACATAATTAAGGAATTCAACGAATTTAAAGAACACATGAACAAACAAATCAAAGAACTGAAAGAAGATAAGGATAAACTTCTGAATGAATTCACAAAAGAGAAACATTGAAGAAAACTCAGGCAGAAATGAAGAAGGAAGTGAAAAACTCAACAAGCCAACTTAAAACAACAGGGGGAAGTCTCACCACAAGAATGAATGAAACGGAAAACAGAATATCAACATTGGACGATAAAGTTGAAGAATTGGACCACTCAAGCAAAGATTATGAAAAATTTAAAAACCACAAGAATGGAAATAGAAACAAAGAAAACAATACAAAGAATCAATGAATCTAAGAGCTGGTTCTTTGAAAAGTTAAAC
>NW_008344634.1:123521-161419 GCF_000622305.1 Nannospalax galili | reverse complement strand
CCATACATTATTAAATTAGAAAACCTAAGGAAATGGAAATCTATCTAAAATGGTGGGAATCACCAAAGCTAAATCAAGAAGAGACCAACAGTTTAAACAGACCCATAACTTATAAGGAAATCAAAACAGTAATACAAAGCCTCCCAACTAAAAAAAGCTCAGGCCCAGATGGACTTACAACAGAATTCTACAAGACATTTAAACAAGACCTCCAACCAATAATACTTAAATTATTCAAAACGATAGAAACAGAAGGAGAACTCCCAAATTCCTTCTATGAGGCCAACATCACTCTAATACCCAAATGGCATAAAGACACAATCCAAAAAGAAAACTATAGACATATCCTTAATGAAACATAGATGCAAAAATTCTCAACAAAATACTTGCAAATCGCATACAGACACACATCCGAAAATTCATTCACCACGATTAAGTAGGCTTTATCCCAGAGATGCAGGGATGGTTCAATATACACAAGTCAATAAACGTCATTAATCATATAAAGGGACTCAAAGACAAAAACCACATTGTCATCTCAATGGATGCAGAAAAGGATTTTGACAAAATTCAGCATGCATTTACATTCAAAGTCTAGAGGGAATTGGACAGAGGGAACATACCTCAACATAATTAAAGCTATACACAACAAACGCACCACCAACATCATTCTAAATGGAGAAAAACTGGAAGCATTCTGATCAAAGTCAGGAACCAGACAAGGATGTCCACTATCTCCACTCCTTTTCAACATAGTGCCTGAAACTCTTGCTAGAGCAATGAGATAGGAGAAGGAAATTAAGGGAGTAGTAATTGGAAAAGAAGAGGTCAAACTATCACTTTTTGCAGATGATATGATGCTATACCTAAGAGATCCCAAAAGTTCCACCAGAAAACTCCTAGAACAGATCAACACTTTCAGTATAGTGGCAGGTTATAAAATCAATCTACAAAAATCAATACCCTTTCTATATATGAATAACAAGCAATTAGAGAAAGGGTACAGGGAAATGCTCCCATTTGCAACTGCTGCAAAAATAAATAAATAAATAAATATCTTGGAATAAATTTGACCAAAGACACCAAAGAGCTCTACAATGAAAATTTGAAATCATTAAAGAAAGACATTCAGGAAGACACCAGGAGATGGAAAGACCTCCCATGCTCGTAGACTGGAAGAATTAATATTGTGAAAATGATCATCCTACCAAAAGCAATATATAGATTCAATGCCCAAAAGCCATTTATAGATTCAATGCAATGTCAATCAAAATCCCCATGATATTTTTCACAGAACAGGAAAAAACCATCCTAAGATTCATATGGAAGCACAAAAGACCTTGGATAACCAAAGCAACCCTGAGCACAAAGAGCAATGCTGGGGGAATTATTATACCAGATCTCAAAGTATACTACATAGCTATAGTCATAAAAACAACATGGTACTGGCACAAAAATAGACACATAGATGAATGGAACATCATTGAAGACCCAAACCTGAGCACATGCAATTTCAGCCACCTGATATTTGCCAAAGATGCCAAGAATGCACAATGGAGGAAAGACAGCCTCTTCAACAAATGGTGCTGGCAAAACTGGATCTCTACCTGTAGAAGAATGAAACCAGATCCTTATCTTTCACCTTGCACAAAAGTCAACTCCAAATGGCTCAAAGACCTCAATGTGAAACAGGAAACCCTGAAACTATTAGAAGAAAATATTGGCAGTAATTTACAAAATATAGGTGTAGGAAAGGATTTTCTAAATCAGACAGAAGTTGCTCAGGAATTACAGTCAGCAGTCAACAAGTGGGACCTCATTAAACTAAAACGCTTCTGTACATCAAAAGAAACAATCAAAAAAGTGAAGAGAAAACCCACAGAATGGGGAAAAATCTTCACCAGTGACACATCTGACAGAGGTTTAGCTTCCAGAATATATAACAAACTCAAAAAACAAGGAAGCAAGAAACCAAATGACCCAATTAAAAGATGGGCTAAAGAACTAAACAGAGTTCTCAAAGGAAGAAATAAAGATGGCTAAGAAGCACCTCAAAAAGTGTTCAACATCATTAGTAAATAGAGAAATGCAAATTAAAACCACCCTAAGGGATCACCTTACCCCAACCAGACTGGCTAGGATCAAGAGAACAAATGATACCAAATGCTTGGGATGATGTGCAGAAAGGGGAACACTCATTCACTGCTGGTGGGATTGCAAACTTATGCAACCCCTATGGAAAACAGTGTGGAGAACCCTTAAAAAACTAAAAATGAACCTAGCATATGACCCAGTTATACCACTCCTTGGAATATACCCAGAGGACTCATCCTATTATAGAGACACTTGTACTACCATGTTTGTTGCTGCTCTTTTCACAATAGCTAAGAGATGGAAGCAACCTAAGGGCCCCTCAACTGATGAGTGATTAACAAAACTGTGGTATATTTACACAATGGAGTTCTATTCAGCAGTAAAAAAAAAGATGAAATAATGAAATTTGCAGGTAAATGGATGAATCTAGAAACTGTTATACTAAGTGAAGTAACAGACTCAGAAAAATAAAAGACGTGTGTTCTCTCTCATTTGTGGGTCCTAGCACCAAATCCTTTTAAATTCCGTCCTTTTAATAAGATGATACTGTACAGCAGTCTCCTGCATGAAATAACGACCATCATCACGACTTCAGCAGTGCCCGATTGCTAAACATCGTCACAATTGGGCTTGTTGGTTGCGCTCCTTCATTAAAAGAGGATCAAGCAGTGTCATTGGACCCTCACCAGAGTATCCAGCCACTTTTCCCATCCAACTGTATGTAATTTGGCCCTAATCACACACGGTCTCCTGGATTTGGGAAGGGCTAAATTATACAATTGGGGGAAGACAAGGAAGAAAAGGTTTGACCCATGCTGGGTAAGGGCTTTCCAGTGTGCATACCCTCAGGTCATTCATACACTTCAGCAACCCCTCAGTTATCTCGGTAAGTAAGCTCAGAAAATTCATTGGTTCCCCAGTAAAACTTTAATCCTCCTCTTGTAGACTGGACACTGGTTCAAGTCCATCTCGTGGGGTCTCCACATCCTCCCTGGACAACAGGACATGTGACTCACCACAGTAACAGGACATTTTGAGAGATGTTCCATAGTCCCCTGGAACTTAGTCGACCTTGGAGGGCAAGGGGCAAAAACTGTCCTTTAAGTCCCTCTGACCAGATTAGTATAGGCCTCAAAGTATGTTGTTAAACATCCAATAAAGTTAGTTCCACCAGTCTGGTACTTTTAATTACCATGTGCTATGTAGATAAAGCTTGTGTAAAAAACCAAATGTTCTCAAATAAGCCTTGACTAGATATATATTTTGTTCCTTTAACTAGTTGACTAAACTATGACCTTAGAAATTTTAAGATTTTATGTATATTATTTTTGTCTCATCCTTTGTATATCATAACAAGCCTATACAGACCTTCATCACTTGCTGAGGGTTTCTCATTTTTTCTATTTTGGAAAATATCTCCATTCCCATATTCTTTTAACATCTTTTACATTCTCATTTTCTTTTTTTTAATAACTGTGAGACATAACATTAACAAATAAATTTTCCATCTGTTGTGAGAATTCTTTTCCTGGGGATACTAAGCAATCCTTATTCCCTTTTAAGGTTCTAGTGCCCCAGACCACCTGGAATTCACTATGTAGACCCAGCTGGCCTCGTTCCCACAGAGATCTGCCTGCCTCTGCCTCCTGAGTGATGGGATTAAATAGAAACCTATTTTGAACCAAGTTTTTTCCTTACCCCTGTCTTCTGATCCGTCTCACCTTTTACACATATTAATCAAGTTTCAAGCTTTCATTTATTTTAAAACATCTTCTCACAGCTTTAAGTACCACATCCTATTTTAGATCTGTAGTCTGGCAAGCCCAATGTCCTGATTTCTAAAAGTTCCCTCAGGGGACAATATGAAAATAACAGGTTGACCTCAATAATATCACGTTGATAGGAAATGAATACATAAATGTGATAGTTTAATTTCTCTTTTTGTATAAGTTATCTGTTGTTATAACAGTACTATCTAAGAAACAACCAAAAGTCTCAGTAGCATAAATGTTTATTGTTTATGTGCCTAAAATAACTTGGAGTTTGCAGATAGCTCTGCTGATCTTGTTTAGATTTGCTTACAACTCTGGAAGTTGGCTTCTGCTCGGGCAACCTACTCCGTGTCTCTCATTTTTAGCTGACTAGTTCAAACAGGTTCTCTAGGCAAAGACAAAGGTGCCAAGGATAAGCCCCACTGTTAAACCCATTAAGCCTGGGCTTTCATCACCCTTCTAACACCAAGCAAGACCAATGATGAACAACACAGTCATATAACCTGAAATGCACTGCAAAGTAGCATGACTTAAGACATTATTATGGCAAAGGATGAAGAATTGGGTCCATCAATGCAATAGACCACACCTCCTTAACAAACTCCGTTGGATTTATAGTGCACACGTTTGTCTAAATGCTTCAAAAACCTATTTATAGTTTTAAATGTCTCACATTTTTTAGATTACAGTTTTACAGGTCTTATCAGTTTTACTACCTGTGGCATAAATAGTGCTTCTTTCTATTTACTCTGAATTTATCTTTGTAGAGCTTTCAGCTGTATTGTCTTTCAGGTGTAAAAAGATTGGGCCAATATAACTGTCAACACTCTTTTGTTTCTTATTCTGTGTAACTGGAACTGTTTTCTTTAGTGAGGTTTTCTGCACCACCCAACCCTCTCTCACTTCCTTAAATCATTCTAACTATTCTATGTGGGAGGGCAAGTGCCCGTTCCTAAACTCTGCCTTCATATATAAACACTAGCGTTGTGTTTTTAAAGATATAGAACACTGTTGTTTCTTTTACTTTCAGAATCATCTAAATGATGCTAACCATTGTGGTCATAGAAGTATGTCTTCTATGTCTTTTTCTGATCAAAAAAATGATTTCTTATAGCACATCAGCTCCCAGAAACAGCCAACTTATATACAATTTGGATTTTTCAGACCAGTTCCAATTTCTATAATTTTATAACATACCACAACTTTGGGTGGTAAACACTTGTGTTATACTTAAGGACCTTTTATCAAACACTTGCCTATATATTAATGATCTTCAAAATAATCTTTGGCTGTATTCAAATGTTTATTTTATTTTAAAGCTTTTTTTGAAACTTTCAAAACCTCTCTGAAGTAATAAATGTATCACAAAACTAAGGTTAGAAAAGCCTAATGGCCTCCAAGATATTGATGGTAATTACAAACATTTTACTTGCTAAGCAAATATTAAGCACTGGGAATTCCAGAGCCATTTATTTTCTCTGTCCAAGAAGTTCATTTTTCGTTAGCCACCCCCCAAAAGATAAACTAGATCATGAAATAGTCTCACTAAAATAAACTCAGAGTTTCTAATTCTGTGAGTTAGTACATATCTTATAAAAACAAATGTTGGTCTGTAAAAAAATATAGAGAGAGAGTAAAGTCAGTAGGATGTAAATTTATGGGAACAAATTCTCTCCTTTGTCCAGGAAAGGCTTGTTGTGAAAATACACAGACAAAGGTTGATATTTCTTAATTCTTGACCCTGAATTCTCTGCTGACTACAAGCCAAGAAGCAGGCGAAGGAAGGAACATTATGGCTGTTTCTGGGAATTGTGTTGCCCCCAAGTTCATATCCTCCCAGCAGCTGTTCTGTGAATCTTAGGAGAGAGCCTCAGAGATGGGAGACTCCAGCTTCTTTCAAATCTGACTTCCTCAGGGAAATCTTGATTCAAAACTACCTGGACTGAACATAGAGTCCAGTGCCAGCACACTTACCTAGTATGGACAACACTAGTTTGATTCCTTGCACCACTACACACACACACACACACACACACACACACACACACACACACACACACACACCCCTCTCATATATTTCCCATGTTCAGCATTCCCACGTAGTATATACTATATTACTAATAATGTGATCATAATCTTCAGTTTACAGCTGAGTCAAATGAATCTGGAGGAAGTTAAAAAGTTGCTCAAGACCTTCAGCTTTTAAGATTCAGATGAAGATCTGAATCTGGAATGTTTGGCTCCACTCCATACCTACTATACTAGACACTTCTATATGATCACAGCCCACATGCACCATTACCCTTATAGCACAGCATATTTTGGCAGCCTCATCTTAGAACTTTTTGTAACACCTGCAACGCTACCCAGTACATAAGAGAATCTCAACACATGGAAATAGAAAAACAGGAGAGACTAGGAGGAGCCATTTTCCTCAACATCAGTTACCTCCCTCTGCACATAAACCCACACAGGTATACCTGAGTGCTTTAATGCACTTTTCACCTCTTCCTGGTGACGGAGATATGGAGTCCTTTGCTGTTTTTCTTTCATTTAAGTATTTCCATTTTCCTTTAAAGGGTCCACATGTTTCTCCAGTTTAATCACAGCTGATGATTTATACTCTTTCACTTCTAGTTTTTGCTCTGACCAATAACTTTAAAAGGATAACACCTTTTTAAACATTGTCACTGACCTACAACCACAACACTATAATGTTCACAGAGATGCTTTCAACAAACATCACTACATGTCATTCCATAGAATGACTTCTACACAACCAGGCTCACAAAAGAACTATTATATACCTCTTCAAAAACCCTAACTCCCTCTCACACTAATAGCAACAATATTTTGCTGTTCTCCTAAGCCCACATGCAACAAGCACCATTCTGGTGAATGATTTTGTGAATCTGATGAGGCATATATGGGTGCTCTTTTCCTTTCACAGATGGAAAAACTAAGGCTTGGGCAGGGAGAGATTACTTAGTAGTAAAAAGCATGGGCCACTCTAGCAGAAGATCCGAGTATTGTTCCCAGCACCCACACAGGGAGGTGCATAACCATCTGTAATTCCAGCTCCAAGGAATCTGACACCCCTGGCCTCCCTTGTGACCACCACTCATGTGCATATACACAGAAAGAGATACACATGAACACACGTAATTTAATAATAATAATAAAATTTTAAGAAGAAACTCAGAACATAGACAATCTAATTAACTAGTTCAAGTTCACCCAGCTAAAGAGTGATGAAGCTGGGATTTGCATGTCAATATCCTGACTCCAGAGCTCTTAGGCATGAAACTAGCATCACCATGAACCATTCAGCTGAGAAGAAACAATGTACAATACATTTCAGCCACCTCCAACAGAAATAAAAAGCTGAGAAAAAAAGTTACAATAAAAAGAAGAAAGGGAAGGCCACAATGCAAGATCAGATAAAACAACTCTTGTCCAAATCTACTTGGCTTTCTTGTGCTTTCGAAAAATAGAGGGGAAAAAAAAAACACCTTAAGATTTTCAAAGGAGACAATGTTCTCAGTTCTCTTCTGTGACTGGCATTAATTTAATTTAAACATGAAACACTCTAATGGTTTGACAAATATAAGCTTCCAGGTTGTAGTTTTGAAGGAAAGTATTGCAACCTTTTCTTAACCAGCTACTTAATTTTCCACTTCTTAAATGTGTAAAGGTCCTGCTTTGGGATCCGTGAAAGGAAAACATTTCTTAACTCCTTGCACTTGTCAAACAAAATATCCGCTTTCCCAGAGGATTCTGAGATCTTTCAGGACTAGTTTAATTATAGTGTTTCTTCGATGACCTTTGGAAATTCCTCAGTGCTCTGTGACAACAAGAAAAGGAATTCCCAAGTCCAGTTTTACCTAACCCATGGTTACCTTAATTACTAAGCTGCTGGTTGCAATAAACCTCCACTTGCATTTTTCAGTTAATATATCATTTGCAGTCTATGGATATTCCTTCTGGCATTATAGGTCAGAGAAAATTAGTAACTCCATAACATTGACTCAATGTGACATTGCCATGAAATGCTTTAAAATACTGAGTATGATGAGAATTCTGATGATAACTTCACCAAACATATTCACTTGTCTCTATAATCTGAACTGAGATCAGTGAATTAGTCTGTAACCGTTTTCCCAATAAACTCCAAGGTCTATTGAATTTAGTCATATGGGACACCAGGATCAGAGCTACAGAGGCGATAATCATTCAGTCTCACAATTCAGAGACTTCTATGATTTCCCTATCCAGTTTTACAGGCAATGATTCTAATCTTTAAGAAGTAACGAAAACCCTCTATGTAGCCATGAGAACTCACCATCTTTTGGGCATTCTCCTCAGTAATATTGGTGTTATAATCCCAAGAAGCAAGTGCACTTTGATAAGACAGATCTTCAGCTTCCTGGTTAAACTTGTCTAAAAATGTCTTGGCCTGTTCCTCAATGGACTGAGCAGCAGTCACAGCAACAAGGCTGAGAAGGAGCCAGGAGGAGCTGGACATCTTTCCCCGTGCACCAAGATCCCATCCACTGAGCAACTTTCCCTAGAGTAAAATCTCCTCATGAGTTTTTTTTTTCTCTCTCATCAGCCTTTGAACTTGGGTTGGGCACTGAGAAGGGAAGACAAAAAAAGGAAGAAGAAGAAACAGAAGAGAACAGTAAACAAGCTGCTGAATCAATATAAAGTTAATCCTGGAGAGGAGAGATATGTAAACAGATTTTTAGAATGATTTTTTTAAGTAAACTAAATAAAGACATGTTATTCATTAATCCTAGAAAACCTTAGCTCTGCTAGGATTTTATGGCCAAATCAAAACTCGGACATTTGGTTAATATGTTGCTTAAAAGCTGTTAAAGATACACTGAAGTTATTATAATTTTATAGTGGCAAAAGAAGGTTAGAATTAGGAATTATGGATGAATATTGATGCATCAACAACAGTTCCATCAATAGTTATTCCTCCCTTATTTTTATTTAAAGTGAATGCTCAAAAAATTCATTTCTTGGTTAAGATTTTGCTTGCTAAATAAGCTACTTTGCCTTTGTCTATATAGAATTCTTTTTTCTGGTCATTTTTCATATCTACTCATTTAAGAAATGATAAGACTATTTCCACTATACAGGTTGATTCTCCTGACCTGGCTTCAGAAAAGCTTTAAACTATCATTTTCTATTTCTCAAAAGACCATGTTAAACTTCATGGCTGACTTCATCACGTGCCTCCTTCCCTTTCACTCACCTGTTTAAAACTCAGTTGAAATTACAAGGACGTAATAATGCCACATGATGAAATCCAAAAAGGTCCATGTCAAGTTCTGGGCATCCATAGGCATGGGATCATGGCAGTGTGAAATACAAAGAGACGTTACTGGTTATCCTGTGGAAGCTCAGCAGCTGACTCAATGTCCTCATTCCCAGGGTGTAAGCATGTCATAGATAAAAGACAGGAGCCACTTTAAGTGGTAGGGCTCATAGGCCTGCTTGATTGTGATTATGAAACCTTCGCTCAGAGAAAGCATTTCTTCACCCAGAGAAACAAGTCTTCCAGGTTCAGATGAAATGGTAATAACCAGGGCTGAAAAAACTGCACTGCTTCACTTTGTTCCAAAGTTGTACATATTGTTGTAGAATAAGAAAAGTGATAATTGCTCAAGCTGCTTCGTGTTGCAACATTTTGATCAACCATCACAACCTACCTATAGGCAAATGTTTTCATCACCATTTTATGGGCTGTGAAATTAGGCTTAAGTAGCTAGACCTCACTAGGCTAATAAGGGGTGGGACCAGGACATGAATCCATGCCATCTGGTTCTAGAGTATAGGTTCTGAGCTCAGTGGTAAACTACAATCTAAAAGCAATAATGGAGCCATAGGTAAAGTATAGCAGAAGGACTTGTGTCTTTAGTGAAGCTGATGAATCGGGCACTACTGCAATCAAATGTGAATCAAAATAAAGCACATGACAAGTTAAATAATAAAATTGTTCAGAGAAAAATCAGTGAAGAAGTTTCAGTAAGACTTTCTCACATACAAAGAATCCAAATCTACTCGTGGGTCACATGCTTTAGGAAGAACACCAGGCAATACAAAGGACAGCAGCATGTGCATCTCTGAACAAGGATATTTCATGAATAAAAGTTGAAACAAGCCTCTACTCAGATAACTTCATGAATGAAATACTTGGGGTAGGAGGGAAAATGGAGTAGTCCAAATTCAATTCACTGAGGCAGAAAATAAGATTAACATGATCAAATTAAGATAAAGAAAGCAAGATATAAATCCAAGCTAAAAATAGATGGATAAGAACCCTGAGACGGTGGTGAGACAAGAAAATGTAGGAAGCCAAGAAACTTCACGAAACAAGGGAAATGGTGGAATCGTATATAGTGATTCTTTGCAAAAACTAGCTCATGGTGGCCAACAGCAAGCACTCACTGAATTGTTGGAATTTCTGTTCACTCTGCATTGAAAAGGTAATGATGTACTGTTACCTAGAAGTATTATTATCTTTGAGTCCATTCTGAGAATAAAAAGAATCCACTCATGACCCAGGGGATGAAACCCAGGAAAAGAACTGGCTTTAAGAAACATGTTATTGATAAGAAAGAATAGAGATCCAGACAAAAACTGAATGACTGGACCTATAAGAAAGCTAGTCTAACTTTGAAAAAGGTTGGAGGTTAGAGTGCATTTCATAAAGGGTAGAGAGAAGGTGTGACCTTGACATTTGTTAAAACTATAAACATAACTTTCTATTGTGATTATTAAGCACTTGGATAATGTATAGCTGGTTCATAAAGGATTTACTAAAAGCAAGTCAGATGCTGCCTCCATTATTTTCTCACTAATAAACGTACACAATGGTTTTTTAATAATAAAAATGCCGAAGACATAATATTATCTTACATTTCAGTAAGGGGTTTAGCAAAAGTTAAGCGCTACGACTAAATCCAAATATCCCTGAAACAACCATATGGTACAGGATGAACAGCAGCTTACACTCAAAACAACAATAATCTTGATTCAGCTGTTATATAACAACTACCTACTGTGGGTGAGGTAGTATTCTATATATTAGATGTACACTAACGTGTAAGGAAGCAAAAGTTCCCATAACTATTATATTATATGACGTTAAGGTAAAGGAAACAAATTAATAGTTAATGACAAATGCTATGACTTATAACCAGAAAATGGAATAAAGGGAGGACAGAGAATGATGAAGTGTGGAGAGCAATTTTCTGTAAGGATGGTTGCCCTGAAAATGTATCATTTGAACAGATATCTAAAAGAAGATATGAAAGCCATGTGGCTTTCTGGCAAAAGATTTTTCCAGATAGAGGGAGCAGCCATACACAAAGGTTGTATGCAGATCTCAAGAATACCAGAAGCCAACGTGGCTAGATGAAGCTTGACCCTACATTAAAAGGGCCTTAAAGAACATTTAGTCTTTAGTTTTTACTCTGGGGCATGTGAGAAGACACTGGAAGGTTTCAAGTGGAGAAGTTCTATGGCAAAAGTTTTAACAGGGTCAGTCTGGCTGCTGCTTACAGAACAGAAACTAAAGAGGATGAGCTATGTGACTTTAGGCCATTAATATACTAACATCTTGTATGTAATTTCTTTACTGCAAAGATATTGATAATATTATACCAATCTCATAAGGGTGCTGAATTTTATGAATGAATGCACAAGAAGTCTAGTAAACTTCCACATTGAAATGTTTAAGCAAACTGCTTACCAGGTCATCCTTCAAGGACATTGTAACGGTGATTGAGAGTTTTATTCCAAGGTCCATTTGGACTGCAGGAACCAGATTTGTTGAAGTTTACTAGACTGTGCTAAAATAGGAGGAAAGAATTCACCAATGAAAGGAACAGGGTCATTTGTGAAAGAAAACAGGAGAACGAGAAGAAGTTTGATTGAGCTCAACCAAGAAAAAAGTGCCAGGTACTTGATCACCTAATTACACTCAGGTCCCGACATAAGCTCCTACATACAGAAAGGAGAATACTATAGTCCATCACTGCTGTCTTGAGAGAGAAGAAAAAACGAAAACTGTAAATGAGTCCCTCCCAATACTTACAGATACTGTCTTTTAGATTGTATTTTCTTTGTACCAGGCTCTGTATATAAACTCCTCACACACTTATAGTTAGGAATCATGAGATCCCTTTTGTAGTTAAGAAAACAGAGGTTTCTAGCACCCCCACAACTGGTCTAAATTCCCACAGCTGACAGGTTGCAATCCCAAGCTGTTAAGAAATATATTCTCTCCAAGAAGTCATAGGTTTGGTCATCTACAAATTTCATGTAGGTCTGCTAACTCCCCATCAGTCTGGCATATTCTGAGAATAAGCAGATTCATATTAAAGAAGACTAAGATGTACTGTTTTGACTATACCAGTTTTTCACTGGTTAAAGCTATTTTAGTAGAAAGCTTTCTAAAATATATTCCATACTAATTAAGATTTCTTAAAGATGATTTTGTGTTGTATTGTTTCATTTGTTTTTCTGATGATTCAGTGTATTCATTGTGAACACTATTTACTGGTTAGTCCCTACTGTGATAATGTCTTCAGGGCATTATAGTAAATGACTCCAACTGGTTTTATTGCTAGCAATTCTGCTGTCTCTGCACACTCTGAGTTACCGTCACTTCTTGGACTATCAACTATTAGTAGCCCTGCCCACCACAAACCTCCTCCCTGCTTTTGATCTGTATGCTAAGACATAAATGGAAACTAGATAACCAACAAGTTCCATCATAAATCTCCCTTTCCATAGGCTAATACCTGAGGGTGGGTCTTTACTCTGCTAGAACAAAGTGCATAGACTTTGAGACACATATTTCCCTTACTATTGAACTTCCAACCGAGTCACAAGCAAAACCCTTTTCCACTTTTTCATATTGGAAAATTCAAAGAAAAGATATGTTGTACAATTTCATATTTGAAAAAGTGATTAATCCTTATGAAGTAAAAAAGAGGCTGTCAGGAATACAAAGTTGAGAGGGATTTAAAGTTTTCATGACCAAGAATCATTTATAATTAGCTCAATTAATTTTGGCCACTTGTTGCTCACATACGGTGAATTTATAAGTCCTTCAGAAAAATAACAAGTTGGATTTTCTGCCTAAAGGAACAGCTCTTTCCTTTAAACATAGTCTCCCTATAGATAGATCAAGGATTATGTCTATCATCTAACTAGAGAAATATTTTCAACAGAGTTCAAATTTGTAAGTATAGTCTGTGTGTTCTGGAGAAGTTTTACTGATTGTGCCTTTTACTTGTGATTCTGTAGTGTTTGCCACAGTAACCCTAATTTATTTTCATATGTAGACTACAAAATATAAGATAGTACTGGAACAGGAGAGGCATTAAAATAAATTTATGTTAGGACTTTTGAAATCCTAAGCTTCTAAATCTTAGAACATCTTTTAAAAAAATGAGGATTTATCCTACATGAAACAGGATCCATGACAGAGTTTAAATGGAAAAGTGCTATGATTACATTTACATTTACGAGGAATCACTCTGGCTGTTATTCCAAGAATAGACTCCATATCGGGCAAGTCGACAGGCAGAAATAAGTGAGGAATGCTGTCATCTGGGTAAGATGTGGTAAGTTCTTGATGATGGCAATAGTGTGATCAGACATGCTTAGATTCTGAATGAATTTTGTAAGTAAAACTAACAGAATCTGAGAAGTTGGATAATTATAATCATTCTTGTGTTTTTACAGTAAAGAAATAAAAAGGACAAGGTTGAGATCAATTTGGATGGAGAAGATTGCTAGTAAAATAGGTTTAGAGAGAGGATTAAGAGTTCAGTATAGTTTGTGATATCAGTTGGAAATCCAAGCAAAAATTTTGAGAAGACAAATCTGAAGCTTCACAGTAAAGTCAGGATGGAAATATAAATCTGAGAATCGCCAACTAGAGATGGGTAAATATATCTTGCCAATTGAAACAAACAAACAAAAAAAACCCTCATACTTCAAGATCCCAGTGTACTGCAAATAATTACTTAATGCAGGCCTGAGAAGAGAGATGTAAGATATATAAATAGGAATAAAGTTACTGAAAAGCCCTCCCCAGAGGGCTCATCTCTGAAATAAGCAGGGAGATGGCACATAGAAACTCGCCCAGAGTATCATTGCCTTCACTAGTTTTCAGCCACATAGAAACATCTCAGGAGCACAGGGAGACTGAGTTGAAGTAAGATGTACATCCAGGGAAGGCAGCTAATGTGAAACATAGTCAAGTTAAGTGACTTGGAACCAGTGTAGATGAAGGCAACAACACTGATGGGCATTCAAGGCATAGAAGCCTCACTTTGGAGCCTGATCCTGTTCCTCAGGTAGTTTGAAGCTGATTGAAGACTTTTCCATGTTGGTCAATACTGCCTAATTGGTTCTAAATGCCTTAGAAAAGTCTTTGGACTTCTATTTCAGTCTAAGAGTCATGCTTTCTAGTCCATCCGGAAATGTTCACTGATTTTGATTTTTTTGTTTTTTTGTTTTTTTCTTGTTTTGGTTTTTTTTTTTTTTTTTTTTGAGACAGGGTCTCCCTATAGCCCCAACTGTCCTGGAACTCGCTATGGAGACTAGGCCGGCCTCGATCTCTGTGAGATCCCCCACATTTGCCTCCCAAGTGCTGAGATTAAAGGTGAGATTAAAGCACCACCATGCTCGGCAGTAGTTGACTTCTTGAGATCTACCAGGCTTTTCTTGGAGACCTCACCGTACCCCTCCTTCTTCATGTAAGAAAATTTTCTGGCTTAGGTCATCTGAGGGTCTCAGTCAAGACTAGTTATGGACTTTATCTCCACATCTCTATTCATTCAGAGTCCCCCTTATTAAGCTGGAAGATGAGAAATCCTAGAAATTTAACAAAACAATGTCCGCTTATGATGGTTAAACTTCAGTGTCCACTTGGCTATATTTGGAATCACCTAGGAGATACACATCTGTGTGTTTCTCTTATGGTATTTCCAGAGAGGTTTAACTATAGAGGGAAGATCCACAATGAATAGGCAGCACCACCAGATGGACTAGCATCTGGAAATTAATAAAAGAAAGAAGTGAGTTGAGCACCATCATTCATCTTTCGCTACTTCCTGACTATGGGTGCAATGTGACCAGTTGCCTCATGTGCTCACTACCATGCCTTCCCTACCATGATAGATTATATCCCCCAAACTATAAACTGAAATAAACTCCTCCTTCCTTCAATTGCTTCTTGTTGAGTATTTTGTCACAAAGATGGGAAGAGTAACTGATACACACAGAGAAAGCCAATTATACTAACTCCAAGATCAATCCTATAAATGCTGATAAAAGCTATAACTTCTCAACTAATTTTTTCCCTTTCGCCAATCTGACAACTTAATTTTTTTAATGCTATGATTTTCTTTTTTTTTATCTTTTTGAGATAGGGTCTCCCTGTAACCCAAGCTGGCCTGGAGCTTGCTATGTAGACCAGGTTGGCCTTGAACTCATAGAGATCCACCTGCCTCTGCCTTCTGAGTGCTGGGATTAAAGGCGTGTGCCACCATGCCCAGCTGATTTTCTTTTTTACTAAGTCAAAGAATAGAGCTCAACCCACATGCTCATCCTATTAAAGTTGATCTTCCTCATCATCACCACACATAAATATATTTTGCACTGTTTAGACAACTTGCATCTTCTATTGTCCTCTACAGCACGTACCACCATGTACCACCATGTACTGATAGTGACTTCCTACTAATTCATTTTCAATATATCATACCTCCAATAGAATATCAACTCCAGAAGATCAGAAAAATGTCTATTTGTTCACTGCTTATATCTTCAACTGCTTAGAAAAGTAGATGTCACACATAGGCACACAATAAACATTAATTGGAGAAAGTCACCACGTAAAACCTCAATAATAAGAGAAGGGTCAGGACTGTGGTGTGTGTCTTTAATTCAAACACTCAGGAGACAGAAGCAAGCAGATCTCTGTGAGATTAAGGCCAGCCTGGTCTACATATCGAGTTCCAGGCCAGCTGGGGCTATAAGGAGACCCTGTGTCAAAAGACCAAAATGATATTAATAATAATAGAAGGAAGATAAATCAGTTGACTACTTTGTATGTGGTATAATTCATTTTTGATATACCCTATTTTATGTTTATACTCCAACCACAGGATAGGGCAAAGATTTTTATCAACTGAAAAAAGTTGAATTTTTTTCTATACAAAATATTTGGAACTATGATTTATATTAATATGCTGGGAGACATGAGAGAAAAATAGCATGATTACTCTAAGCCAGACACTGGACTAGATGCTGTATATGGGTTGTCACTGAAGATAAAAATTGATCCTGTAAGAAAAATGTTACCACCTTTGGTAGAAAAAAACTGAAATCTACACCCCTCAAACTATTTCTTCCAAAGTCATACTAGTAATTTAGAAAGTGGCAAAAGTAAATGCTGAGTACTGGTCATTCTTTCTCCAGACTCAGATATCTCAATCTACAATCAATGTATTAGGCAGCAAGAAGTGACGATATTCTGACATTGCATGAAATGGAACAGCTTTATGTCACAATTATTGTGATGCCAAACTCATTGATGACTAGAACTGGGATGTTAAAAAATAAGATAAGGGATGGAAATCTTTCTAGTTTATTTTTTAATAATCTTTATTTGAAAGCTTATTAAATTTATTTACTTACTTTATGTTTCTAATATTGATTCTTCACTCCTCCCCAGTTTTTAAATAGTAATTGATTATTCATTCCTCCCCAGTATTGTCCCATCTGTTGCCATGGATAGTTTCATTTTCCCATGTCTGTGGTTATCAGTCTCCTTAGATGATGAGATAGAAGGTACTTTTCTAATAGGGATAGCAAAATGGAACACTCCTTAAAAAACAACATTCTAGAATATAACTTTAAAATATTCTATAAGGTAAGTATTCTAGACAAGACATCAGGAGATATATACTCCTTAAGTCCAGTCAGCAAAACGTAAGAGTGGTAACTTTAACAGTGCTTATTTACTTTTCCCATAACCTGGGAGTGTTATGAACTCAGGATGTTAGAATTTCATCCATCAAGAGTCCATGCCATAGAGACATGGCTGTTCAGTTAAAAGCAATTGTTGCTTTTGTAGAGGACTGGAATTTGGTACCAAGTACCCACATTAGGTGACTTACAACCACCTGTAACTCTAGTTCTAGGGGATTGATCTGACACCCTCATTTGGCCTCCTCAGACACCTGTACACATGTGGCATAAACACGCGCGCGCGCGCGCACACACACACACACACACACACACACACGCGCACACACACACACATACACACACACTAACACAAAAAAGAATAAATCTTTAACATGTTTTTAGAGGAAAAAAGGAGTCCATACTATGGACGTCATTATGTCAAAGGAAATAAGCCAGACACAGAAAAAAATGCTCTTAATTATTTGAAGAAACTCTAAAGTCACTCTTGTAGCAGAGCAGATGAACTATTGGTCACAAGGGACTGGGAAGGACAGGAAAAGAGGTGTAGCAGGCTCAATGAGAGGCACCAAAACACAGAGTAGAAAAATTACTTCCAGTTCTTTAGCACAGTAGGATAAGTACTGATTAAAACAATCTGTAATGTGTTTTTAAATGACTAGAAGAGTAAGAAATTTCCAGCAAATAAAAATGACTTCCAGGCTTGGTGGTGCATATCTTTAATCTCAGCACTCAGGAGGCGGAGGCAGGTGGAGCTCTGTGAGTTGGAGGTCAGCCTGGTCTAAATAGCAAGTTCTAGGGCAGACAAGACTACATAGTGAGACTGTCTCAAAAAAAAAAAAGATGATTCGTGTTTGAAGAGAGGGAAATGTTTATCACCATGACTTGATAATTACACATTGTTTATATTATTGAATTACAATGTACCCTGTAAAATGTACAAATATTACATCTAAATAAAAAACATAGAGGCCCTACCATTCTTATGATCCTCCATTAACTTCAGAAAAGATGAGATAACCAAATAACTATAGCACAAAGAAGCTGAAATGCTGGCTAATCTGAAAAGTTTCTCTGGAAGCCATGTTGGAAGCATTTGTTCCTACAGTGACAATATATAAGAACAAAGATGTGATAATTATGACCTGAAGCTGTCAGAGGTGCCACACCTGTTACCAACCATTCTAGTCCTGGAATGGGTGTATTTACTTCATAATAAATTAGTTGACTTCAATTATCAAAGCATACATGGGTAACACTATGAATCACAAGATCTTTGGGATTCTAACACGTATGACCCAGAATTCTGCTCATCCTTTGAAGTTCCATTTCTGTATTTCGTGAGATAATTATGTGACCTCAGCTTTTTCTATATGACGTGAATGAATGATGAAATCAAAGTAGAAGACATTAAAATGGTGAAAACCATAAAATTCAGCCAGGAAAGTTGACTATGTCACAGTTTAGTACATCACAAAAAATATTTCTTAAGACTTAAGAGGTAAAAATAGTTATTGAGACGATAGAAAGGCGTGGCTAGAGTATGTGATAATGATGACTCTACAATGTATAGAATTCTCTTTTCCATTTTCATCCCTTACACACACAATGTCTCAGATAAGAATGCATTAACATCACCAGTGCTATAACAATTATAAACTTCAAGGCTAACAATGACTTCTTCCTTGAAGACATCAGTCATCTGGAAAGCTAAGATAACTAGGGTGAGGTTCAGAATGAAACTTGCTGGTCTTGTCTACAGTGCCAGAGAAAGAAGGTTAATTAGAGCTCCAAAATTTTCTTCTAGATCATCCTGTAAAACTGGTACTGTGCCCTAGGATACTAATGTTTATTCAATTGCAGGGATTCTTTGTCCTCTCTGTCTCTCTGTCTCTCTCTCTCTCTGTTCTCTCTCTCTCACTCTCTCTCTCTCTCTCTCTCTCTCTCTCACACACACACACACAGCAAGTGGGAGAAATGTGAAAGAAAATGTCGTGATGTCACCATAAATATAATATATATATATTTCATTCTTTATTATCCATGACTGTCCTAGTATATGGTATGCTATGTTCTTTTTAATCTTGTCAGAAGTATTTCTGAATGTGTAAGAGGTTGAAAGCCTAGAAATTTAACACAAATTCCAAGGCGGCAGTCTTTTTTGGAGATAGTCAATATATAACAGGCCTTAATAATATTAATTTGGATTCTACCCAGAAAGGAATCAGAGCTTATTGACTTGGAATTTGGATAACGACATCATTCAATAATGTCATTTTTATATATCAATGGTTTTCCATGTTCACTGAAAAGCAGAAAAGACCACTACAACTCTACAAAGATAAAGTCGTTAAGTAACAGAGAAAATTAAAATTTTAGAAGATGAACTCTTATAGTGAATGTAATTCTCTAATCAGCCTTTTCACAAGATTTGGTAATTGGTATTGTCCAAAGCTTTTTTGTCTTCTCTAGAACAACACTTGACTTTTACCCCCAAACAAACTGATGAATAGGAGTATGTCACTGGATAGCTTGGTCATCTTTGAGAACTGTATTAATCACTTTTCTTGTGCTCTGATAGAAACACTTACCAAAGCAATTTATAGAAGAAAGAGTTTAGTTGAGCTTATGGTTCCAGAGGAAGTACAGTCCATCATGGTGGGGAGGCATGGTGGCTGGACATGGCTGGAGCAGGAGCAGCAGAAGTTATGCTCTCACATCATCAAGCAGGCATAGGACGCAAGAGAGCAACTGGAGAGCCAACAAGGCTTAAGAACTCTCTAAGTGACGTGCTTCCTCTGGGATACTCACACCTTCTAAGACTCCCCCAAAACAGTGCCACCATCTGGGGACAAAATGTCCAAATTCTTGGACCCTATGGGGGACATTTTCATTCAAACCATAAGAAGTAACTCAAAATCCCATCTGGTTATTTGTTCCAGATGTTTTTGGTCCCAAGTTCTGTGCAAATCAGCATGAATCTAAAATTGAAGAATTAATTTCATTAGGTGTTTCTTGATGATCCATGATGTTTGATAACATAAGGTCCTCTAGAGGCACTATGGGTGCCTTAAAAATGTACTTCTTGAAGGGTCTGGGAATGTAGCTCAGTAGTAGAGCTCTTGCCTAGTATGTGTAAGATCCTGGGTAAGGCCCTGGGTTCAAACCCTGGTACTGATCCCCCAAAAGAAACTTTTTGTGCTGAACAGTTGGCTCAGTGGATAAGAGAACTGGCTGCTCTTGCAGAGGACTTGGATTTAATTCCCAGCACCTACATGATGGCTAGCAACCATCTGTAACTCCAGTTCCAGGGGAATCCAACACCCTCTTCTGACCTCCATAGGCATTTCATGACATGAGTGCACTTACATGTATGCAAGCAATACACTTATACACATAAAAAATAAAAATAATAGATAAGTATTTTTTCAAAATATTCTTCTTGAAAGACTGTAGAAACAGTGAAAGAGGGCAAAACTCTACTACTGATTACAGATTTCAACCCTGAGACTCTTCTGAAGAGAAAGCTGCTGGTGAGCAAAAACAGAGGTAGACCAGGCTTATCAGCATATTCACATGATCCCTCCCCAAAAAGATTTTAAAAGTTGAGGTCACAAGGCCCAAAACATGGTAAGGCATTAGGTGAGACCCCAAGATATCCTACAGGGAGCACTAAGCATTGGTGATCCAGCACCCTGAAGAGCTACACTGGGGTCAGAGGACCTCTGAGAAGAATGAAGAATCTCTGTACATGTTGCTAAAGCTAACATAGAAAAGAGGTTAAGGAGTGCGTAGCACAAAATGGATGAGAAATTCCTTAGTTTTTTTTTTAACAAATGGGAAAGGAAAGGAGGAAGGAGGCAAGAGAGGAGGAAGAAAATTCTGTGAATGGGAGTATAAATGAAGGCTTTAAAAGGTTAGTTAAAGGAGCTGAAGAAATGGCTCAGTGGTTAAGAACACTGGCTGTTCTTGCAGAAAACCAGGGTTCGGATCCCAACACCCACATGGCAGCTAATAACTGTCTGTAACCCCAGTTGCGGAGGAGATGAAACATTTTTCTATCCTCTGTGGCCATTGCATGACATGGTTGCACTTACATACATGCACGTAGTACATGCATACACATAAAATATTTTTTAAAAAAGGTTAGCTAAAGAGCCCAAGTCCAATTATCAAATAGAAATGCCCAGATTTTAGCCTGTGTTTACTGTGGTATGCAACAAAACCTAGAGCATTTTGTAAATATCTACTATAAAGTATCTGCATTGTGCCAGGTGTGGTAGTGCACACCCTTAATCCTAGCACTTGGGAGATAGAGGCAGGTGAATTTGTGTGAGTTCAAGGCCAGCTGGGGCTATAGGAAGACCCTGTCTCAAAATATCTGCGTTGCATCACAAAATTCTTCACTCCTTCCTGGACCCACACCTTCTATAGCATGACTTCATAGTCTCTCCCATTGTTATATATCATCTACACCCTCTTTGTAAATCTGTTTTTGTCAGTAGAATGCAGCAAAAGTGATCTCATATCAGTTCTGCATCTAGGCCTTAAGGAGTCTATTCATATTGTCTCTCTCTCTCTCTCTTCCTCTCAATCTCTCTCTCTCTCTCTCTCTCTCATAAGTAGTTATCTCCTGCCTACTTGCATAGTTATCAAGCCTAAGCTGAACTCTTGGAGTGTGATAGACCACTGGAGCAAGAGATAAGGCAACCAAACTGAGGCCATCCTACACCAGCCAGCTCATAATATTTTTGACTATAAATGCATGAAAGAAATGAGATACTCCACAATTTCTCAGTTGCTTCCTGCCCAAGTTGTCAATGCATAGAATCATGAGCTAAATTTACAGCTGTTGCTTCAAGCCATAGAGTTTTGGGGTGATTCACTATGTAGTAAAAGCTGGCTGGTGATATATGAATAACTTTTTTGAGCTATTTTCAGTTTATCTATTACATTGCAATATTTTTCAGCTACAACAAAAAAATTTACTTGGGTTACTTAAACTATAAAAAAAATACCTATCAGTAAAGCGTCGTGGTACATTATGTCCAAAAAAAGTGGATTTAGTGTCTTTGTGATATGAAAGATGTGGTTTTCTTCCATCTTTCTACTGTACCACCCTTACCATGTTGACTTCTATTTTAATGAAAGCTCCTATCATAGTCACAAGAACACTGAAATGATTTCAGGTATCACATTCAGAAATGGCAGTACAGATGAAGAGGAACTATTTCTTCCCACGAATCACCTTCTCTTTGAATGATGTTTTTAGAAGCAATGGAAGCATTTCTAGGGTACTAAGACAGTTCACTGAAATTAGCCAAGATTTCTATTTGACTAATGATGAAGTGTGGTAGATATCTAACTAGACTTGGTTCTATGTTAAGGAAGTAGAAAAAGGATGCCTTTAATATAAGACATGATAATGTACTTATGTCATTCACTGTGCATAATGTGAATATGATGAGGAACACTTTCTGGAGAGACTCCATCCCAACTTTGATATTTAAGTTCTTGAGAACGTCACATACAGAAGAAAAACTTGCAAAATCATCTTTAAGACTTTTTCTCTCTCCAGGAGATCTTCCACTTCAGTACCAATATCAAGCAGAGTAACCATATATGACATCATCAGATGAGGGTGCATAACAGGAGAAAGTTCTGGTTAGAAAAGAGAGACAATTCCTCCAATTTCTATCAAATTTTTTCCAGGGGTATAGAACCCCCATAAGAGTGGATGAGAGAATGGAGATCACATAAAACATGCAGTTTCTGCCTAACATAGCCTATGTCATTAGGAAAATGTGCTCAGATGGCATAGATAAAATTTGACACGTGTGAGCTCTGTTCTGTTAGATTATAAGGCTCGTCATGGCTTCATAGAAATAAGACGTCAGAGGGAGCTCAAGGAGTCAAGTAGGTTCTCTTAAGGAAACAAAGCACTGAATCATACAGAGTCCTACTATTGTTGAGAACGGTAATGCCCAAATTCTCCTGTGTGTTTATTGTGCACCAGATCATTTAACTGTTTTATGAGTATGTGCAGGACATCAGTGAATGCTACCCTTTGGAGTGCTCAAAGCCACATTTGTTATTTTTAAAAATTTCTTTCAGCATGGATAGTCGAGAATTGATTTTAATCTGAGTACGATTGAAATTTTAAACCTTGCTTCTTTCCATGAGGTGTAGTAAAAGGCTCAGAAGAATGAATATGACTTTTAAAGGGGAAAAATATTATGATTTTTAAAAATAGATGGAAATGGCAGGGTATTTTTGCCTTGAAGTTTGTTGACGTCAGTACTTAAAAGACATTGCCCAGACAGCACAGCATCTCTCAAGAAAGCATCAGGAGGAAATGACTGAGAGGATACTGCACAAGCTCATGTTTACCCCAAGGGAGAACTGCTTGACAATTGTAAACAGTGATACATGTTACTGAAGACTGCTGTATAAACTGCATCTCTGGAAGGTTTCATAGGACTGCTCTTTGGCTTAGAGGGCTTGCTTGAGTGTGACCCTAACTAGGGTAAGGTAGCATGGAAAGCCAAGGCTCCAAGTAAATGATGCTCTGGTGTAAGCCCTGACTGCAGCCCAGCAGTGGCCTCTCCCCTGTTCCCCTGTGCCACTCCTATTCCTGGTATAAGGACCCCAGTTCTCTAGGCAAACAAGCCTACCATCGTTATATCTCTAACAGACTGAAAAGAAGATCCTCTCTCCCTTTGCTCCCAGCCCTCCCAGAACTCAGTCTCTCTCAATCCTTTATCAGGTCACTTATGAGTGGTTAAGTCAATGGGGTAGACATATACATGCTTATTATACTGTTCTTCCAACTTTCTATACGATGATTTTTCTGATAAAAAGAGGTAGAGGGTTTATAGGGGCTGAAAATATGTGTGGTGCCTTGGAACACTGGCTCCTCCCCTGGGAAAAATGAAGAGGAGAAAAGAAGGAAAGTAACATGTTCTGATTTTGTTTTAAAAGGAAACATTTAGGGTTTTCTTCTAATCTGGTCTTGGAGCAGGATGAGGAGTGCTCCAGTTCTGAATGCCACTTTGCCAAAGCCTTTGAGATGTGCTCCATACTATGGACATGAAAAATATCAACAGAAAATTACTTCAATCAATTTCTAGCACCGGGATTCCCAACAGGCAATTATCCATAGTGCCATCAAAATTGTAAAGCAAAATCACAACCCCCATTTTTAAGTTTTTCTAGTTGTGAAACACACCCAAACTGTCTAAAATTCTGAATGCTGTATACCACTGCCCAAGGTGTTCAGTGCTGTGACTAGTTTGCACCAAACAACCATCCTGGCAAGTACCCAACACATTATTCAGTCATGGGGTTTCAGACACCTCACTCCCAGTTCTTGTACTCCCTGGAGCACACACCTGGCATGGTAAAGACATGTTCAAGTTATTCCAAGAAGAGTAGTTGATGACAACGTATTTAAACAGAAAAAAAGATAAAGATAGAGCAAAGGTAATTAAAACAGAAAGAAGACCAGGCACAGTGACATATGCTTGTAATGCTAGCACATGGGAGGCAGAGTCAGGAGGACCAAGGCTCAAGGCCAGCCTTGGCTACATAGCAATTTCAAAGCTAGCTTGGGCTACATGAGACCTTATCTCAAAACACTAAAACCAGGTCCAGCAAAATGACTCAGGGGATAAAGGCTTTTGCTGCCAAGTCTGATGAACTTACACATAGTGGAAGGAGAGAACTGACTTCCACAAATTGTCCTCTGACCTCCACATATGTACCATGGTCCATGTACACACACAAACACACACACACACACACACATACACACTGAATGCATATTTTAAAAATAAAGCATGGACTAGGGAGATAGTTCAGTTGGTAAAATGCTTGCTGCACAAGCATGAGGACTTAGGTTTGAATCGAAGCACCCACATAGAAGCTGAGTGTGGTTACATGCATCTGTAATTCCAGTGCTGGGTGTGGGGAGTGATACAGAGACAGGAGGATCACTGCAGCTTGCTGGTAGGGCAGCCTAGCTGAATAAACAATAAGCTCCAGTTAAGTGAGAGACCCTGTCTGACGGGAATAAGGTGGACAGTGAAAGAGCAGGACACCTGATGTCCTTCACTGACTTCCAACATGTATATGCACAGCCATATGCATACAACATACACATAATCACTACCAATCCTCCAACATAACCTATGAACATTTTTAAATCTGTGTTACTTGGGGCAAGATACTTAAATCCACTTCACCTCCATTTCCTTCTTGTGTTAAGCAAAATTAGTAATACTTACTTATTTACCCTCAAAGGCTGTTTTGTGAATTGAACAAAACAAATAATGAAAAATGGTGAAAATGAAGGGCCTTCGAGGCCTCACCCTTGGCAAAGAGGCTATTAGCCATTGATGGCTGCTGAGGGAGGGAGAGTCACCATCTTTTGAGAATGTGGCTGCTGGCAGGTTGACTGTACCCCAGTGGATGGTCCCACATTCATACCCATATGGGCATCACTAATTGGACTTAAGGGATTATTAAGAACAAACAAAACAAACAAAAAAGAACAGAAAAACAAGGACTTGAAGTTTGGAAAGTGATGGGGTGGAGGGCACTAGGAAAATGGATATGATAAAAATACATGGTATAAAGGTGTGAAATTTTCAAAGAATAAATAAATATTATCAAATTAAAATAGGGGTTGGAGAGATGGCTCAACAGTTAAGAGCGCTTGTTGTTCTTCTAGAGGATCCAGATTCAGTTCCCATCTAGATAGTAGCTAACAGTCATCTGTACCTCCAGTTCCAGGGAATCCACCATCCTCTTCTGGTCTCTGCAGGCACTGCACATATGTGGAGCACGTACATACATGCAGGCAAAACACTCATACACATAACATAAAAATAAAATATTTTTAAAAGTAAAAGGGTCATAATGAATACATAAGACCAGTGAATAACATTTTATATGATTTATATATGAAACATTTTATATTATATGATTTTTATGAAACAGCTCAACTTGAATCCACAAAATAAAGAAAAGAGGTTTGTTTAGGGAATTTTTCATGATACAAGTATTCATATCAAAAATGACAAAATATTTTTAAATGTTTTTGATATATTTATTTGTGTGTGTGTGTGTGTGTGTGTGTATTGCTTGCATGTATGTAAGTGCACCCATGCCATGCAATGCTGACAGAGGTCAGAAGGATGCCTGATCCCCTGGAACTGCAGTTACAGACAATTGTTAGCCACCATGTGGGTACTGAGATTCAAACCTGGGTCCTGTGCAAGAGGTTCTTAAACACTAAGGCATCTCTCCAGCCCCAACAATGACAAAATCATAAAGGTCAAATAACTTCCCAATCAGAAAGATATTGAAATCTGCTAGAAAGGTGGTAAAAAGGGAATACATAGATTAAAAGCCTATTTCACTTCAAAACACATAAAAAATGACAAAACTCGGGAAGAATTGTCAAGTACACCGATTTCTTACCCTTCACACCTTCTATCCAGCCCTGAAAAAAAAACGAACTCTGGTAACTCCTCAATGAAGTTTCATAGGCAGCATTTAATTTGCTAACCTACTGGAATATGCTTGTCAAAGCACTACTTTCTTCAGTCATTTTAATGTAGACCTTGGTTTTCTCCCATTGTAGCTGCACAGATGATAATCCAGCAAGCAAACATAATATGTGATAGGAATTAAACATAGGTCCCAGTCATTCAAAACGATGGTGACGATATTAACCTTGGCAAACATTTGCCGCTTTTGTGAGTCGGTAGATTCTAAGTCCTTCGTTCATTGGTTTAAATTTTCTTGAGTAGTTAAAAGAACGAGTTCGGTCATCAGTAATTGTCCCACACGGAAACCCAAAAGACTTACTATATGAAAGAATTGTTCCACTGCTGGTGTATGACCCTGTCCTCCTCCCAGCAACCTTTGAAATCTGGTTTATAAGCGGCACAAGCAATGAATGGATAAGGCAGTGATTCATCCCCAGGTACCTGGCAAGCAAGTCAATGCAAAAGAGTTGAGGTGTCTTTAGAATTTGACCTGATGCGACATTTTTCCATATTGAATATTTAACAACAAAGCAATTTGTTCATTTACTGTATATTTCAAATTGGATTGGTTGGGAAGCCAATTTATTCAATAAATGTAAAAATGGAAATGATGGTTGTTAGAGGCTGGAATATGGAAATAGAAAAGGAAAGAAGAAATTGGTCACAAAACCAATACAGTTGGTCAAAAACTATATAAATGGCAACTTAGCTGAATATGGTGACACAAGCCTGTTAGTCAAGCTATTCTGGAGGCTACAGCAGGAGGATCACAAGTGCAAGGACTGCCTGGGCTACATAAGGAGTTCAAGGCCTTCCTGAGGAACTTAGTGAGACCTGCCTCAAAATGAAAAGTAAAAAGAAGAGCTGAAGAATTTGACCACCCTGTGAAAGGCCTGGGTTCAAATCTCAGTAAGATAAAGGGGAGAGAGAGAGAGAGAGAGAGAGAGAGAGAGAGAGAGAGAGATTTCTAAAACATGGTAATCTAGAGAGGTAAAAGATAATTCCGAAATGATTTGAACTTATCTATCTTTATAGATACCAATCTAGGTTAGGGTTAAGGTTAGGGTTAGGTTTTAGGGTTGGGGTTAGGGTTAGAAGTTAGAGGTTAGGGATTAGGGTTACAGTATCTAGATAGGACATATCTCACTTTTTTCTTTCCAATTACAATAGCACAGTTTTATGGTGCTTTGTTTTAATTTCTTTATACTGAAAATTCAAATAGATATTTTATGTATGTTCCTTCCCACCATCTATATGGGGAAAAGATCTGTCTATTCATACCAGATGATGGGTTATCCTATTTCTGGAATTCAACTATCATACATCTGAATATATATTCATATAGTAAAAATATTTCCTTTACATAAACATTTTTATTCCTTCTTAATAGCCTAAACTGAATAGTCTCACTATTGACTTTATTGACTCATTTTGCTGTTTTTCATTACTTTCTTACATTTTGTAATAATCCTAAAGACACATAAAACAAGTGTTCCTTCTCTAAGACAGTCTGCTTATATCAAGTTTGGGACAAGTTTGTTATTGATTGCCTCCTCTCCACTCTTTTGAAACCCTGTTTAGCTAGAGATTCCCAGTTAGAAAATGGTAGTTAGAATTGAGGAAATATAGGTAACACATAACATTTACCACAAATTCATTCACTCCCAGTGGAATCTGGGTCATATCCAATCCCCAAACCCTTGAATGTCTCTGCATTCAATAGGATGAGGTTCTCGTTAAGTACAATGAATAAAACCAAAAAGATATAGTAAAAAAGAAATGTAGTGTAGCTATTTGGGTCATGTCACTGCCAGATTTGTAATTTTTATTTATTTATTTTATGTGTGCGAGTGTTTTGTTTATAGGTATCTAAGTGCATCCATGTCATGTAATAGCAGGGCAGGCCAGAAAAGGACAACAGTTCCCTTGGAATTGGAGTTGCAGTGCTGTTAGCTGTCAGGTGGGTGTTGGGAACCTAACTTAGAGAAATCAGTGCTCTTAACCAGTGAGCCATATCTCCAGCCCCCCCCCCACCTCAACTGATTTTAGAGATTTATATATTTGGGGAGTTGCAGATGAAGGATTGTGAGTATGTAATCCTATAACTCTGGTGCCCTTGACCACTATGCCAAGTAACTAGTCATTAATATGCAGTGTCTAGCTGCACACTTTGTCTTTTACTCCAAAACTTCTCTGAGTAGTAAACAAGCTGGTTGTGGCTTGAAGACAGAACAGTAACTCTAAGAATATTTAAAATAATTGTTTTGAGAATTTCATGCATGAGGATTGTATGTGTATCATTTCTGCCCCTCTCAGTCCCCCTCCAACTCCTCCCATGTCCCCCCCCATCACTCTCTCTCATTTTCTCGATCTGTTCTTCACTGTGATTGTTATATATGCATACATACATTCATATGTGATGCACTGAGTTCATTTAGTGGTGCTCATGTGTACGTATGTTTAGGGCTGAACACTGTGGATTAGATAACCTGTCAGGGAGCTCATCTCTGGAAAAAACTGATTCCTCTCCCTCAGCATTAACAGTTTTTTTGTTGTTGTCGATGCCTTCATTCTACATCACCACGTAAATAATTGTTCATTCACCTGTTCTTTTTCTTTCACTTATTCTCTGATTTCTTTAGAAATGGTCATAGAAAAAAAGAAAAGTAAGAGGAAAAAACATATTCCAGAATCCAAGGGTGCCCTGTGCTGTCAAATGCTTCACAGACAGTCCGGAAGCTGCGACCTTAACAAACAGAACTTTACTGACCTTTGAGGGAGCAGCTTCCTCAGAATGCAGAACGGAAATCAGCAGAGTTGAAGAGAAAGTGGACAGCAGTGAAGACAAATATGGACCTGACAGACTAAAAAAGAGGTCTTGTTATGTTGTGCACGCTGTCCTTGAACTCCTGGGCTCAAGTAATCCTCCCACCTCGGCTTCCTGAATAGTTGAGACCAGAGACACCAAACACTGCAACTAACTTCTACACGTACTTTTCGGTGTCTAGTAAAGGTCTTCATACCATTCTGTGTTTGTATTTCTTGAGTCTAGGATGATATCATGAAGAATGTTAAGCATTCAATATATTTTAAGGAAGCAAAGAATAAATGAATAAAAGAGGAAAGAAAGTAGAAAATAATTATTTGTATTTGCTCCTGTGAGATCACAAAATATAAAATATGAAAGAAAATATGTTAAGGAGCCTCATGAATTTTTAAACAAAGCTTGGCAATTTGGACTCTGAGTTTCTTTTTACTATTTTTGGTTCCAAACCTATGTTTGCTCCTATTCCTTGTTATTTACTTATAAATGAAATAAATAAGCTTATTTCACATTATTCATATCTGAAATATGATAATTATCATATTTATCATTCTAAATACATGAATTCACTGAGTGTGTGTGTGTGTGTGTGTGTGTGTGTGTGTGTGTGTGTGTGTGTGTGTCTGCTATGTGTGGTCCTGAGGCTGGAACTCACAACCTCATACACTGAGGTACACCCTAGCCCCCCTGTTTCCTTTTATGATGGTTTGCATTGGTTAGTTCTTGTGGAAAACATCGTTGATAAAACAATATTTTCAAAAACCAAGATATCAGCATTTACATTTGTTGTGTGAAACAAGACCAGCTGTCATGATCCCAGTTAATTTTTTCCATACTGACTTGGTTTTCAGGTGCTCTGTTTTCCCAGTTTTACTGAGTAGTTTTGTTAAGGACTTAGAGAGTGGAACAACAGCTATATTTCCACTTGCTTTACAACATTTTGTTTCCAGTACATATTCTCTGGCAATGGGCTCCCTCATGGCACATTACATGATCACTAACTAAAAAAAGAGAAGTGTGGTTGATGATTGACTGTTCTCTTACCCAGAGTGTTTGTCAAAGGCAGGAGGCATATGCTCCATTTTGCTGTTATAGTGATTGTCAAGGTTACAGCACATCTCTGTTAGTGTAAAAAAGCTCCCAAACAAGGATGTTTAGTGAAGCAGACCTTTCCCAGTGGGAGTAAACCCTCCCTGTCAGAATAAACAGTTAAGAAAATGAGATCGTGACCAAAATGGGTTCATCTCATGCCTTCAAAATAAAAGCCATAAGTGATACTGGTATTACTTAACCTTTTACCATAATTGAGACATTTTAGAACATTATCCTAATAACTGTCCCATAACATTTTAATACCTTATATGTGCTGTTTATCTGTTGTGTTCTGTAATCCTTTGAAGGATGACAAACCACTGTAATATCCCAACCCCACCCCAATGAAGAACAATATACGCCTTATTGCGAATGTATAAATTCAGGTTATGTTTCACCATTGAAGACTTCCATATGTAAAGCCACACTATTCTCCTGAAGTATACAACTCAAGAAGGTGTAAGATATAAAGTTGTGGACTACAGAGATGGCTTAGTGGTTAAGAGCACTGACTGCTCTTGCAGAGGACCCAAGTTCGATTCCAGCACCCACATGGTGGATAGCAACCATCACAACCCCAGTTCCAGGGGATCCGACACCCTTTTCTGGCCTCTGCAGGTACTCCATGACACGGGTGCACTTACACACATGCAAGCAATACACTCATGCTTAAAATAATGAATAAAATATTTTTAAAAAGATATAAACCATATCTTGCCAACCAAAAGATCAAATTTCATTCCTTTCCTAAAAATTAGTCATATTAGAGTATATGGTTTGTGTGGCTCGAGAGATGGCTCAGGGGATACAAGCATTTGCAGTGCAAGCATAAGGAACTGAGTTAGAATCCATGCAAACAGTGAGGCATGGCCGTGCACCTATAAACCCAGTGCTGCAAGGGATGGGGACAGGAGAATTAATGGGACTTGCTGACCACCAGTCTAGCTACAGATTCAGTGAGAAGCCTTTTATCAAACACATACACTGAAGAGCAATGGAGCAGGACACCCAATGTACTCCTTTGTCCTTTGTGAACATGTGCACACAGGCACACACACCCACACACGTGTACATATACTTCACACGCATACATCACATTCACACACAAACATACACAAACAGATGCACAACACCAATAAATAATTCTTCAAAAAGTTGAAAAGGAGTATATGGTTTTCAGTACAAAATAGTGTGTCCATGTGAAAAGATCTGCACCCACACATTCAAATTCCTAAATTTGCAGAGATGGACAGGCTTTGCTTTTGGAAAGGGTAAGGCTGTGTGTGAGCTTGTGATAACTCACAAGCTGGTTGATTAGAACACATTTGTCAAGCCCTGAATATGTCGAGTTTTTACGTCTATGATGGTAGGGGACTTTCCTTGGTTTTGCTTACCATTGTAAAATAAAGGAAGAGAAGAAGAAAGGAGGAAAGAGAAAGTAGTTGATGGGAAGAGGTAGACTAAGTGACATGAAAGTTGAATTTTCATATTCTACCTGGTGTGAAGATACATACATGCAAACAAATAAATGAATGAAGAAGAAATGTTATAATTATTATAATTAAAATGTGTATAGATACAGTGAGGTTACAAAACAACGATTAATTCCATCTTGTTGGAGATTAGGGAGCAAAATGAAGTAAGTTACAAAAAATAGTGATGAAGACAAGTCTACAATAGGACTTGTGAGCCCTGAAGCACTCAGCTTTGTGGTCCCCTTTCTCCACAAAAATATTTTGAATAATGCAATTACAGTGCAAGGAGATAAATGTAATTACCTGGGAACTATAGGAACATGTAACCATGCAGTTCAAAAATGGACTCTCATATGAACATTTGAAATTTGCCCTGTTCTGACCTTTTTCTGGTTCCCTGTCTAGAACTTGTAATGCTAACTACTCTTGCTTTACCTCTCCTTCACATCTCCTAGGCACCAATCAAGGACTTTCTTTTCTCCCTACAGTTAAGAGTTATGCAATCAATTTGGGAGTCTTTTAGATAGACCCACTGAAGGGGTACCCTAATTGCCTCACCCTGCATCCCTGCTCAGCACGGAAGAAAACAGAGTGGCCTGTGTCTCAATTCCCTATCAGCAATTTGGGTAACCTCTTCAGGGGATGGTGTGATAAGAATAGGAGGTAGGAATTGGCTAGGCAGTCAGGGTAAAAAGACCCCAAAGAAAAGTAGCCAGTTTCTGGGCTAAAAGTCAAAATGTCCTTTGGCCTCTTAGCAACATACTCTGTTCCAGAGGCCAAAAGTGTCAAAAGTATTTAGGAGCTCTTATCTAATCCGTAAAAGATTTTAGGGTTACCTCTTCAGAGGGGGGAAATGTTAGAGTAGCAAAAGGCTCCATTAAAAAAAAGAAAGCATACACAAAGTTGTCAGGAAAAAAGTGATGGGAAGATGTGGGAGGAGTTTCAGGGGAGGGAGTGTGTGTGGATTTGATCAAAACACCTTATACACATTTATGAAATTCTCAATAAAAAATTTTTAAGTTAAGCCGGGCGTGGTGATGTACTAAAGCCTTTAATCCCAGCACTTGGGAGGCAGAGGCAGGTGGATCTCTATGAGTTCAAGGCCAGCTTGGTCTACATAGTGAGTCCCAGGACAGCTGGGGCTACAGGGAGACCCTGTCTCAAAAACACCAAAAAAATTTTTTTTAAGTTAAAAAACAAACAAAAAAAAACCTCCCTGAAATAAGAAGTTTGAGAAAACCCTTAAGGATAAACTGGACAGGTGGACAGAGGTAGGGTAGAGGAAACAACTTCTGTTAAGGCCTGAATAGGAGAGATCCATGAATTATTGGATGAAATAAATGGAGACGGGGAAAAAGGAAATATAGATAAAAGCAGGATAATAAATGGCATTAGAGAAAAGTGGAGGTAGGAGGATTAAAATTTCATCAGACCTGTTGTTAAGAAGTCAGGAGTTATTCTAAATAAAATAGGAAGCCATTTCCAAATATCTATACTAGGAACTACCAAAACTGGGTTTGTATTTGGGGCATTCATTCAAACTCCATTGCAACAAACAGATACTCTGGAAGGATCCAGGCCCCTTCTTTATGATCAGTGCACCAATCCCAAGATTCCAGGAATATTGTCTGCTGAAAGCTCACTGCCAGGTCCCTCAATAGGAGTTGTATCCTCTTCTGGAATGTACCTATAGCCATAATATGACAATGTGTGGAGATGAAACAGCCTTCCCCTTCCCCTCTTATCTCAGTCAAAGACAACTCAAGCTCCTGTGCTGGGTGAAGACCAATGTCTCCTCTCCTCTCTTGTAATTATGTTGCTGGTTACTTCTCTCTTTACTTAACCCTACTCGATTAATTACCTATTTCTACATAGCACATTACTACAATGGCTTAAAACAATACACGTTTATCATCTCACTGTGTCCATGGTTAGTTAGGAGTCCAGGCACAGTGTACATGATCCTCTGATGAGTCTACAAATAATTGAACAATTACATTTGTGTTAGGACATATAGATGAAGGAAAGAAATCTCAACCCACATGAGTTTCTTCTCCTTGAATGGGCTTTAAACCCTATTAAGTAGCTGTTGATTTCCTCCAAGATAAAAATACCACTACTGTTCCAATATAGTTTGCTGTACCAGTCGTTGTTATTATTGGGCCTTAAAGCTAGGGTTGGACCATTGATTGATGGTCTCCCTTAGCCACTTGCATAATGCTCTCCAAAACTGTAAGAGTTAGTGTTCAGGGAGGTGGCTTCCCAATCAGTTCCAGCTCCATTGTTCCAAATCCTGTGTCTGAAGTATGTCCTATTTTTAGCAGTAGGAACTATAAACATAGCCAAATACACATGCGTGGAGAGGTCATAGATCTTAGAGAAAACCCAAGGATGTCATATCCCTTGACAAATGTAATTTCTTACTATATGCTAAATACGGAACATAATACAGACAAGTATGCCAGTCACCTCTCATCAAAGAAGCTTCTTTTGCAAAAGATGGAGACTATTACAGAGTTCAACAACTGATCATACAAGAAATTGTCTGTAAAATGCCCAATCCCAGGTGATACATCTACAATGGAACCGCTACACCTAAGGCTCATGTAACATAGTAGAACAAGGGGCAGAAAGAATACCAATGCATCTCTCAACTCTCATCAATAAAGGTCACTCACGTAACCGAGGTCCATGAACTCAAAAGGACACAGAAGTCCAAAGCATAGGTAATAAGAGTCTGCAGAGTGTGGGTCCTTGGACAGGTCTCTTATATTAAACTTCATGCATCCAGGGCTCAGAGACCATTGCAGAAGATGATGCGGAAAGATTGTAAGAGTCAGGGGAGGAGGTACATGACCATATGGAAATAGAACCTTACAGGCTCCTGGGACCTTGCTCATATGAACCTACAGCAATGGTGTCAACATGCACAAGACCTAGGCAAATCCAAGCAGACAAAAACCTACCATAGAACAGTGGGAATGGTCAACCGGACCCAATCACAGCTGAAGAACTATTGGCAGCTGATTACTGCTAGGGGAGGAACAGCTGATCTTCTTAAAGGGAGGGACTCTAAATAGGTTGCCTAGATCTTCGTGGAGGAATTTCCACCAACAGACATTTGGAGACACTGAATTGACTCTATAGGCCTTAACATCAATGACAGACTGCATGAAATCCAGTGGGGGAGCTATGGGAGTGTGCCAATGGGGAAGGGGATGCGAAGATGACTAAGATATTCTGTATGAAATACACATAACTTCAATTTAAAAATATCACCCATTTATTGCCAGAATTTATCTCTTGTTGGTTGTTGGCTGGAAGCAACTTGGCAGTGAGCAATTCTTAAACTTTATCACAGTTACTTCTACACGGGCTTTCCCAACATAACCACTTACTGAATCAAGCCAGTATAGAGAATCTCTAGAACAAGTCTACTAATAAGATAGACATATATAATGCACAGTGATTTCAGGAGTACCTTTGATGTGCTATATTCATTAGGAGCAAGTTACACAAGTCTTATGCTCACCCGGGCAGAGGGAATCACATGAAGGTGTGAAGAGCAAGATATGGGTTGAAGGAGAGCAACCTTACAATCTGTCTGCCTTACTTCCATTCCTCACTACTTAAGAGCACTCCCTAATAAACCTTCTGAATACAGTTAGTCATCTTAAAGTCTGTATCCAAGGAGCAACACTGGAAGCAGATCAAGGTAGAGATTCTTGCTACAACTTTAAGTGAAAGCAATGGGAGAAGGACTTTCAAATATTATTTTCATTTATAAATGTATAATCATTGGGACTGGAGAGACGGCTCAGTGATTAAGAACAGTGGCTGCTCTTTCAGAAGACCCAGGTTTGATTCTCAACACCCACATACAACACTGCATATGGATGGCTAACAACCATTCCTAACTCTAGTTCCAGGGGATCCAACACCTTCTTCTAGCCTTTGTGGGCATAGCATGACATGGGTACACTCATATACATATAGGCAAAATACTCACACATATCAAAATAAATAAATCATGGGGGAGGGCTATAAATTTGATTTAAAACTGTTGTATGAAATTACAAAAGTGCAATAGAAAATTTAAAATTAAATATATAAATAAAAAACCATAAATGCATAATCACTAGTATCATTTAGAATTGTGACAGAGGCTATCCAGAAATAAAAACAATTCTATATTGAGAGAAAATGAAATTGCAGTGTTGAAGGGACCTTGCACTTCCATGCTCATTGCAGTACTATTAACACTAGCAATGATATAGAAACATCCAAGTACTTATCAATTGCTGTATGACAAAATGTAATACATACACACAATGGCATATTAAACTATAAAAATGAAATCCTGTCATTTGTGACAACAAAAATAGAATGGGAGAACATTATATAAAGTGAAATAAGCCAGACAACTAAGTCAAGTACCATGTGATGTCACACATAATTGGAATGTAAATAAATTGATCTCACAGAGGTTGGTATAGAGCAGAGGGGAGGTAGCTCAGTGGTATGGCACTCGCCTAGTATATTCAAGGCCCTGGGTTCAATCCCTAGTACCACACAAGAAAAAGAAGTTGAGGAGCTAGAGAGATGGCTCAGTGGTTAAGAACACTGGTTGTTCTTGCAGAAGACCAGGGTTCGAATCCCAGCACCCACATGGCAGCTAACAACTGTCTGTAACTCTAGTTCCAGGAGATCTGACAGCCTCTTCTGTCCTCCACAGGCATTGCACGACACGGGTGCACTTACCTACGTGCAGGCAATATACACATACACATAAAATAAAAATAATAAATAAAATATTAAAAAAAAAGAAAGCCGGGCATGTAGCGCATGTCTTTAATCCCAGCACTTGGGAGGCAGAGGCAGGTGGATCTTTGTGAGTTCAAGGCCAGCCTGGTCTACATACTGAAAAAAAAAAAAGAAGTAGTTGTTGAGGGTAGAATACTTGTTACTACAGTAGCAGGAAGGGAGTGGGAGGAGGAAGACTGAGCAATGTTGGCTGCAATAGTTGGATACAAACAAGAAATTCTGGTATGGGACGGCACAGTAGAGTGACTATAGATAAGGAGAATGTGCTACATATTTCTAAAAGCTAGAATAAAATATATGTTGAATGTTTTCACCATAAATAAATGATAAATATTTGATGAGATGGATGTGCTTAATCTGACTTAAACATTGCGTGGGATCTACAGACATCAAAACATCCTGTTATTTGCTATGTATTTTAATGCACACACTATACATATATACATATATATGTGCATATATATGTATTTCCATGTATATATATTGTCCATACATAAATATATACAATTTGGGCCAGTGAGATTACTCCATAGCTAAGGGTGCTTGCTGCCAACCTGAGTTCGATCCCCTAAAACCCACATGGTAGAAGGAGAGAAAGATTCCTAAAAAGCTATCGTCTTCTGAACTACACACACATATCAGGGCACATGTACATCCACACTCACATATACATCATACACACAAAAGTAAATAAATGTTTAAAGTACCAAAATATACATAATTCCATATTTCAATTTCAATTTAAAACTCATGTGTAAAAACTAATGTGTCTGCAGGCAAGGATGTACACAAATTTTGAAAATACACACATTTCCATTTTCAGGACTGTAGATCAGATTAAACATAATTAATAAAATTAGATTCATCTTCCACAGTGCTAATAAATCTCAGACCACAATCAGTCACTCAGTCAAAAGGAGATGATCAGTACTTTATTCAATTAGCACAGATAGAACTTATACAAATTGTGAATACTCAAAAAATAGATCTGCCTGCCCTATTAGAGACTGATAGTCATAAAATATACAAGCAACTGCTGATATGATAACAGAATAAAATCCCACCCTATCAATCAACACTCCCATTTTGATCCATCCCATGTTTGTTTTTGCTTACTTTAACATATACAGAGTAATATAAGTAATACTTTTTTAAAAATAAAATCAATTATTGCTATGCAAAACTATAACTATTCTTCTGGAAATTTTGTTTTTCCATAGGTCTTCAAAGCATGAAATAT
>NW_008344634.1:108031-123509 GCF_000622305.1 Nannospalax galili | reverse complement strand
TTACACACATGGCTGTCACAAAAAATATTCTAGAATATTTTGAGTAGTCAACACCTTATGATTTTAGTAATCTTTATGGGAGTAATTCATTGCCTATGAAGCATATTACAAATCTCTTACAAACAAAGAATGTTGAAACAAAACAATCTGCTCTCAGTATGCATAACAATCACATAGGTGCATCTGTGACCCTCAGAGAGGAGTGAGGCGCTCATCCTCTGTCAAGAAGCCATCATTAATGTGCCCTCCCTTAGTGTCCAAGGGATCGCAGGGGATGCCATTTTCAACAGTGATTGTGTTTTCACATTTGTCTTCTGCGTCATCCAGTCCAGGTAGTCCTTTGTTGTTCCTACAAGCATATAAAAAGAGTGATTGGGATTAAGGATGGAAAGCATGGCTGTGTAGGGACTTGCTTATAAACACGGAGAACAGAAAGGGGCATAGGAACCTTAAAATAATGAGCTAAATGATGATGTACACTTTCAAATAAATTTCAATGTCCATAACAGTTGGTGAATTGAAAAGTTATTATCAAGATAATAATTCTGCATTAGTAACATATACATATTGATTAGAACAAGTAGTCTTATTTTAAACACAAGAATAAAGAAATATGTATGCATGAATATATATTCATATATGAATTCATATGTATATAGACACATACATGTACATATACACCTTCACACAGACAAATTGCATGAAACTAAGCAAAGAAAATACATGGCACTTTGGCAAGTTAAAAAATCAGCTCTAAGAGAATTTAATTAAAAATGAAATTTTAAAAAGTATACATTTCTGTCACAGAATTTGACAAATTAATGTTCCACAAATGCTGAGTGAAAAATCGAATTTAAAAGAAATATCAGAAATTCAATTTAATTGCTTTGAGGAAAGTAATTGCTATAAATGGCACATGTCACTGATTGGCTTCTCTCATTACCAACTAGTTGTGTTCATTTGTAAGTCAGATTGCAAAACTCATAAAACACTTTACATATTGCATTACACCTCACAGCTGTCATTTCAAGTCATTTAAGAAATTCAACATGACAAAGTGTTTGACTTTCTGATGCTCTGACCTCCTGTAGACCTTGCTACCCCAAATCAGATCCTTAACATTTCCCTGGAGTATGGGAAGCTGGAACAAGTTTTTCCTGTCTTTTGGAAAACACTAAGACTCTGAGCCACTTCTGCTTGATGAGACAAGAGAAAGAAGAAAAGTGGATGCCTCTATTCTTCCTGGTGCTTGTCACATGCTGACTATTGGGATATCATTCTTGGTGCCACTGTGGAAGCAGGATGTTGGGCTTGAGACACTGGCTTGCCACCAGGATTCTCTTCGGCGAGGAATCTGTGGACCTTCAAAAAGGCAGATCTACAGGGATCATTTAGCTAGGATGTTAAGAATTGCTGTTATTATCATGAAGGACTACATACAATTTAGGATCCCAGTGTGTTTCTGACAGACAAGGTGGTGAAGATTTCTTGATGTCAATCAAAATAGAATTTCCTGAAAATCCTACATGAGGCAAGTTTAATGTGCTTTAGGGAATATTAGGTACACAAAAGGGGAAAGAATAGAAAGCTCATCTTTATAGAAGAAATCCAACTAATAAAGAAAAGGTAATAGGAAGTCATTACTGCTGTAATAATTGATTCTGAGGAGGCTAGTCACTGAATACTAAACAACTGAGATGGCTTGTGTAGCCCAAACATTACTCATTCCTCCAAAAAGAGTAAACCAGCGAGGGGCGAGAGGAGGAACACCCTGGGAAGAGGGGTGGAGCTGCCTTGGAGACAGGGAGTTAGCCTGGCCATTTTTGGAACTCCAGGAGCTAGGTGTGTGGCCCAGGAACGGCTGGTGGACGCCCTGTCCATCCTGCAGGCTCAGCAGGGCGAGACGAAGCAGCCGGTGGGATAAGATGGTGCGTGGACTCGAGGCATGAAAATGATCAGGAACAGTGGGCATGTGTGTGTAGCAGGGTGGGGTGGGGGGTTATGAGGAGCCATTTCTTTGTAAGTCATCCCCTCACCTCCCAAATGTATAAACCATGCAAAATTCAAATAAAGTGTGTTATGCTAGTTTGTTGATCTGTGTTAGGACCACAAGACCGTGATAAGAGTTGAGGGCAGGTCAAACAGAGAGCCAGAGGGGAAAATTTAGTGCAAGAGCTAGGGAACAGGATATACACATAGTCTCAAAATATCATCTCCCCCAATCAACGTATCAATTACAAAAGACACTTGTATTTTGCCAAAGGTTAAGTCTGATGAGCACCACCAATAATTAGATAAACTGACAAGTGCCTTTAGAGGACTACTGAGAAGATCTCAGGCACTAGGTTTTTTTCTGTATTCTTACACCCATCTCAATTTTTGGTTCAACTATCATAATCAGAAGAATGCAAATTTAAAAATATTTTGCAAAACAACTGACCTGGACTCACTTGAAGGTAAGCATCAAACTCAGTGGATAGACAGATCAATGAATGTAGAGCAATGGTTGACTGGTTAGATAACAAATTATTAGATGGATGGATGGATGGATGGATGGATGGATGGATGGATGGATCGATGGATCGATGGGCGGACAAACATTAGTCCAATGTAGATGTTGAATGGGACCCACCACAAGTAGAAGGAAGGAAGGGAGGGAAGTAAGAAGGGAAGGAAATAGAGAGAGTGGAGGGAGGTCATATATACTTATAAAATTTCTTATATCTCTTGTATTTTCCTTTAATAGATGAAGGAAAACGTTCATATTCCTGTCTTTGGAATTAGGAGTTAATATCCATTTTACTAGGTTTTACTGATGGTTTATTAAATAATTTCAAGTATTTGAAGTTAATGAAGAGAAGTAAGTTTGCATTCCAGTACTGTAGATACCAATGTCATTGTTTGAAAGAACTTTGTCATTGTATATGCCATCATAAAATGACACAGGTTACCCTACAGGCAATCACTTTGGTCCAGTGCTGGCTTGGAAGTTGGAGACTGTTGTCATAGATAATGCTACTATTGATACTTCACTCAATGGCCATTCCAAGTATCAACAGTGATCGGCACAGACTGGGTTACATCACGGCATTAAATATTACGCCAGCATCATAATCATCTGAACAAATAGACTAACTCTTAAATTAAGCTTTTAAGGGTGGGCCCAAACTTGAAGGACACTAGTTCTCCTAGCTATCTATTACAACCATCTGTTGTCCAGAACTGTGTTGTTGGATCTCTCTTGTCCCCTCAGCCTGGGCGTCTGAAGCTGTCTGTGTCCTCACCCCTGTACCCATGGAACTGACTTTGGAATCCTGTTTTTCCCATTCTGTCCCTTGGGCAGGCCACACCCATAACCTATTCAAAATGGTTTCTCCAGTTTCATTGAGGAAGTACAAGTTTAAGTTGAGCTCCATCTTTATGTCAATAGACCATCAGGCCTTTTCATCCCTAGTATTTTATTTATCCAAGGTCATGCATCCTTCCCAACCTCTAGTGTTTTCAATGGGAGGGTGAGCTGTTTGCAGCACTTTGATATGTTAATTTTCAAGCATACCTACATTCATTCATTATCTTTTGGAGTGGAGTACCAAACTGAGGTTTCCAAGGAGATGCCCACAGTCATAACACCCAAGAGTGAGTGCAAGGTTTTGCTAGGTTTATTCAAAAGTAATCAGTCCACATTATGCCCATTATTAAAGTCATTCTTACAGTATATGAGAGTTTAATGTGATAAAAGTGTCCCCCAACTAGGTTAATTCACCCACTGAAAGACTTAGAACACTTCAGCCTTTCCTTTCTGTAGATAGAAATGTCATCACTTTTGCCTTCCCAAAGGCAAAAGCAACTGATATTCTATAATGATCAGTCCTCATACTTACTTCCTGTCATCGTACTCAACATTCACTAACATCTATGACTTGAGTATGGAAGGCACAGTCCTTCACCTAAAGGAAAGGAATCAATGAAAGGGCAAATGTCCAGATTCACTCATTCTCCCTCTCATCACTTTTTGGTTTTTTTGTTTTGAGACAGGATCTCCTTGTAGCCCCAGCTAGCCTAGAGCTCTTTACATAGACCAGACAGGACTTGATGTCACAGAGATCCTCTGCCTCTGCCTCCTGAGTGCTGGGATTAAAGGCGTGCACCACCACACCTGGCTGCTCTCCTCACAATGCTTTATAAAAGAGGAAGAGATTATTCATAGGAATGAAATTCTACTATACACATATACACCACACACACACACATACACACACACACTAATAATTATAATTAAATAATATTTTTGTTAGTGCAAATTCCCCTGAAAAGCATTTCTATTTGGGCGTGGAGTGACTAACAACTGTGGTGTTTCTAAGCCACACCACAGCTATGCCTTAATTAAGAGGCACCATGACTCTTAGCATTTATTTTAAGGCCAAGAGCAGACCTGAACTCTGCAAAGCTGTTCCTTCACATTTCTCTCAGAACTGTGCTCCCAAGTCAGGCTTCTCTCATTCTCTTATTGAAACAGCCTCTCCAGCATGAAATGGGGAAGTAGAAGTCAGGGCACCTCCTTATTTTATCAGAGAATCTTGCCCTTTAATCTTAGGTATAAAATATCACACACATACAGAACTGCAAATAGACTTCTCCATTTTTTCATTGTTTTCACTGAAATAAACATGCTCCTTTCACTGCACTGATATTTAAAGCATTCATGCATATAGTCATTCATTATCTTGGGTGGAGAGCAAGAAGGGGTACTGAGAGATTAAGGTCATATGCCCGGGTCACAAGAAAAGCACTTGGTTCAGTGATCTTATTTACATTATAAATAGTAACTTTTTAGTTACAAGGTTAGGTAAAAGTCTTTAGTACAGATTATGTCTGCAATACATATAGCAATGTGAGGGTTGTCTGTAAAACGACCAGTGTCTATATTCCAGTTTTCTTTGGTAAAACACAGTTTTATGGAGTTAGAAGAATAATGGTGGAAAGATGGACATGTGAAGATCAATGCAATGAATCTCACCTCCCCCTCCCCAGTCACAAAGGAAGAATAATCCACCATGCATCACAATGAATGGGGAAGAACTGAAAAAAGATACAAACAGAAGAAGGCAAATTTCTCTTCTCTCAAAGAAAGATAACTTCCTAAACAAAAAGGCTCTGAGGGAAAATATCTGTGGAAAAGTATCAAATTGAGCTATGTTGGTGGCAAATTATATACATATTGTTTGTTGTCACCTTAGGTCTAGTTGTCCAAAGTCTTGGCACTGCTGGGGTTCACAAACTGCAGAGTCAGTAAATCTCTAGCTGGTAGACATGATAAGCAGCTCAAAGGTTATCTAACAGTTTTATAGCACTTTGTCACATTTCATAGTGTGTGCTGTAATAAACTGATTCAGCACCCGTGTGCTGCTCTTACTAAGGATAATAAAACTTAACTGTCTTTCTGGATCATTCTGATTTAATGTTCCACTAAAAACATGAGTTCTTTTCCTGAAAAATAAAATTGAGTGTTAATGACTTCTACTGTCCCTGTAATGTCAGGTGATCAAGGAAGAGTACGAGAAATTTAACTAACTAAACTACCTCCTAGAAGCGTTGAGAATGGATAGCTCCCATAGATTCAGAGAGAAGGGAGGTAAAAGGAAGGACAGAAGAAAATCTCAGGAGCCCTTGAAGCTACAGCATGTAGTAGACCAGGATTTGCTCTGTTCTGGATAAATTAATGACTAAAAGAAGAAAGAGTATTTAAGTCTCTCTTCAAACAAAGTAGGGCCCAAGAGCTAAATCCCAAGAATAGCCAGAAAAACAATAAAAGATACATTAAATATGTTTTCTTTTTCTGATTTATTTATATTTTATGTGTATGAGTGTTTTGCCTGAATGTATATATGTGCACTCATGTTGTGTAATGCCCACAGAGGCCAGAAGAAGGTATTGGATCTCTTGGAACTGGAGTTATAGATGGTTATTAATTGCCATATGGGTGCTGGGAACTGAACCCAGGTCCTCTACAAGAGCATCCAGTGCTCTTAACTGGTGACCCATCTCTCCAGCCCCAAATATGTTTTTCAAGCAGGAGAGAATTAAATATCGGGCAATTGGGATAATCCTCACAATCAGTCTAAATAATTCGTTCAGTTTTACTAGAATGACTGGAGAAGGCACTGCTGCATAGTGGGGTCAACAGTGTTTGGGAAGCCTATCTGGTTTGAACTCCTGGCAACTTTCTAACCCCATGTGACACAGTAGGCCAGCTGTTTTATATTGGCCGTATAATAAGAATAATAATGGTGATAAGACTCTTATGTGGCATGACTCAAACTAGATATGTTCTATGAATCATCTTATTTCTTACTACAATATTATGCAAATTTTATCATTATTATTATTTTTAAGATGATGAAAACTGAGTTCTAAACATGTACAGCAACTTATCTTTCAGAATGGAAAAGGATTTGTGAAAGAAGCTGTCCTAGAACTGTATTTTACTCTACCCAGACCTCACCCAAAACACACACTGGTTTCCTATTGTACATGTATCTTTTATTTCCTTATTGATCATTCATTCTGTGATAGGAGCTATAGTGCTGATCAAAGAAGACACAAACACATGGACAGTCCTTGCCTCCATAGAGATCATAGTCTTGTTCTTAGTAATAAAGCCAGGTTACAGACTTAAAGCATAAAACCTAGCTGTCTTACTTTGCTTTCAATTGTGGCAAACCACTCTGACCAACACCAATTTGAGGAAGAAAGGGTTTATTTTATCCCACATCTTCCAGGTCACAGTTCATCTTCCAGGGAGTCAGTGTAGGAACTCAGGGCTGAAACTTAGAGAGGCAGTAGCTGAAGCACAGACCATGAAGGAATGCTGCTAACTGGCTTGCTCCCCTGGCCTGTGCTTAGCCCGCTTTCTTATATAACACAAGATCACCTGCCCAGGGGTGGCACCAATCACAGTAGGCTGGGTCCTCCCACATCACTCAGCAATCCAGAAAATGCTCCACAGACATGGCCACAGGCCAATTCAATAGAAACAATTCCTCAAGTGAGATTCCCTCCACCCAGGTTTGTCAAGTTGACAACTAAAGCTATCCAGCACACTAATGTTCATACTTGAGCAAAGTCATTAGTAAATTTACTTCATTTATTTCTAGCTATTATTTTCCTGTAGGGCCAGTAGTAAATAGAAGCATATTTGAATTTCCACAAATCTTCTCTTTCAAACAAACATGTAGTTCATCTAATACTTCCACATATTGAAATGTCACATTCTTATGAATTCTTAAGTGAATAAATTGTATTAAAAATAAAAGAACAGGGCCAGATAAGGTGATGCACACCTTTACTCCAAGCACTCAGCAAACAGAGGTAGTTGAATATCTGTGAGTTCGAAATCAGCCTGGTCTACACAGTGAGTTCTGGGCCAGCCATGGTACATAGTGAGACTTTGTCTCAAAAAAATAAATAAAATAAAAATGAAAGTGTACATAAAATGAGAAAATTTAACGTTGTTTTTCCCTTGCTGTAAATGGAATAGTTGGCATTTCAGTTTACCTAGTTTGGATTCCAGCTCACCCCACCTTTACCCATCCAGCAGATCTTCCATCATGTGGCTACTAGGGATCAAACTCAGGTCATCAGGTTTGGCAGCAAGTGTCTTTAACTTCTGAGTCATCTTGCTGTCCCAAGTTAAACGTTTCTTTAGTTGTCTTCCACAAGACTAGAGGCTGAAAAGGCAACCCCTAACTTTTCTATGATTATAAAGGGTTTTCAGGGCAGGCATAGTGAGACACACCGATAATCTTTGTATTTGGTAGGCAAAGGCAGGAGGATCCCGAGTTCAAATTCATCCTCAGCTACATAATGAGTTCCAGGCCAGTCTAGGCTACATGAAACCCTGTCTTAAAAGAATGGACAGGGTTTTCATCACAGTAACCAAATTACGAAGGTTCTCCCAACTTCAAACTGCACCTTCTCCTCATCTTTGAAGCAATATTTTGCCTAAGAAAAAAAATGCCACAGATTGTACCAAACTTAAAACACAAACAGTTTATCTCCAGGATGTTATCATGATTGCCCTGACTATATTTGCCAATTATTGATGCTTTCCAGGTTTACACAAAAGATTTGTCCATCTGTTTTCCTAGTTTGGATGTGAAATGTATTTGTGAAGGCAGAGTTGGAACAACAGCCTCATTTCTCCCAGGCAACAGATTATAATCCTATGCGGCCAATTATTATAGTACTGCAAAATCTGTTTAGAAGGAAATAGTTGATCCCATCACAAACTAGCTGAAAGACCAGCAAATGGCAAGAAAATAAAATAATAGTAACATCTAATACTTACTGAAGAATCACTGTGTTCCAGGCACCACTCTAAGCACTCTCCTGTACTGACTCTTCTATCCTATCAAGTTAATTATTTCCAGTACACCAAGCTTATCACTGGAGAAAAGTTATCTACACACAGATAGCAATGGTAAATTCAGCCATCATGACTCTAGTACCACAAAGCAATATTCTCTCAAACTTGGTTTCCCTGTCTCATTGTTTGTACTTGCATACTGCTAATGGTTTATACTGCATGATTTAGGAGATCAATACTTTGAATCTAAGCCATTTGTCGCCTGAATCCATTCTTTTAACTCCTACATTCTGTTGTACTAGTGAGGAAATTGGGAACCAAGCAAATGATGTCAATTCACAAGGGTTTCTAAGCATTTGATACCATAGTATCATACCATTTCATATTTAACACAAAACTTTAAAATATTGAACATATGTATTCAAATGTTGCAAGAGAATGTCTTAGTATTCTAAAAACCAAAATAAAACACATAACCTGGAATAAATCTCTTGATATTACATGTCATGTCAAGATCAGCAAAAAAGTCAAGTAAGTACCACCTGATCCTAAACTCTGGTTTTAATTTGAAGCATAGGCATAGATCACATTTATTCCCTAGTGTTTCTCTTATCATTTGTGAAAATAATTGACAATACCTTAGTCTTAAAATGCTTGTGTCTGTTAGTAACTAGGGGAAAACACATGAAAAGTAGTAAATGTGAGAAACATTCGATTCAACACATTGTTGGACAAACACATCCCACATGTCCCAGTTGGGTACCAATTCTTCTGCAAACCATATTCCTGTGAATTTCAAATGCATGACCCTCTGAATCTCACAGAATTTTCTTCCTCTGCATCAGAAAAAAGGTTTACAAGCATCGAAGTGTTTAATGAAGAATTAAGGGAGTGTCCACTTTCCTCTCTGAATTAGAGGTGCTTGTAAGCAAAATGCCTTCTCCTTCCATCATGCTGAGGAATCCTACCTCCTCTCTTTGCTGCTGCCCCAGTAACTCTCCCACTAGTCTGAAATTCCCTTTTGAAGCAATATCAATAACATGGATATGAAATTTTGTGTCACAGCATCCAAGTAAATGAACTTGAGAAATGGGATTCTATGTGTAAGCTGTTAAAACAATAGCTCTTAAGGTAAATGAATTAGAACAACCTGGGTAATATAAAAATGCATGCCCTTCAGACACTCTAGTTTGGTGAGTCTGGGGGACAGACAAGGAAATGAAACTTTAAATAAGTGTTCCAGATGATTTTGATGCAGGGAGTTGATTCTAAAGTCACAGGCAACATAGCTCATTACATTACAGGCACAAGAGGGATGTACATCCATTAATAGAAAGGAACATTGGAACAAAATGGTGGCCTAGAGGTTCTGGGTCAACTAAAGGTGGGGAAGCACTGAACGATCTGTATGTAGAACTATGGCATTTGCACTTGGATTACTACCAAAAGATTAACTCTACCTACCCCCCAAAATGTACATTTCTCTGTGTAGCTAACTTACAAATCACAACACAGATTTTCCTGCTTAGCTTTAATTGTCAACTTGTCATAGCCTAAAATTATCTTGAGAGAAGCCTCATTTGAGGACTTTCCTTTAAGAGATTGGTGTGTATGTGTGTATATCTGTGAGGGACTGTCATAATTATTAATTGATGTAGGAGGAGGGTCCAGCCCACTGTGGGAGATATCATTCCTTAGGCAGTTGGGCTTGGGTTTTATAAGAAAACAAGTTCAGTGTAAACCTATGAGTGAGCCAGAAGGCAACATTCTTCGAAGGTTCCTGTCTCCAGGTTCCTGCCTCAAGTTTCCTGACCTGAGTTCCTTCAATCATTCCCTCTAAACATCTTACCTTCTACGGTGCCGAATTCCTGATAAAACCAGTAGTGCAGTTGCAACTATGACAATGCAAAATATCACACCAAATACAATAATCCAGATGGGCACAGATGGATCCATGGGTGGTGCAAGAGTAGAAGGAATTCTTAAAAATTCCAGGGTACGATCATTCAAAAAGAATGCATTGTTGATCCGGTTCCTATTCATTCTAAAAGACAATGATAATTTTTTTAATGAAGTAAGACAAAAAAATAAAAACATTAGAAACAAAGTACAAACTAAAAACATTAGAAACAAAGTACAAACCCATCTCTCTATGAATGTAGGTCATGAGCCTTAAACCCTACCCTCTATGTTTTATTTCTTGAGCTATATCATCTAGATTAGAATGAATAGTAGAACTCTAAGGTGGCTTACATAAATACTAACAGTTTGGGCCTGGAGAGATGGATCAGCAATTAAAATTACTTGCTGTTCTAGCAGACGACCAAGGTGTGGCTCCCAGCACACACACTGTGTGTCACAACTACATGGAACTCCAGTCTCAGTGAATCTGACACCATCTTCTGGCCTCTGTGGGCACTGCATGCACATGGTGCACACAGTCAAACCAACAAACTATTCATATGTTTAAAATAAAATTTTTAGAATTACCAACAGTTTCTTTCAATTAAATTATATATTTTAAAAGTGCTTCTATGTAGCCACACACAACAGTGGCTCAGGAGTCCCAAAGTCTAGAGCAATAAAGGTGAATGTGCTTCTCCCCACCCCCCTCAAAATCTACATTTTGAGTGGTGGTAGCAGTTAGGAGAGGAGGGGTTGTTTGGTAATGAAGATTTATTTAACTGAAAAAAAAGTTAATTTTTATCTAGAATTTGCAAACTAGGTAAAAACTAGGTAAAGAGATTCTTTGGAGCCATTTTTTTTTTTGGCCTTTACTGAATTGATATTGTACAAGCTGACTTCATCTACATATAGTGTCCCTGAGAATAGGAAAATATAATGTGAGCTTTGTATGACTTCACACCTCTGCCTCCCAAGGCTCAGGGATCATTTCAGAAGAGGAGGTGGAAGGATTGTAAGAGCCAGAGGGGGTGGACAACCTCACAGAGACAGCGTCTTCCAGACAGCTAGTCATTTACTCATATGAACTTACAGCAATGATCACAGCATGCAGAAGACCAAGTTCAAACCAGACAAAATCGCAACATAGACATGGGGAAGTGGGTAAGAAATTCCAACCCAACCTCAGGAACTTTTGGCAATTGATGACTGCCTGGAGAGGGAAAGACAGTGTCTTACAGGATGGGACTCTTGGTGGGCCCAGTGGGTGAACCCACACTAAAGGACACTTGGGGACACAAATCAGACTCTATAGGTGATAGGCTGTGTTATATGTATATATATGTGTACATTAAACTGGGGCAGTGGGTGAAAATGCAGATAGTGGAGGGGATCTAAATGCCTTCAAACTATATTGTGTGAAAATCGCAAAAATTCTATTACAATTTTAAAATAAAAAATAAAATTTCCTAGTAGCTGTAATTTCTCAAGTATAAAGAAACAGGCAAACAATTTTAATACTGTACTTTCCCATATAGCCAAGAAAGCATAATTTCAACACATCAATATTGAGTTGGTTCGTATTTTGTTTTGTTATGATTGACCCCTTAGTGTGTGCCTCATTTTGGACTAGCCACAATTGAAGCACTTTGTTTCACTTGTGACTGACAGTGTCAGAATTGAACAGCTCTAATCTAAAGCAATGGCTTGAGGATCTTTGCAGACCAAAATCAGGCCATTAGGGAAGATCCCCATCAGCAAATAAAAATCTATGCTGAGAGCTGGTGATGTTGTTCAGTGGTACATCACAGCTTAGCATGTGCAAAGCCCTGAGTTCAATATTCAGTACCATATACACACACAAATCTATCCTCTGGCATGATCATTCATAGATGTAAACAAGAACCCCAGTCGAATAATTTATAGCAAAGGGCAGTTTAAATGTAATTGTATCAAACTATAGAATGTTTTCCTGTTTTCCTAATCTAAGCTTTTAAAATCTTTGTGTGTGTGTATGTGTGTGTGTGTGTGGGAGAGAGAGAGAGAGAGAGAGAGAGAGAGAGAGAACAGAGAGATTGGGAATGTGCATGCACATGGAAGTCAGAGGTCAGTCTTTGCCTTCCATCTTATGTGAAATGGTCTCTTTGCTGCACACCACTGTATATGACAGTCTAGCTGGTGAGCTTCCCTAGATTCCCCTGTCTCTGCCTGCCATCTCACTGTGGGAGTACTAGGATCACACATGTGCTACCTCTCTGGCTTCACATGGGTTCTAGAGCACCGAATTCAGGTCCTCACACGTGATGGCAAGCACTTTACCCACTGAACCATCCCCTCAGTCCTCATAATCTAATCTTGATAAACTATGAGAATGAAACCTTTTCCCAAAACAATGAACCTTATTGCTGAGCTATAACTAGAGGGAAAATGAAATGTTCTGCATCCTCATTCTGTCTACCTGCTTTATTAATACTTTGCCACTTTGTAACTCAAAACTGGAAATGTACTCTGTCACCTCTCAGGTAAACTGGTAGTTCTAGTTCTGGTTCAGATAAATCTCCTCCACTACTGGAATCCTCCCTAGATATCAGACACCCTGCATATCTTTTAGCCAAGACTGGAGTTTAGTCAGGCCAGATCTACACAAAAAAAGTTCTAATAGACACTTTAGCACTGGTTGTTCATACATGCACCGCATTCCATAGGTGTGAACACTCTACTACAGATTAAAAGATCACTGTGAAAACAATAACAGATGCGGTAAATATGATCATAGTAAATCATATATGTCCTAGTTTGTTCTTCATTGCTGTGACAGAACACTCTGACCAATACCAACTTGGGGAGGAAAGGGTTTATTCAGCTTACATCTCCCAGGTCGCAGTTCATCAGGGAGCCCAAGGTAGGAACTCAGGGCAGGAACCTGGAAGCAGGAGCTGGAGCACAGGCCATGTAGGAATGCTGCTTACTGGCTTGCTCCCTGGGCCCTGCTCAGCCTTCTTTCTTATGCAACACAGGCCCACCTGCCCAGGGGTGGCACCACCCACAGTGAGCTGGGCCCTCCCACATCACTCATCAAGAAGATGCCCCTCAGACATGGCCACAGTCCAGTCCAATAGAGGCAAGTCCCCAATTGAGGCTCCCTCAACCCAGGTGTGTCAAGTTGACACTAAAGCTATCCAGCACAATATACATGTATGAAAATGTTCAGTGAAACCCTTTACTTTGAATAATTAATATACGCTAATAAAATTTAATTCCCTTCTAAAATCACCATAGATATGGCAGTAGCACACTTAGACTTGGATCTTCACTCATTCTTCATTACTGTTTAGACCAGGGTTTCTAAACCACAGCACAACTGACACTTGAGGTCCTACAGTTCTTAGTGGGTGGTGACATCCTGTGCACAGCAGGATGTATAGCAACATTCCTAGCTTCTGCCTGTTCTGTGTGGGCGGCACCTCCTCCCCCAGTTGGGACAAGAAAAATGTGTCCAAACAGTGCCAAATATTTCCCTGAAGGCAAATTGCTCCTGGAGGAAAATCAGTGATCTACACTCATCTCTGACAGAAATGATCTGAATGAAACGCTTGACACTTTAATCAATATATTATGGGTGGAGCAGAATGAGATCTCCTCAGTGCCTACGAAAACAGTTGCATTACTTAGTGATTTGATTGATCATGAGACAACATATATGAGGTTGATTACCTTATGGCCGACTGCACTTCAACAGCCGGGAGAGTATGATTTCTTGAAGGGTCTGTGACCACAAACCAGAATGACACCCTCTGGGTTACATTGCAAAGCAGGACGTGGGAAATTCTGCAGAGGGGGAAATTCGTTATAAGAATATCATTACAAAGCACCTCAATCCCGGAGCTGCTGCTGCCTGTAGCAGTGGTTTAAACAGCAATGCGCACAGCAAAGGTAACTCATTGCTTTGGGGGGGGGGGTGCCACACAAAGTAAGTCAATCAAAAGGCCCCACAGCCTAAAGTGCACCTCCATGAGCTCATGGTTCACTCTCTTTCCTCCATTGCTGATTCCCTCTTTCCTGTTCTGACCCCTTCTTCCCCCCAAACGACAACAACAACAACAAAAAGAATATCATCACATGCAACTGTCCATTCTGATATGATTCCTGTCTCTTGAGCGATCTCAAGTATATGTGAGAAGTCATTTCTACCATCACAAAGAATGTCATAAGAACATAAAAAATATATAAAAATTTCCATTATTTCAGAAATATATTCTCACGAATCGTTCCTTAAGGGATCTGCCAAGAAAACTGTGATTAGGCAGTCGAGAGCATTAGGGATCTCATTGTCCGTCACCTAGTAGCTGACAGCTTCTCTGCTTCCTCAGCATGTGGCCCCTGCCTGAACCACAGAAGTCCTTGGTGGTATCTCATCCGCTGTGCCGGCGTTCTGTCCATTGACCCTTCTGACAGAATCTGCTACCCAGTATCGATTCAATGCTTGCTTTATCTCTACTTCTGTCTCTCCTCACCCCAGCATGGGATGATCATGAGAGGTACCTTCCGCATGCACTTTTGAGGGGAAGTTCTCAAGAAGGGCTGCTTCTACCTTACCTTAAATAGGTCTCCAAACATAAGGGTTTCAATAACCAGCAACCATGGATATTGTGGTCTTTAGTTACATGCTTTTCAGCAGCACACTGAAAATGCTACACAGGGATTACCAATAAAAGTGAAAAGAGAGAGCCGGAGAAATGGCTCAGCATCTTTACTGCTCTTGAAAAGGACCCAAGTACAGTTCCTATCACCCACATCGGGTGGCTCATGACTGCCTGCAACTCCAGCTCCAGGCAATCAGATACCTTCTTCAGGCACACACACACACACACACACACACACAATTTCAAAAATAAAAATAAATAGCTTTTAAAGTGAAAAGATAAATGATAGTGTTCAAGAAACCAATGATCTATACAAGAGTGGATAAAAGCTGAAAATTATATTGTGGCCACACAAAACCTGCAAGGACAATGCTAAAATGTAAATAATTCTAGATGGCCTTAGCTATTTCCTTAAAGAGGTAAACTGCAGCCAGGTATGGTGGCATGCATCTTTAGTCCCAGCACTGACAGATAGAGACAGAGTCAGGTATACCTCTGTGAATTCAAGGCCTGCCTAGTGCACATAGTGAGTTCCAGACCAGGGCTACATAGTAGGATTCTGTGAGAA
>NW_008344634.1:98651-107894 GCF_000622305.1 Nannospalax galili | reverse complement strand
GGAGGAGGAGGAGGAGGAGGAGGAGGAGGAGAAAGGCTGCGGCAAATTACAAAACTATGAATGTTGTGGCATGAACATACATTCTACAAGAATGAAACACACATCAACCACCTTTACTGAAAAGAACAGATACTTTGCTTGTCCTTACAAGAACATCTGAGCCCATAATAATGGATGCTAGTAGTCATTTTGTTGGTAGCTTTCTGTAAAACGTCTTTTCTTTTCTTTTCTTCCTTTCGGTGTCAGTTACAAAAGCAGAAATGGATGGTAGGTCCTTTGCCCAGAGCTAAGTATCTGGGACCAGCTATGGGAACCACAGGGGATGAGTTTTCTTTGTCACCCATGCAGTATTGGTCTCAGCGGCTGCTGCTGTGCCAGCAGGCGTGGACCTGGCTGATGAAGAACTAAGAGCAGAGGATCACAATAGGCCCTTGCCATTCAGAGAGCAGGGGGCTCCCACAGCTGCCACTATACCATGTGATGGTGTTGCCAGGCCGGTGCCAGTCTAGAAAGCAAATGGTTGTCTGTGCTCTTTGTCATCAAAGCAGCATGCTGTTCCCAGGGTTGCTACTGTATTTCATAACCACAACATGTCTGTGGTGGCCAGGTACGCAGGGGTTTCTTAGTGTCCCACATGTTTTGCTCATGCCCTGAGCTCAACTATCTATCACTCCGGTACACTTCGCAGGCCAGGTCCACAGACATCTGAGTGGGTACCTGCTCAGGCACCCGAACGCGTACCCAGGAGGGCAAAGGATGTTCCTGTGGCACTTTGCCAGAAAGCAGCCAGCTCTCAAGCTAGGCCCTCTGCGAATAGGATCCAGGATTTGAGGTTCTTTTCCCAAGACATTCCAGTACAGCCCTGACTCAACTTTGCCACAGCCCTGTGGGAGTGATACCTCTGGCTCCAAGTCACAGTCTCCGGAAGCTATTCCTGTGGCTTCACCTGAGGCCCGGTCATGTTTGACCTATAGAAGGAAGCAGAGCTCCCACACCAGGCCATCTGCCTTCAAGCTGGTCAGCAGAAATGGAATGGCCACCCGGTCCTTTGTGCCCAGGCTGGGGCCTCTGAACAGAAGTGCCTGCTCCAGGGCATCCAACACTGTGAGAAGAACACTGGCCTGAGATCTGTGGTCCAGCCTTCCCTCAGCTGTCCCAGCCTGCTGCACTTCCAGAATATCTTCTCCTCAGAGGCTCTGCTGCACACCTGGGAGCAGCTGCAGTGCTGCCAGGGGCTTGGGGCCTTCTTCCCCTTCCTGGGGGTCCACTGGCCCCTCAGCGCACCCAGCCTGCTGGCCTCATTGGCTCCTAAGAGCGTCAGGGCCCTGCCTCCTCACACTCAAAGCCCCCAGGCCTTGCTGACCTTTTCCCACATCTTGGGTTGGCAGGCCTGCCACCCTCCCATGCCTTACAAACACTGAAGAGACCTTGCTGGCATCAAAACCTTGGCCTTTCTCCTGTCTATTCACGACTGCCTTCTGCCTGGAAGGAGACTCCCAATGTACCCACTCTGTAATTAAAAGTTTCTTCTTACTTCACAGAGTAACAGAGTTTGATTTTTCTTAAGTTTGTCATCTTTTCATTTTATTTTTATTTATTTTTTGAGATTACCATTTCTTTCTGTAACTGGCACTATGGAGGCTTGGGACAGGTTATGCTTTGTGGTTGGGAGTAATCCTGTGCCTTAAAGTGCTGAAAGGGCATCCCTGTCCTCCCAGCAGTACACAACAGCAGCATGCCCACAGTTCTGACCACCAACAATGTCTCCAGGCATTCCAATATAATCACTGGGGTAGGAAGCCAAAAACAGACTTAAACGTCACACTGGTGTAGAACCATGAAGCAACTCTGACCTCTACTGGCAAGAAACCACCAAGCTCAGTCTTCCAAAATGTGTGGCTTCATAATAAGTAACAAAGACATGAATATGACCAAAATGAAGTGGGGAATGCTTGGCTAAAAAAAACAAGTATTTTCACTTTAGGTAGGTGAAGAATAAGAAAATGTTGCCTTTTTATGTAGCATGTATTGAGTTGTGAATAATTTATGTTTTGTGACCCCACTGATAATCCGAATGTATAAAATCATGTTTTCAAACTTTTTGTGTGGTTTATCTATTCATTCATTCGTTCGTTCATTCATTTATTCATTTGTTTATTTATGTGAATGTTTTGCCTGCATGCATGTAAGTGCGCCATGTGTGTACAATGCCTACAGAGGCCAGAAGAGGGTGTCTGATCCCCTAGAACTGGAGTTATGGATGTTTGTTAGCTGCCAAGTGGGTGCTGGGAACCAAATCCGGGTCCTCTGCAAGAGCAGTCAGTGCTCTTAATCGAACCGCTGAGCCATCTCTCCAGACCCATGAAATTGTTTTTAAATTAGCTACTTTAAACTTTCTAAATTGGTTTTAAAAAATTAAATGCTTTTATTCAAATATTTATTTTAATTTTTGTTTATCTGTGTGTGTGTATGTGTCTCTGTCTGTATCTGTGTGAGTGCATGCCACATATGCATGGGTGTCGAAGGGGGTCAGAAGAGGGTTTATGGCCACCTGGAACGGGAGTTACAGGTGGTTGTGAGCTGCTTAATGTGCATGCTGGGAATCCAACTCAGGTCCTCTGCAAGAATGGGAAGTGCTCTTAACTGCTGAGCCATCTCTCCAGCTCCCAAAATTTAAAACTTAAATAATACCAAGTGTTGGCAAGATACATAGAAATAGAAATGGAATCCCAAGCAATGATGTGACAGTCAAGGGTTGAGCCACTCTAGAGCATAATTGGAAATATTTTCTAGAAGAATGAGTGTAGCTACCAGAATTCCTGTACACAGAGAGAGAGAGAGAGAGAGAGAGAGAGAGAGACAGAGACAGAGACAGAGACAGAGACAGAGAGACTAGTAAGGATGGTTTTGTCGCACTCTTTGTCGTAGCTAAGAATTGGAACAATGTAAATGTACATCAATAATGGGTAACAGATAAAGTAAATATGACATATGTTATCAAAGGAGTACTACCTGGTAGATGATGGGAAAGAAATAACTCCATGCAATCAAGCCAGGTAATTCTGTTGGGAAGACAGAACAATGCTCAAGGGGCCCAGCATAGTCATTTAGCAGCACATTTGGCCTCTATCCACTACATAACATTAGTACTTCATCCAGTTGTGACAATCAAAAATGTATCAGGCATTGTCAAGTATCCTCTGAAGGACAAAATAATCAGCTGGTCAAAGTATGAAAGTACAATTACTTTTTTTTAAATTTGTTGTTTTGTTTTCTCTTTTTGAGACAGGGTCTTCCCTGTTGCCCCAGCTGGCCTGGAACTTGTTATGTAGACCAGGCTGGCCTTGAATTCACAGAAATCCACTTGCCTCTGCCTCCCAAGAGCTGGGATTAAAGGTGTGTGCGTCATCACACCTGGCTGAATTACATATTTTTAATAAAAAGATGGGTGCTAGAGAGGTGGCTCAGCAGTTAAGAATGCTTGCTGTTATTACTGAGGACTGGAGTTTGGTTCCCAACACTTTTAGCACCTGCTTTGGGTAGCTCACAACTGCCTGTAACTCTAGCTCCAGGGGATCTGATGCTCTATTCTGGCCTGATGCTCTATTCTGGCCTCCACAGGCAGCTGCACACATGTCACCCCCCCCACACACACACACGCACAAAGAGACACACACGTTAAAACAATAAAAATAAATCTTTAAAAGGCCTGTTTTGGGAAGTCAGAGAGATGGCTCCACAGGTAAAAGTGTTTGGCATCAATCCTGACGATCTGAGTTTGATCCCTAAAACCATTGTGAAAGGAGAGAACCAGACTCCTGCAAATTATCCTCTGACGGGGTGGGGGGGATCAATGTACAAATAAAATAAAAATAAAAGTTGAGAGAGAGAGAATATCAATCTATCAGTGTACAAATAAAATAAGAATAAAAGAAATAAAAGTGTGTTTGGGGCCAGGGATGTATTCCAGTGAAATGCTCATGCTTAACATACACAAGGCACTCAGGTCAACAGTCAGCAGCAAAAAATGTGTGTTTCTGTAACTGTCCTGGCAGGAGTGAAGATATTCTAAGGATAAATAGGCCCTTCCTTTGGCTATCAGGAGGCTTTTGAAACAATGCATGCCAAGGAATTGGAATTTCCCCCAGGAGTCTCATGCTGGGGAAAAGAATAGGTTTAATCCTTGTTGCCAGTCAGAGGAGGAAGGAAGTTGTCTGCCAGGAAGAGATTTCACACAGTTCTGACTTGTCAGGCCACCTTGCAGAAGACTGGAGCCCAGTCAGTGATGGATGATACCACACCTTTGCCAGTACTGCTTCGTCATGCACACCTCTGGCCTTCTATTTAAAACTAAACCTCCCTCTGGGCTCTCCAAGATGAACCTAGGCATCACTGGACCTCTTTTATTTGTTCCTCTTCCCAATGTGGCCACATTTAATAAATCTCCTTTCTCTGCTTTTTACTGTTACTTGTCTCTTTAATTGATGTACTGAGAATGGCTGGCCAAGCCTAGCTTATTTTGACCACAAGGACCCAGGCTTTTTTTAAACATGTGTATAATCACACTCACCTTGCCCCCTATCATTAGCCTCTCTTATCCCTTTCCACTCCTGCTTCTTCCAACAAGTCCCTTTCCCACTTCCATGTCTTTTGTGTGTATGTGACCCACTGAGTTTAATTGGGATTTCTTGCATGACCATAGATAGGGGTTTATTTACTGAAACATGGGCAACTAAGTTAGCAATGGCTACACCAGTGACGAATATGAATGCCTCCCCTCCGCCATCAATTATTAATTACCAGTAGCTATCCAGAGAAGGGTGGAGCCTCATGAGGCCCTTCCCCAACTATGATGCATATTGATGAAGATCCAGGCTTTGATTCTAAACCTCCATAACATTTTGATGTAATAAATAAACTGAAATGCCTTTATCACAACTAAATACAAATCCTCTATTTTACAAAACTGAAATATGAATGGGTCTGATGAAACCATGTGAGTTCACTTTAACAATCATTTTGACCAAATGTTTGAGAGATGGCTCAGTGGTTAAGAGCACTAAGTGCTCTTCCAGAGGACCCAGGTTCAATGCCCAGCACCCACACGACAGCTAATTCCAGTTCCAAGGGTTCTGACACCCTCTTCTGACCTCTGAGGGCATTGTGCACAACATGGATGCACTTACATATAGGTGATACACTCATACACATAATATATAAATAAAGTATTTTTAGTAAACAATCATTCTGACCAATGACTTTTACCAATAAATTACATCTACTTTGACTTTTTTAAGTAAATCGTTTAAAAGAAGCTTTAAAAAAAAAGTTATCTCCATCTTCTCAAATGTAAAAAGCTCTGACCTGAAGGTAATTCGCTACAACTTGGCTCAATGCCCATTTCTCATCAAGGAGACCAAAGAAAGCCAAGGGGCAGTAAGAATTAAGCTCTTGTTTCAAGAAATTGGGACTAAATAGAAGCTGGGCTGCCAACATAATACCATTAATCCCCTTACCTTTCCATGGATACAAGAACACATTGTTCCTTTTTAGGTCACAAGACATATCCTTGGACAATTAAGTAGAACAAGAAATCCATTGCATGCCCTATGTGATTGAACTCAGGAGAAAGTGATGTCTGCAATAGGCTTTTACCAATTTTGCTAAAAAATCCAGAAAATAACAAATTACTTGTTAAGATTTATAAATAGATAACAATTTTTGGAAAAAAAATGGCCTTTTTTCTGGCACATTTAGTCCATCTTCCTGTAAATGACTACATGATCAAGTTTGTGGGTGTGTGTCCAAGACACTGCAGAACTGGTTTATCCATCAATTTAATCCCAGTGGTCAGTGTATAGCAAGCTTTCAGGACAAGGTACTTACTTCTGTGGCTCCCACCTCAGCAATGAGGTTCCACTGGCTAACCCATAGGCCAAATGAAGGAAGATGTGTTCCTTACACCTTCACCTTTGGTCTTTACAGAGAAACGTTCACTGATACCTGGTCTAGCCTTTTGTACTTTGTGAGATATACAATCTGCAACAAAAACTCCTATAGAGCCTGGGAATCCAAGTCAAACTAAAACACCTTTATATGATATGCTTTTCATGTTCAAAATAAAGAGCCGGTGCAACTCAAAACAAAACAAAACAACAAAAGCTAAACCACATCAGCTATTCCTAGACTTTCACAATGTTATAAAAGAAAATATTTCGAAGGTAAATTCCACAAATTCTGAATGTTACAGAGTTTGTCATTTTTGCCCAAGAATGGAAGAGGGGGGCACCAAGAGTGGGATTAACAGTGCCAAGAACACAGCAATGCACCGAATAACATAATGACAAGAAGAGCCAGAGTGCATTTGGCTCCTGCCTTTAATCCCAGCTCCTGGGGAGAGAGAGGCTAGATCTCTGTGAGTTCAAGACCAGCTTGCTCTACATAGGGAGCTCCAGGCCAACCAGGGCTACATGATGAGAACCTGTCTCAAATAAAAAGAGAAAAAAGCTAGAAAACAGGAAAAGAGGCTCAAAGAGTTACCATTGTGAGGTAATAAATAAGTTATCATCGTGAAATAAGTAAATTTTTTCCCTTTTTCTAATATTTTATTATTTTTATTTTATGTCTATGAGTGTACTACCTAAATGTAAGTGCACCGTGTGTGCAGTGTCCCACAGAGACTAGGAAAGGGTGTAGGATCCCCTGGATCTGGAACTGGAGTTACAGATGGTTGTTAGCCACCATGTGGGTGCTGGGAACTGAACCCAGGTCCTCTGTAAGAGCAGCCAGGGCTCTTTACCACTAAGCTATCTTGTCCATTTCAATCTTTGTACTATGATCATCTTATTTTTATTTAGATTTATTTTTATTTTTAATTATGTGTGTGTGCACGCAAGTAGGTTCTGGTGACTGCAGAGTAATTATAGAGTCCAGAAGCAGGAATCAGATACCTCCAGAAGAATAGCAAAGCAAATGCAAACTATTAACATTTGTACTAAACACTTCTAAGAAAATTAACAACAGGTCCTAGTTTGCTTTCTCTGTTGACCAAAACAACAAACAGAAGAAAGAAAGAGTTTATTTCATCTTACACTTCCAGATAATAGTTCATCACTGAGAAAGGGCAGGTCAGGGACCTGGAGTCAGGAACTGAAGCAGAGAACTTGGAGGAACAATACTTCCTGGCCTGCTTCCCCCTGCCTTGTTCAGCTACCCTTATACAGCCCAGGGCCATCTGCCCAAAGGGATAGCACCACCCACAGTGAACTGGGCCCTCCTACATCAATAAGCAATCAATAAAATGCCCTAGAGACATGCCCACCAGCCAATTTGTTAGAGGAAATTCCTCAATTGAGGTTCCTTCTTCCTAGGTAGTTTGTTTCAAGTTCACAAAGACTAACCAGCACAAAAGATATTAGGATATAGGCTACTGTGAGAGTAGCCTATACATATTGAGGTGTTTTGTTTTGTTTTGTTTTGTTTTGTTTTGTTTTGTTTTGTTTTGTTTTGAGATAGGGTCTTACTGTGTTGCTTAAGCTAGCCTGGAACTCACTATGTAGACTGAGCTAGACTGAGAATCACAGAGATCTGCCTGCCTCTGCCTCCCTCATATTGGGATTAAAGACATACGTGTGCCACCATGCTCAGTTTACATTTAGGTTATATTTAAAGGAGAGTAAATTTCTGGGCATCTATCTAGCTTTCTGTAAGAAAAGTTATATGATATGCATACTATAGAAACATAGCTTAGGGCATTCAGTTACAATTTTGGAGGTCACTATTCATCAGATCATCTACTGAACAAAGAAGAATGATATAAACTGTAAGGTGAGTGACATTGCAAAAGTTCTTTTAAATGTTCCATAAAATTGCACATCCCAGGCTGGGCATAACAGCACTCAGGTGACTAAGGCAGAACAAATGCTACAGGTTGGAAGACCACCTGAGCTACATATGAAGTTCCAGGCCTGGAACACAGAAAACCTGCCTCAAAAACCAAAGAAGAGGCAAACTTCTTTGGCAAACTAAAGAGGCAAAGGCAGGCAGATCTCTACGAGTTCAAGGCCACTGAGGTCTACATAATGAGTTCTAGGCCAGCTGGGGCTACAAGGAGACCCTTTCTCAAAAGAAAAAAAAAAGAAATAAACAAGAGCTAGTGAGATAACTCAGTGGATAAAGGCACTTGCTGAGAAGTCTGAGGACCTGAATTCCATTCCCTGAACCCACATGGTGGAAAAAGAGAACCAATTATCACAAGATGTCCCCTGACCTCTACTAGCACACAGTAGTACACATACACTCACTCTCACACAGCAAATAAATAAACGTAATAGAAAATTTTAAATTTATCAACAAAGGCTGGAGAGATGGTTCAAAAGTTGAGTGTGTACTGTTCTTGCAGAGGATCTGAGTTTGTTTTTGAAAGACCACATTGGGCATCCCACAATTATCTGTAACTCCAGCTCCAGGGGGTTCCAACTCTTCTCTCTGGCCTATGGCATCTTCAGGCACCTGCACTCACAAGCCCATCACACCCCCCTACATACACACACATACATGCAAACAAGCAAACAAACAAAAGAACTAATAAGATAAAAACTTTAAAAACAAAACAACAACGGAAATGCTGAGTGCTTCAATTTTTGATTAATTATTTTAAGATAGAAATTTGCAATAATGAACTGTCCCAAATTAGTACAAACAACCACTTAAGATTTCATACTGTTGGCTTACTCTGTTGCTTCTCTGCTGGGAACTTTTCTCATGGAGAATGCCACCATTGCCCTGAAGAGATATTCTTCATTTGTATCCCAGACATACTGTGAGAAAAGGAAAAAAGAAAGTTAGGTGTATGGAGTGAAGGTCAAAGGAGTCCATTTGTAGGTATGTCCTGCCATCTTCCCTCTCATTCTCTCTCTCCCCAACTCACACATCTTTCTCACATACTGGAGATCATGGCAATTTGTGTCCCGTAAACACCACGGTTGGACAATCTGTAATTCCTGATGCGTTTCCTGTTGTAAAATCTTTCTTAGAACCTGTGTGATGGTTTGAATGAAAATGTCCCCCATAGGCTCCAAGTATTTGGACATTTTGTCCCCAGATGGTGGTGCTGTTTTGGGAGGTTTTAGAAGGTGTGGCTATCCTGGAGGAAGCACATCACTGGGGGTGGGCTTACAGAGTTCTTAAGCTTTGCCAGATCTCCAGTCGCTCTCTTGCTTCCTGTGCCTGCATGATGATGTG
>NW_008344634.1:94240-98606 GCF_000622305.1 Nannospalax galili | reverse complement strand
CACCTCCAGCCACCATGCCTCCCTGCCATGACAGACTGTAATTGCCCTGGAACCGTAAGCTCAAATAAACTCTTCCTTCTATAAATTGCTTTGGTCAATGTTTCTATCACAGCAACAGAAAAGTGACTAATATAACCTGCAATATCAGTAGCCAATGAATAAACTCAGTGTTTGGATACTTTATCCTGGCCATACATGATCCATTCCCTTCTTTTATTTCTCTAGCTCCTCATAAACTGCCCTTCCCTCCCAATTTCCTTTCCTTTATTAACACTCGTACAATTTATCTAATTTCCTCAACCTGAAATGTGAGGGTGTATGAATGTTAGGAGCTGAACTATATTGCTTCTTCTAAAAAATAATCCATGGTGAAATGCTAAATTCCAGTATCTCAAAATATAACCATTTAGAGATAGTCTTTACAGAGCTGATGAAGTTAAAATGAGATTGCGAGGGTGAACCCTAAATGCAATATAGTTGGAGTCTCTAAAGGAAGAAGAAATTTGGATACAAACTCATATAAGGAAAAGATTAAACATGGCAGAGAGACAGTCATGTTTAAGGACCACCAAGGACGCTAGTTACAAGCAAAGAAGAAACAGAAAAGGAGAAAGTAGTAAAGGCTGAGGAGAAGGGAGACACTGGCCAGTGGGGAGTTGGCATATCATGGGAACATTGTCAGGATTTGGGTTTCCTTCTGGGATGGGAAAACATACATATTTTACTATTACTGCTGTTGTCATCTGGTGGTGGGGAGGGAAGAGTAGCTAAAAACAGATGACCCTAAACAGCTACAGAAAATGTAGCACTTCATTGCCTTCCCTAGACAAGAAAGCTCATAGACTTACCTCTTCTTTTTTCCAAGAATTTTTTTTAAATTTCTTATGTGTATGACTGTATTTAGCCAGCATTTGTGTAATTGCACCCATGTCATGCAATACCTGTGGAAGTCAGAAGAGGGCATTGCATTCCCTAGAACTGGAGTTACAGATGGTTATTAGGAATGTGAGTGCTGGGATTCAAACCCAGGTCTTCTGCAAGAATAGCCAAGGCTCTTACCCACTGAGCCATCTCTGCAGCCTGTAAGATTTATTTTTATTTTTAACTAAGTGTATATGTATGTGTCTGTGAGTTGACTTCTGTATGTAACTGCACACTGAAGGAGGCCAGGAGAGGGCATCAGATCTCTTGGTGTTGAAGTTCCAGGCAATTGTGTCTGACTGACTTGGGTTCTGGGAGTTGAATTTGAGTTCTCTGCAAGAGCAGTAAAGATTCTTAATGGCTGGGGCTGGAGAGATGGTTCAGTGCTTAAGGACACTGACTGTTCTTGCAGAAGACCCTGGTTCGAATCCCAGAACCCATATGGCAGCTAACAACTGTTCGTCCAGTTCTAAGGGATTCGACAGCCTCTTCTGTCCTCCTGGGGCATTGCACAACATGGGTGCACTTACTTACACGTAGGCATAACACTCATACACATAAAATAAAAAATTTTTAAATTAAAAAAAAAGATTCTTAATTGCTTAGCCATCTCTCTTGCACCACCTCTTCTTTTTTTCCTAAATACCTTCACAGTATCTGTACAATTTGTATTCATTTTTAATTTTAATTTTATTTTATTTGCAGGGGTGCATGTGTGGTACGTGTTTGTGTGGACATGTGTTTGCAAGTGCACTCATGCATGCATGAAGATGGAGGCCAAAGCTTATTGATGTTGAGTGTCTTCCTTTGTCACTCTCCACATTGTTTTTCAAGACAGGGTCTAGTATTGAACTTGGAGCTTGCTGCTTGGTTGGACGGAGTGGACAGCAAGCCCTAGGGATCCTCCTATCTCTGACCAACCTCCAGCCTCGAGGTTCTAGATGCTTGCCACAACACTAGCTTGTTTTCACATGGATGCTGGCAGTCCAAGCTCAGTGCATGGCAGGCACTTCACCCACTGAGCCATCTTTCTAGCCCACAGCTTGTGTTAATGAAACTTCCTTCAGCCACTTCTTCTGCTTCTCCCTTTTCTCTTTCAGTCCTATCTTAATCACTATAGTAAGACGCCATTAAGAGAGGCTGGAGAGATGGCTCAACAGTTAAGAGCACTGGCTGCTCTGGAAATGGACCCAGTTTCGAGGCCCAGCAGCCACATGGTGGCTAACAATCACTCATAACTCCAGTTCCAGGAGAATCCAACAACCTCTTCTGACCTCTGCCAGCACTGCACAACATGAGTGCACTTACATACACGCAGGCAATACATTCATACACATAAAACAAAAAAAATAAATAAATAAAAAGGTGCCATTAAGAGGGAAAAGCTCAATGTCTTTATCTCAAATGCTGAATGTGCATTTTAATGCCCACTTGAGTTATCATCTGAAGTATTCCTTTAATCTTTTTACTTACTTTTTCTGAAAAAGGGGCTTATTATGTTGTCCAGGCTGCTCTCTAACTTCCATGCTTAAGTAATCTTTCCACCCCAACCTCCAACTGCTGAGATTATAGAGATCCACCACCATGACAAGCTACTTTCCTTAAATCTTTTTAAAATAGTTTATTCAATTTTAAAATTTATTTTGTATATGTATATATAGGCATGTGTACAACAGCACACGTGGAGGTCAGGAGATAACTTCAGGAGTCAGCTCTCTCCTTCTACCAGGAATTGAACTCAGGTCATCAGGCTTGGTATCAAGCACCTTTACCAGCTGAGCCATCTCCTTGGATCCTGCTTCAGTCTCTTAAAGTGAACCTTTTCATTTTCCATTACATTATGGACATTTTAAAAGTATTAATTTGTTAATGGCATAACCCCTATTTTTTATTTTATAGCCCAATCTAATAATCAACAACAGAACATAAAGAAAATAAATGGTCCAGGTAACTGGAAAGATGGCTTAGCAGTTAAGAGCATTGGTTGCTCTTGCAGAAGATCTGGGTTCAGTTTCCATGAACTACACCACAGCTAACAACCTTCCGTAACTCCAGCTCCAAGGGATCTGGCATCCTCCTCTGGCCTCTGTGGGCATTATATATACATGGTGTACTTACATACATTCAAGCAAAACATTCATACTCATAAAAATATAAACAAATAATTTTTTAAAATCTGGTCCAGTTAAAATGGTATTCTGGTTAGGGATATAGCTTGGTTGGTACAATGCTTGCTTGCCCTGCATTCATGAGGCCCTGGATTTGATCCGCAGTATATACACACACACACACACACACACACACACACACACACACACACACACACACACACGGCTATTCCGTCTGAAGAACCAGACACAGGAGGATTGCTACAAGCTCAAGGCCAGCTTGGTCTACATAGGGAGTTTTAGGCCAGACAGAACTACTTATCAAAACCTTGTCTCAACAAAAACTGTACATATATTTTTCAAAAATGTATATATAAATTATACACACAGTCAGACAAGGAAGGTTTGTTGTCAAGATGTGGAGATGGGGAAGGAGCTTGCTCAAGTACAAATGAAAATGATGTCAGTACAGGAAACAAAAATTAGAATGTCAGAGCATGAATTTAAATTATCCTTTGGATCTTGGAAATGATTTAACCTGATCTGTCCTTCATTAGTTCAGAAGAAGAAGAGGAGGAGGAGGAGGAGGAGGAGGGGGGGGGGAGGGGGAGGGGGAGGGGGAGGAAGATGTGCTGGCGCAACAGAAAAACAGGCCACAAAGCAAAGCTCACAGCTACTGAGATTAGGAAAGGACTGAGCAGTGCTACAATGAGTTGGATTTAGTGCCAACCGAACCAAGAGATGTTGAATCAAAGTGAATGAACTGAAAGCCTGTGTACTGGTCGTGTCATGGTTCTACTGGGGCATTCAAAAAATTTCAGAGACAGTTTCTATGCATAAAGGCAACCAAAGACACATAATAAGCAAAAACGCACAGTGGAAGAAAGGATAAGGTAAGTGTGGCTAAATCTAGACATATGTGGACTTTCTGACCCACAACTCCACTCCTGGCTTAATACCCACAGACCCCCCCACAAAAAAGCAAATAAAGAGATATGTACAAGAATCTTCATAGCAGCTTAGGTACATGTTATACAGATACTTGGCATATAGATGCCAAATAAGTATACGAAACTGAATACATCTTTATATCCCACTTGTGACTTCACAGGCCACATGGCACACAATAGTTGCACATATTTATCTGTCAGTTCGGACTACTTGCTTTCTCATTTCAAAAACACTAATGCCAAAGCCTTAAGTCCCCAAGTGTGCTGGATAGCTTTAATGTCAACTTGACACACCTGGGTTGAGGGAGCTCAAGTGGGGAATTGCCTCTATTGGACTGGCCTGTGGCCATGTCTGAGGAGCATCTTCTTGATGAGTGATGTGGGAGG
>NW_008344634.1:84869-94028 GCF_000622305.1 Nannospalax galili | reverse complement strand
TCCAGGTTCCTGCCCTGAGTTCCTACCTTGGGCTCCCAGATGGACTGTGATCTGGGATATGTAAGTTAAATAAACCCTTTCCTCCCCAAGCTGGTAGTGATCAGAGTGTTTTGTCACAGCAATGGAGAAACAAACTAGGACACCAAGCTCACTTTTCTTTCTTCCTATATCAAAAGGTCACTGAAAGCTCACATTCTAGTTGATTAAATCAAAAGTAGCAAGAATGCCATAAAATAGAGCTTGTTACTTAATCCTAAATTTATAATGCCCTACCCTCAAATTTCCTGGGAACCCCTTAGAATTCTCCGCCAGTTCTCTGTATCAAGACAGTTGTCTCCCAAGATTATTTCAAGCCATGTACAGCCCCCTAAATCATAACACCTTCCTGCCTGTGTCTTGCTATCTAGGTGTCCCTGTTTTATAATTTAGAGATATTCCTCAAGTCATCAGTTTAAACTCCCTCATTCCCCTGACTCCAAGAAACAAAACTTTCACTGTAGACACACATCCTAGCCACTTCCTCACCTGAAGTGCCAGATGTTTCTCTCCTGATAAGGGCTAATCCCTGCACCTGTGTTAGGAATGCTTCTCATCTGCCTTCTCAAGGTTGGCTCAGTTTCTTCTGTGTATTCAGATCTACCTGTCCACTGACATTTAACCATGTTGAACTTTTTGTCATTGAAGCAACGGTGAAAACATATGGCTCTAGTCAATCTTCCTACTGTTATCTCCCTTCCTGCCTCCTCCTCCCTCCCTCCCTCCCTCCCTCCCTCCCTCCCTTCCTTTCCTTCCTTTTCTTTTTATTTTTTTCAGACAGGGTCTCATGTATCCCAGGCTCACTATATAGTGAAGGATGACCTTGAACTTCTGATCCTCCTACTCTACCTCCTGAGTGCTTGCATTACAGGTATACACCACCACATCTGGTTTATGGAGTGCTGGATATGGAACCCAGGGCCTCATACATGCTAGGCAAGCACTATACCAACTGACCTACAACACCTGCCCCCTACCCCAATCACATCTCTTAAAGGAGTTATCTATATGTCTGCCTCAACACACTCACCACCCACTTCCACTTATTTGTAACTCCTTCCAGTATCTGATTTTCAGCTCTCCCACTTCACAAAAACAACTCTAAACTCCCCATTGAACTTCACATTGACTGACACAATGAATATGTCTCTCTTCATCCTGCTGGGGCTCTCAACAGCATTGGGTACTTTTAAACGCTTCCTTTATCTTGAAACAAAACTCCCTAACACAGTACATAGTCTGAAAATGATCTCTTTTTCTTCAAGGTCATTAGATGCCATGCTCTTCCTCATAGCTTCAGCTGCAGACAGCCAGGTCTTCCTTCTATACTGCACGCTCGCTACACTCCTTCTTGTGATAAACCTTTGTTCACATATGACATCATGTTCACATATGATGTCACTCCACCTTTCCTTCTTCTCTCCCCTGGTTAATGTCTATCTGTGATTTACACATTACGGAAATGCCACATACTGAGGCTTCTGCCAAGGCCAGAGTACCTAAATATTTCTCCTTCCTCTAACACTTGTCAAGATTGCACATTTACATTTGGCTTACTGTGTATTTAATGGACAACTGATTCTCTCACTATTAGAAACTCCACAGGGTAGAGACAAGCCCAATGTTAGCTGCAGTGTGAATGTGAACCAGTTTCCAGCCTACTCTAAGGATCTTAGGATAAAAGACCTTATATACTGGTGGGGATCTGGGACTTTGTGTTCAGACTGCTTGGGTTCAAATCTTTCCTCTGGCCATTTTCTGGCTTGAAATCTTAAAAGGGTCACTTAATATCTTTCAGTTTTAGTTTTGTCAATTATCCAATGGGAATGGGCATACCTGTGCTCAAAGGGTTGTTATAAGGGCTCAGTAAGCTGATAGGAGTCAAGTGCTTAGAAGAATCCCCACTAGAAAGTAAAGTAAGTTCTTTATAAATATTGAATGTTATAATAACTACTCATCAAGTGAATAATGATAATAAATAAAGCAGCTGATTGGTCAGCTCTGAATTCCTTTAGCATTCTGGGTTTTGTTTGTTTATTTGTTTAGTTCTAGCAAGAGCCATTGATATCACCTGCTTGGGGGAAAACATAAACCACTGGGAAATCAAAACTACAATTAGACAACTCTCTCTTATTAATTCAATGGTCTTTACTATTTCTCTACCCACATGGGATCTATGGGTATTTTTTCTTGTTGCTTATTGAGACATGGTCTCCCTGTAGCCTCAGATGGCCTGCTATTTGCTCTGTAGACCAAGGTGGCCTCGATCTCACAGATATCTGTTTTTCTCTGCCTCTTGAGTGCTGGGTTAAAGATGTACGCCACCTCATCTGGCTCTGTGGGTATTTTTTACTTGTGTTTCACAAGCATAATTTCTATATTGTCACTTTCATAGTTGGGTAGAATCGAAACTACATTAGAATTGGAAATTTTTGTACTGTAGAAGAATTTTATGTGGGTAGCACCATCATTCTGATGACTAGAAAACAGGCTGACAAAATTCAAAGGCCCACAGCAGTGAGTGATAAACCCAACCTAGACCTATGCACCTACCGCAGACCCCTTTGCTCCACGTCGCTGAATGGAGGGGGAGAGGGTCAAGTTTTCTAAACAATTTTATGTAACACAAAATTACACATATTTTCCATTACATGCTACTGATCAAGTACTTTAGGGAAACCCATTCTATCAAGTCCCATTTTATTATAATCTATCTTTAAGATCAGACTTGAAGACTTTAGAAATACTGTACTCAAGATTAAAATCACTATTTAGAGGGGGCCCTTCATTAGAGAAAGCACAGTGGTAAGAAATGGTAAAAAAAAAAATTTAAATGAACAGGTAGGTGTCCCACTTACTGCTTTGTCTCCTAGAGCTGTTCTGATGCTAAGTCTTACTTTAAAGGCATTTTCTGCATCTGCCAGAGAGAAAAAAGAATGAGCAGCAAGTTATGATAAAAATATAAGAAAACAGAGCCTCATAAAGCCTAACACTTAATACGACCCAAATTAACACAACAAAGAACTATACTTGAACTGCCCCAAATATCCCTGGAAGTTTGATGGAAATCATATTCGATCATTTGCGTTTTTCTTTCAAACTCATGAGAGTCATAGGCTAAACTTTCAAGCCACAGCATATCTGTAGACTTAGAAAAATATTTTTTTAATCAATGACTCATCAATTATTTAGAAAGCTGCTCATTTTTTTTTTAAAGTTTCAAGGTGACATACCTGGATGACAGAGTTCAGCGTGAATAGCGGTCACCAGGAAAAAGAGCGGCCACAACATTCTTTCAGAGTCGAAAACAGAAGACAAAGTGAGAAAAAAAAATCCACTCTCTGCTTAAAGCTGCCTTAGCCATTCTGTGACCCGGATTAGAATATCAGAGAAATCAGCGAGCCACCATCTAAAAGGTTTAATAATTAACACCCATCACTTGGGTTAATACTTCCATAAAGCAGACCATCTCCTGTCAGTTATTTACGAAAATCTATTTGGGAGACAGAGTAGTTGTTTTTTTCCAGACTCTCTCAGAAGAATGTTTCCTCTGCTGACATAATCAGAATCCACCCCTCAAGCCTTCTGGCATGTCTGGTGGAGACAACTGAGACCTTCCTGGAGCTTTTCCTTGGCATAAACTTTCTACCCTTTTGGGCTAACCTGTACAGTTCACAGGCAGGCTATTATATTTGGGAAACAAATATGAATCCTTTTCATCTCTGGTGAGGCAAGGATGCACTCCTTCAAGTAGCCTCACCCAAGTCGTACCTCAGTGGGTAAACACTGGAACAGTTTTCATCTCAAAAAAGGGGGAGATGGTTTTCTTTAAACCTTAGGTCTGGCAGTTGTCTACAAATCAACAATAATAACATGGATCCTCACTGCCCAAGCCAAAGGTTGTGAGATGATGATGATGATGATGATGATGATGATGACAATGACAACGACGACGGTGAAGTTCTGTGCTGGCGCTATCCAATATGGTGTCCACTAGATATAAGTGACTATTTAGTGACTTGAAAGGTTAGTGTTGCTAAGAAACCGAACTTCTCATTTACTATAATTAAATTAACTTTAAGTTGTCACATGGGACTAGTGACCACATTGGTCAGTGCAACTACATAACAGTCACTAAGAGCTACCTTCCACGAACTAAGTTCCCTGGATTATTTCTCACATCCTCCAAACAATGCCTCACAGTAGTTATAATCATCTCATAGGAGGGAAACATGGACTGGGTGTTAAAGTCATTGACATCAGTGGCATGAGTGGAATGGCTGTCCCTTTCCCATCTACAGTGACTCACGCTGGAATCTTGTCACCACCACAAGCCAAAACTGAAATGACAACCAAACCCTAAGATGCTCTGAGGATTAAGAATATGAGGGTAAAAGACTCTCCCCAGGTGGGCATCCCACCAACAATGCCAATAGAAGCCCCCGAGGGCCATGCCAGGGCTGTCTTCTCTCCCCTGCTACCTCCAGGAGGACCTCCTTCCTGGAAAATCGGGAATGGAAAGCTTAGATTGCATGACTCTCATGTTAAATGGGAAATTTGGATTTTTAAAGCAAAAGGAGAAAACTATCAACAGAGACACTTTGAGAGTACTTTGAGAGGCACAGTAAAAGTGGATTTTATCGGCGATGATCTATTTCTGTTAAGTAAATCCACCCCAGGAAGGTTTTTCCCATCTCCTCTACCTTGGTCCCAACAGCAGAGTGGGAAAATCTGTCCCAGAGGAAGCGGCAGCCAAGCTGGCCCTGTCAGGGTAGCAATGTCACTGTCACATGCAATGGAAATTTCCCAAAAGGAAGAGCTTACTTAACCACTCCCACTCTGAGAAAAATAGACTACATGAAGTTATCTTTAGAAGGAAAAGTCAATACACACAGAGATAGAGATTCAACAAAGCATTTGATTTGTATCGTGGAACAAAGCCGTGTTAGAGACATAGACATTGGATTCAATTTGCCTTTAGTCTTGCATTTCATGAAAGTGATAAATTCTCCATATGCCATCTATGTGACTTAACCATCTATGTGACTAGGATTCAGTGGTTTTTCTTCACATGCAAAAAAAAATGTTTAAAATACGGACTGAAGAGATGGCTCAGTGGTTAAGAGCATTTGCAACTCTTGCAGAGGACCCCTGTTTGTTTCCTGGCACCCACATGGCAGGTCACAACTGTGTGCAATTCCAGTCCAGGGAATCTGATGCCTTCCTCTGGCCTCCTAAGGTACTGCATGCATGTGACACACTCATATGCAAGCATAACATTCATAGGGGCAGGGAGCAAGCAAACACACTTTCAGCCTTACCTAGCAAGTATCCTTACTCCCTGAGCCATCTTGCCAGACCTCAAATTATTTTTAAGATATTTTATTTATTATTTTTATTTATGTATCTGAATGTATTGCCTCTATGTGTATAAGTGCACCTGTGCATGTCATGAAGTGCCCCTGGAGATCAGACGAGGGTGTTGGATTCTTCTGAAACTGGAGGTACGGATTGTTGTTATCCACCTTCTGGGTGCTGGGAATTGAATCCAAGTCCTCTGCAAGAGCAGACAGTGCTTTTAACTGCTGAGCCATCTCTCCACCCCCAAATTATTTTTATCAGCAATTGATATTGTATTTTTATCAACTGCATTTTCATTATGTATAATATCATTTTGATCATAAGATTGCACCAAGTGTTCCATTAATAAATTTCTTTGTATTATTTCAATTTTTAGATAAAATGTGTTTTTAACCTTACTTTTTGCATTGCTTGTGTGTCCCATAGGACTTTTTTAAAAGATTTATTTTATTTTTAATGATCTGTATGTATGCATGTGTGTCTCTGCGTGGGTATGTGTGTGTAAGTGCAGTTGCCCTCAGAGACCAGAAGAGGGCATCAGATCCCCTGTAACCAGCATCACAGGCAGTTGTGAGTCACCTGACATGGATGCCAAGAACCAAACTCTGGCCCTCAAGCACTCTTAGCCACTGAGCCACCTGTCCTGGCTCCGATAAGACTTTTTTGTTTATTTGTTTGATTCATTGATTGTTTGAGGCAGGGTTTCCCTGTAGTTCCAGCTAACCTGGAACTCAATATGTAGACCAGGTTGCCTCTGCCTCCTGAGTGCTCAGATTAAAGGCATAATGCCTGGCCCCCTTAAGGCTTTTAAAAACTTAATTCCTTAAAAGAATATCGTGTAGGGTATTTTTCAACTTCTGATGCTTGAAACGTTTTTCCTCCTGGCCCTTACAGCATCAAACACTCTGCATGTTTAGAAATCCTTATGTAAATATGAAGAATCCGGGGCTGAAGAGATGGATCAGTGGTTAAGAGCACTGGTGGTGGCCCTTCCAGAGGACCAGAGATCAATTCTCAGCAACCAGATGGGGCAGCTGACAACTGCTTGTGACTCCAGCTTCCAGAGGACCTCTCACTTCTGGCCATTAAAGGCACCTGAGCTCCATGCATATACCCAGGGTACATACAGACACATACGTATATACATAATTAAAAATAAAGATAATATTTTTTTAAATGAAGAGTCTGAACTATGTTTCATTTCTTATACTATCACTTATTCCAGGCCTTATTTTCTCTGTGTTCATTTTGACTGTTTCCAGTTTCTTAAAAAAAAATCATTTTGTTAAGATAATCCAATATTCTTACAGACTTTCTGGAATACTTCCATAAAATATCTGTATTTGTTGCTTTCTCTCAGTACTGGGGATTAAACCCAGGGCCTCATACATGTTAGGCATATGTTCTACCACTGAGCTCTATTCCAACTCCTCTTTTTACTTTAAAAATAAAGACAAAAGGTCTCACTAACTTGCACAGGCTGGCCTTGAACTTGCTTTGTAACCTAGTCAATCCTTGAACTTTTGATCCTCCCAAGTAGCTGGAATTACAGACCTGCCCCACCAGGCCCAGCTGCTGTGTCCTTTTTATGATTTTTTTTTTCATATTTTTTGAGACAGGGTCTCACTATGCAGCCCTACCTGTCCTGGAACTCCCTTTGTAGACCAGGCTGGGCTGGAACTCAGAGATTCACTTGCTTCTGCCTTCTGAGTGCTGGGATTAAAAGTGTGCACCACTATGCCCAGCTTCTTTATGCTTTAGTGTGCTATTAATTTTTCTCATTTTCCACTGAACTTGCCAGAGATTTACCTGTTTATATTGTAATTTAATAAAGAACAAGACAACAAATCTTAAAATTTTCTTCTGATTTCTGATTTATCAGCATATTATGAACTTGTTAAGCCTTATTTCTATGACCATCGTTTTTGTTCTCTTTATAACTCTCATTTAATTTTCATTTTTCTCAGTTACTATTACAAAAATCTAAGATTATGAATTTTCCTCGAGTATTGTTCTAGCTGTATGACATAAGAAAGACTCATCTCATTTGTATTTTCTATAAAGTTTACAATTAGGGCTTGGAAACATGTCTCAGAGATAAGAGCACTTGCTGTTCTTGCAGTGTTTGATTCCCAGCCCCTACATGGGAGCTCACAACCAGATATAACTCCAGTTTCAGGGGCTCTGGCGCCCTCTTCTGGCCACATCAGCCACTGCATGCACGTGCTACATTTACAAGCAGTCAAAATAATCACACACGTAAAATAGTAAGAAAGAATTTTTTTTTTTCGGTCTTTTTGAGACAGGGTCTCCCTGAAGCTCCAGCTGACCTGGAACTCCCTATGTAGACCAGGCTGGCCTTGAACTCACAGAGATCCGCCTGCCTCTGCCTCCCGAGTGCTGGGACTAAAGGCGTGTGCCACCATGCCCAGCTACGAAATAAATCTTTCTTGAAGTTCACAGTTACAGTTTACATTTTTCTCTATATCCCAGCAATTGTCTAGAAAAGTATTTCCTACAGCAAAAAGAAACAGCAGCCAAAATGGAAGCATTTATTACAGACTTTTATAGGTCCTTTCATACAAATAAAAGGACAAAAGTCGGGGCTGCAGAGATGGTTCAGCCAGTTAGGCGTATTTGCTGCTCTTGCAGAGGGCCTGAGTTCAGTTCCTAGCACCCACATCAAGTGGCTTACAGTCACCTGTAACTGAGACTACAGGGACTCTGATGTCCTCTTCTGGCATGGGCATCCATACATACAGAAACACATGCATACACACACAAATAAAAATTAAAATATTTTTTAAAAGGACAAAAGTTTAAGTAACAAATATAAGACAGACACTACCAACAGCTTGACTTCATAAATGAAGGTGCCACAATTTGCTTGTCACATTGAAGATATTAAAAAATGCATTATTAAGTAAGCTTTCCTCAATAAAATACACAGAAAACAGAGCTAGATACCAGGCTTCCTACTTCTCAATATTCTGTTTTTATTTTCTTGTACTTTTTAAAACCTTGTGCAAATTAAGTGTTCATTTTAATGTAATTTCTTTACATTTATTTTGTGCATGGTTATGTGCATGTGCCATGGTGTGCATATGGAGGTCAAAAGAACTTTCAGGAGGTGGTCCTCCTTCTACCATGTTGGTTCTGGGGACTGAACTCAGGCCATTAGTCTTGGCAGTGGGTGCTCTTACCTGCTTACCCATTTGTCGGCTCATAGTTTACTGTCTACCTGACTGTATGTCTATTGATTTTGCGGTGTTGGGAATCAAATCCAGGAATTCTGCAAGCTAGGTAAATGATCTGCCAATGAGCTATATTCCCTGTATTTATTTATTTATTTATTTATTTATTTATTTATTTTATTGCAACAGGGTCTCATTAAGTTGCACAGGCTGGCTTTGAACTTGCTCTATAGACCAGGCAGTCCTTGAACTTTGATCCTCCTGCCTTAACCACCCAAGTAGCTAAGATTCCAGGCCTGCACCACCCAGACCCAGCTTGATATACAAATTTTAAGTAACAAATTTCCAGAGGATTCATATCTGTTTAATGTATTTCATGGATTGGTGGTTTTGACAGTTTCAATAACTTCTTAGTAACTGCAGTAATGATGAGAAATAAAACTATTTCAATCATGGCATGTTAATTACTATTTACTTCCAAATTGCTCAGAGTTTAGAAATCAAAAAAAAAATTTAAATGATTACTGCCATGAGCGCTCAAAAGCACAGCCAATATACTGCAACAGGA
>NW_008344634.1:33254-80748 GCF_000622305.1 Nannospalax galili | reverse complement strand
TAAAATACACAGAAAACAGAGCTAGATACCAGGCTTCCTACTTCTCAATATTCTGTTTTTATTTTCTTGTACTTTTTAAAACCTTGTGCAAATTAAGTGTTCATTTTAATGTAATTTCTTTACATTTATTTTGTGCATGGTTATGTGCATGTGCCATGGTGTGCATATGGAGGTCAAAAGAACTTTCAGGAGGTGGTCCTCCTTCTACCATGTTGGTTCTGGGGACTGAACTCAGGCCATTAGTCTTGGCAGTGGGTGCTCTTACCTGCTTACCCATTTGTCGGCTCATAGTTTACTGTCTACCTGACTGTATGTCTATTGATTTTGCGGTGTTGGGAATCAAATCCAGGAATTCTGCAAGCTAGGTAAATGATCTGCCAATGAGCTATATTCCCTGTATTTATTTATTTATTTATTTATTTATTTATTTATTTATTTATTTTATTGCAACAGGGTCTCATTAAGTTGCACAGGCTGGCTTTGAACTTGCTCTATAGACCAGGCAGTCCTTGAACTTTGATCCTCCTGCCTTAACCACCCAAGTAGCTAAGATTCCAGGCCTGCACCACCCAGACCCAGCTTGATATACAAATTTTAAGTAACAAATTTCCAGAGGATTCATATCTGTTTAATGTATTTCATGGATTGGTGGTTTTGACAGTTTCAATAACTTCTTAGTAACTGCAGTAATGATGAGAAATAAAACTATTTCAATCATGGCATGTTAATTACTATTTACTTCCAAATTGCTCAGAGTTTAGAAATCAAAGAAAAAATTTAAATGATTACTGCCATGAGCACTCAAAAGCACAGCCAATATACTGCAACAGGAAAGAGACATTGATTTCTCCATGTCTTTTCTGCTCCACAGCACTACTGGAAAGCAGTTTCTGGGCACATGGCTATTAATCTCTTGCTCTGGGGGTGATCTCTGAGTTAAGTAAAATATGAAAAGATACAAGATGAAAATGTGTCTGTTGTTCTTCTGAGCATATAAGACGCTTTTAAAGCTCTTTAAAGTTGGAAAAGCACGCATGACCATGTAGGCTCCATTTACTTGCAGTAAAGCCAGGTGAGGAGGACCGATGTCCCTTTTAAATTTGAACTAGTTGTTCTGTTTTATTGTCACAAAATGGAATGATTTTATTCTCTTTAAATTACGATGCATGGGGATGGAGAGACGGCTCATCAGTTAAGATCTGCCCTTGCAGAGGACCCAGGTTCGATTCCCAGAACCCACATGGAGGCTAACAGCTGTCTGTAACTTCAGTTCCAGTGGATCCAAAGCCTTCTTCTGACCTCTGTGGACATTATATGACACAGGTGCATTTATATGCAGGCAGTACACTCATACACATAAAAAAATTTTAAAAATAAATTACTATGTATGGGGAACCAAAATATTTCTGTCTGTTGTGCAAAAAAAAATATTATATTTTGACTCAGTCATTTTCAATCACAGTGATTTGTCCTCTGGAGAATATTAGCATTGCCTGAAGACATTTTTGATTGTCACAAACAGTGGGGAAAAAACAAACATGCTACTGGCATCAGATGGCAAGGCCTCAGATGCTGTTAAAAAGCCCATGGACTTTAGAAACATCTTTTAGGTCCATATTGGTAACCAGTTCTCCTTGTAGTTAATGGAAATGACACACACAAGGAAGTACAGGAGTTAAAAAAGAACCAAATGTGGGGAGTGGGGAGGGTATTTACAGAAACACCAGCTCTCCTTCCTCCTCGGAACAGTGCTTCCAGTTTTAGTCCCAGCACATGACCATGCCCTGTCCTTTGTGTGTTTGCTTTCACAAGATTTCCTGAAACTGAAATCTGTGAGTGTTTAAGTGCCTTTATATATCTCAGCTACTGTTCCAGGTCTATCTGATCATCAGCTCCTCTAAGGAGTTCTTTTGTTGTACAGATGTATACTTGACTTGTCTAATCCACTAACTGTTTATTCTTTCCTCTTCCCGTGTTCCTGATGCATTTTGTTCACACTTTTTTAAAAACTTTTTTTGATTTATTTTCTTTCTTATATGTGTGAGTGTGTTGACTGCATGTGTGTTAGTGCAGCCATGTTGTGCAGTGCCCTCAGAGGACAGAAGAGGGCATCCCCTATGTTTTTTCGACCGGCGGGCTGTCTGTCTCGGGAGTAGATGCAGCCCTGATCATTGTCGGGTCAGAGTTTTTATAGGATTACAGAAATATTATTCAAGCAGGACATTTGAACCAGTCAGGTTTGTACAACATAGCAGAACTTTGAATCTATTAATCAACAACCAATCATTATACAGACAAGTGATACAGTCATATAACTTGGCAATCGACTATGTAATTTTAAAATTAGTCAACTTCCTAGCCATAACAAGTATAGTAAGAAAGCTGAAATCAGCAGTTACCAGGTGGTCATACAATACAGGGTGGTCTTATACTTTGTGTCCTAAAGGTGATCTAAAATAGCGAGTTACAGAAGAGAAAACAAGCAGTTAGCCAGAGGTAAAATGTCTGAGATTAGCACGTTCCACTGGTTTGTGACTGAGCTATTTTTTAGAACTCAAGGCTATTTTCTCTTTGTAAATATTTCCCATACACGAAAAGAGGTTACTGTTAAAATAGCTATTCTGAGCAAGATGGAGTAACTTATGTTAAGTTGCTAATATAGTTCACCCTAGAACTTGAATTATGGATGGTTATTAGCCGCTATGTGAGTGCTGGGAATCGAATCTGGGTTTTCTGCAAAAACAGCCAGTGCTCTTAACTGCTGAGCCATCTCTCTAGCCCTTGTTCACACTTCTATATCCATCTACTGCCCACAGGATTTACTTCTGTGTCCTACACAATTGAAGTTTCTACATGGTACAAACTACATTGGGTTCAATTCTGCATGTCACAGCTGAAGAATATTTAAAAGTTTCAGAAAACTGAATTGACTACTTTGAAACATAAACTGAAATTCTAATAGTTTGAGACTTTGGAAGTGTGGTACAATGAATTACATTGTAAGTCCATTTTTACATTACTGATCAGAGGAAAACAATTTTCAGTATCTTTGACCAACAAGGAAAATTAGAATTTTGAAATATCCCTACCCCTCCCCAACATACCCATTTTAAGAGGAAATCATATGCAAGGATATTCAAAAAGCTCATCACATTTTGTAAGTTAATCAATAGCCATAATCATTATGAACTTTGTCTTTTTTCACGGGTTAACACTTTTGTTTTACAGCCAGAGTTAATCACTACTGCTTGGAAATAAAAATTAATTCAGATAAGCCAGTTCTGCCAATGTTTCTAAAGTAGGAATTTAAGAGTTTCTTAAACGGGATGCATGAGCATGTGTCTCATCTTAGGCACAGAGACATTATAATGAATTTCATGTACTAAAAGAAAGATTTAAATCAACACTTTATTCTATGTATTTCTGTTTCTAATGTCACTCATATATGTTAAGCAAGGATTATTGAAGATCATTGTTTTGGAATTGGAAGCTACAGAAAGCACTATGCTGGACTAAAATGGAGTCACTCATACTTAAAGCCACATGATTAAATGGAAACGTCAAGGCAGCAGATTGAGCTCAAAACAGACCATCTTTTCCTAAAAATCTGAGGTTCCAGTTTGAGTCAGCATACCTTTACAAAAAGTAACCCGAAGGAACCTGATGTTAACAAAAGCAGGCAGGAGGTATCAGGCCATGTAACTTTTAAACTATATATTCTTATCTTAATAACAGCATCTTTTTATTTTATTTTTTTAGCAGATTGCCCCTAGCCCCAGCCCACCTGGAACTCACTATGTAGACCAGGCTGGCCTCAATCTCACAGAGATCCACCTGCCTCTGCTTCCCGAGTGATGGGATTAAAGGCGTCCTAGCAGCATCTTAAACTACTCTCATTGTCATGGCTACAAAAGGTAAATGAATTAACCAACATCTCTGAATTTTCAATGCACAGATTTGGCCAACAACAACCAATTTGAGCCCTCTACCATTTGAATTTCATCAATAGCCTTTCCCATATCAGTTATCCAGGGAATTACTATGGATGGAGGGGTGTTACTTGAAATTTATTTGCAGTCACAGGAAAAGATGATCTAAATGACCAGTTGAACAGGTGAGTTTGGATAGTTCATAAACTTCATTTAATGCACTGCACTTTGTGATTGTGGCAACAAGTTACACTGCAGGGGCGGGGGGGGCGTGTCAGTGAATAACTCCATATGGCATTTCCCACTTAATGCGCAGCATCATCAAATGAGAAATCTGAATTTCCCTCAGGACAAAAATGAAGAAGCATGCTTCTCAAACCAAATATTAATTACTTTTTAAGACTACTGTAAAGCCTTAAAATAATTAACCTTTCCTCTGATCCATGGCCTTGTAGAAGCTTAGAACCATATCGAATTAAGCACTATTCTGGAACTGATGCTGTGCAATGAGATGTCTTATTTATTCTCCATCAATGACTTTTTCTCTGATTCTTTAAGTACTTTTTTTTGTTCAGTGTAGTCTACATTTTAGTAAGCTGCTTCAACACATTTGTGGAAGAAGACAAAAAAGAACTAATGCTATAAAAATTAAAGCTGTCATTTACTCAGGGTGAACTTAGTCCTCTTTCCTGTGAATATAGTTTTAAAGAAAAAAAGATTGGTATTTTAAGCATTCTATATAAATATGAGCTCTCAAGGTCAAGGCTAACAATAAAAGTGTTTAGTTAAAAGTATTCTTGCCCAGAATGTGATCCATGTCTGTAATACAATAATTCCAGTACTCAGGAGGCAGAAGCAGGCAGAGTTCTGAGTTCAAGCTAGCCTGGTCTACATAGTGAGTTCCAGGCCACCAGCCAGGGCTACATAGTAAGACTCTCAAGAAAAAAAAAGTATTCTTAACTGTATGTTCCTTCTAACTCAGTATTATGACTCTGTGCATGTGCATGCTCATGTGTATACACACACACACACAGTCTTCAAGGAAGAAATGTATGGAAAGTGGGAAGAGAAGGAAACTCGTATTTTGTAATTGATCACAAAATATTGACTTCTGGCATATGTAGAATTATATGTAGCAAATCTTGGTGCCATGGAGGGAAAATTTATAGCCTGCTACACAAATAAAAGTGTTTATTTTCAATGACTATTTATTAAAAATTTTATTGTGTAAGGGACTGTAGTAGGTAGTATGAAACCATCGCTTTGTTCGCTGCTCCCAACTACTGCCCATTGGATCAAGAGACCAGCACTTACTAAGGGATGTTCCATCTATCCACTCCATTACACATCAGTTTTTCTTTCTCTTATTGTCTTCTCCAACCTAAGTAGGGAAATTTCATACTGTAAGCTCCTTGAGATTTGTCTATTCATTAGAGCATAGTACTAGACAAACCCGTTTGAATAAATGACTGAATAGCGAATGGAGTATGTTTCTTCCTCCAGGAGTGCTCATTCAGAGCTTTGGGGACAAGGAGAAAACAAAGGAAAGTAGATAATAAGACTCTCACTTTTAAAATGTGAGTCCAAAATTGTAAATCAAGTAAGGAGTAATCTCAGTGCAGGGGCCTTCAAGCAGAGGTTCAAATGGGGTGCTGTCTCAATAGGTCCACAGTATGAGAGTAGCTGGTGCCCAGGGAATGTGTGGGGGTGTCATTTAGAACTAGAGGAGGGGGCTTGTTATTCTGCACAGCTGCCTAGCATTTAAAGTGTGCTAAAGAAACACTGTCATGGGACTGGAGAGATGACTCCGTGGCCCAGGGGTGAAGAGCACTGGCTGCTCTTGCAGAAGACTCCTGTTTGAATCCCAGCATCGATATGGCGGCTAACCGTCCCATGGGATCCGACGCCCTCTTCTGGCCTCTGCAGACACTGCACTGGCATAACTTACACATAAAAAAAAATAAAAATTAAAAACAAAAAGCAAAAAAACCCCTCACAGTCCCAGTTGGCCCTCCAGGTAGGATTAAAAGGGGATGAAGATGAAACACGATTCCACCACTGATCAGTTTTGTTTTCTACCCGTTTTAGAGGTGTTCGAAGTTGGTAGAAACAAGAAAAAAGTCACTTTTTCGAGTGGCATCTGGAACTTACACTAGTTTCAAAAGGAACTTGGGCTCCCTTTAGGAGAAACCATTGACCCTGGAAGGAGAAGCAACGCCACGGTAAAACCGAAAGTAGGTCTCCTGGGAACTTGGGCGGTGCTCAGGAAGTACCACAGGCAAATGCGAATGCGCGGGGAGAGGTTGTCCAATGTGAATCCTAAGATCCTCGCCCTTCGCCAGAGACGACCGCTGCGATAGGCCAGGAGGACTGTCTAACGCAGGAGGGAGGGACGTGACGTAGAGCCTTTGCCACCGTGGGAACTGTCCAACTGCCCAGAGGAAGAGGCGTGACGTAGGCGGCCAGCCGAGCATGGGGGCGTGGCCACAGATGTAGGCGGGCCGCGGCTGACCCTGGAGGCCTGACGAGTCAGGAAGGAGGGGCATGACGTAGGCGGGGCGCAGGCTTGTGTATGGGCGTGGCCTCGTGCTTGTGCGCGACAGAGTGGCGCTGCCGGAGGCCACGGGCGCGGACAGGTTAGCGCGTGACTCTGGCGGAGGTCCTGTCATAGGCATACACTTGTTACCAGCGTGGAAACTAGGGCCCGGAACCGGCAGGAGCGCCAGCGCGGGCGCGGAGAATGCAGCCAGGGGCGGGACTTCCGGTTTTTGTGCCGCTATAGCCCAGCCTGCCGGAGGGGCATAACCTTACGTAACGGCGTGACGTTTCCTAGCGTGAGAGGCGGGACGAAGCGTATGAATTCAAGATGGTCGCGCGCATGAAGCCGGGTCCCCGGAGCCGGAACGGAAATTGGGCTCCGGTAAGTGTGGTCCACTGTTTGTAGTGTGAGCAGCAGTGCAGCGTGGCCTGTATGAGAGGACAAAGATACGCGCTACACATATGACCACGCGCCACCATGGGGAGATGCGGAAGGTGTGGGCACGCGAGTATTGCCGCGGTCTGGCCCGGCTTCCTGGAGGAGTGGGCGTGGTCGGGTGGCGGCGGTGAAAGGCCCCGTGCATAGCCTCTTTTCCATATGCGGTGACCAGATCATTTCTCAGGATTTCTAGAAACCGAGGCTCAAGATGCTGGGACTTACCCCCGGATCTGCATTATTGATGGCCCTTGACTGGGCCAGGGAAATGGACAGACCCATGACCATCTCCAGGGTAGCGCATCCACCAGCACAGCTGTGTTCTGAGCACAAGTTTGAGCCCTCCCCATTCTTCAGATACTTCTATTCTTTTACTGTTGTGCTCTGAGCTGGAGAAAAGGAACTTCCAAAATAGCGGGTAGTTGGGATCCTTATGACACTGAGCATTTAAAACCACGGGTCTAAAAGTGCTGAAACTTGTTACTGTTGGTATCACTATAGTGCTACTTCGTTTGGCTTGTCAAAAAGCTTGAGAAGTGCTTGGAGTTAGCAAGATGTCTATGCCTTAATTTGGATAGTATTTCTCTCTCTCTCTCTTCCTCTCCCCTCTCTCTATTTCTTTTTTCTTTCTTGCTTTTTTTTTTTTGACAGGGTATCCCTGTAGCCCCAGCTGGCCTGGAACTTGCTATGTAGACCAGGTTGACCTCCATCTCTCCGAGATCTGCCTCTGCCTCCTAGGTTCGGGGGTTAAAGACATTGGTCACCACTCCTCCTGGCTTAGTTTGAACAGTTATTTTGTGTGGCAATCTCTGAAAACCATATTGATTTTTCTTTCTGCTTTTTATAAAAAAATTATTTTATGTGTATGTGTATTGCCTGCATGTGTGTAAGTGCACCCATGTCGTCCAGTGTCCGCGGAGGTCTGAAGAAGGTGCCAGGTCCCTTGGAACTGGAGCTACAGATGGTTGTTAACCATCATGTGGGTGCTGGGAATCGAACCTGGGTCCTCTACAAGAGCAGTCAGTGCTCTTAACCGCTAAGCTATCTCTCCAGCCCCTCTTTCTGCTTTCTTAACTGTCAGTCTACCTCTGTCCACTCTGCTATTTAAAAATTTCGCTAGAATATGAAGAACAGTCAGAAATCCCTGCATCTCTCCTAGAAGTAATCTCTGCATTTGTGGAAATCCACAGTGAGCCAAAATTCACCCCACTCCCCATCTCTGTTCTTCGGTATCTTAGAAATGACAGCCTTTCTGGTGTTTTTCTCTTTTTCCTCAGGTATCTTGAAATCTGCATTTTGGAACCCACCAATAGGCCCAAAGCAACAAGGGCAGAGTTCTCTGTGCCTTCACACACTTGCATGGCTCTGGGAGCCAGGCAAAAGTGACCAGTGCTTACAAGTGGAATGCAGTTCAGGTCGAGAGAAATGTGATGAACATGTGTGTGAGGGAAACGATGAAAAGAGGAAAGGACATAGCATTTCATTTGCTTCACAGTCAGCACTGCCGTGAGCCAAGGCACTATTAGAAGCAAGGAATAGTGTGGCTTTCCAGAGAAGCAGAATCCTTAGGGGAGAGGGAGGAGAGAGATAAAGTCCTGCTCTCCAAGCACCCACCTCCTCATGTACTAGATTAGTTTCTCCTACCTGGAAGGGTTTCTGAGTGATTTCCAGTCTCTGTTGTTTACAGTTATTCCTTTTCTGCTGTCCTCGTTTTTTAGGCCCCTGCAGGTTGTTCTGCAGTGAATTGGGATCTCAAGCAAAGATGGTGACAAATAACTCAAGGATGGTGCTTGAAGCAACTCCCTTCACATCGCTGTGAAGATAAATTTCCAGTTCAGGTGTCCAAGCCAGAGGCCCTTGCCATGTCTGTGCCTTTACTTGAAGAGCCTGGAACTCAGCCTGTGAGTGCTCTTGTTCCCTAAACAGAGCAAAAAGGCTTGAGTTTATAATAGTGTTACACGTGTATAGATATGTTGACATTGACCCTCTAGTGTGGGTTTATGTGCCTGAAGAACTCTGAGCATGACTATAAAATAAATGTACAAAAGTTTTAGCACACTAAGATTATGCCATGCAGAAACTGGACACGAAATATGACCAGTTTCAAATATCTCAGGGTCTAATACCATTATCGCTTCCTATTAGCAGTTGTCTAGTTAGTAAGTTTGATCCTCAAGAGTGCAAATTATTTCTGTGAATCTCAGCTTTCTAGAGGGTGGATGTTAATGTTTGCAACAGTTCCATAGTTCTAGAATAGTCTGTCTTGTGTTATTCCACAGTTAATTGTAGTTGATCTGTTTCTAAGTGTGTGCCCTAGTGTAACCATGGAAGGTAAGTGAGACAGCAGATGGTCTTTCTCAAATGTCATGTTCCTTCCTTGGAAATACAAGTACTGTCCCTAAGAGGTAATCCTTTGTTGTTGTGTGTTGTGCTAAGCATTGTAGATGTTGAGTGGCATTTCTGACCTCTGTCGGTAGCACCTTCCCACAAACGATCACATTCAAAAGTAGTTCAAGACCTTTTCACATCTCCTGGGAGGGAGGGCAAAACCTCTCTGGTGAGAACCACTGGGATAGAAAAGTATGCATACATATACAAAAACGTGTGTACAGAAATGGTGAAGAGTCTAACTGAGTTTAACTGGCTGATTATGTCTTTTAAATGATTAATATATTTCCGCTATTTGCAATGAATTAATATTTTCAAATACTGTCTTGAAGAATCCAGGTTTCTCAGTTTTTCCTCCTTTCAGTTTATTCTTTAACGTAGTTAAACTTGATGTTTTGAAATTATATCATAAATACTACTACTGAAGTTAATTTTCTCCAACATTGACTGTGCTCTCATTGAAATGAATTGGCCCTGGCCATAATACATTTCTAGTTGCTGGTTATGCCCACATTCTGCCTAGGCTGGTTTATTCAGAACATTGGCACTTTGTGATCTTAAGCTTAAAATGGAAAAAGTTAATCATGTTAAAATGTAGTTTTGTGTGAGATTTTTTTCTTTGATTTTTGTTTCTACTGAAGTAGAAAGTTAAAGATTCAGAGTTTGTATGTTTATTGGGATGGTTTGCTGAGTTGTGGCTCAAGAAGGTAGAATTTCACTTGATTAACTGCCCACGTTGAATGTCATGTTCTCGTTTCTAAGTTGGTGACAAAAATAGGGCACAGTAAGCATTGACTTAGCTCTTGGCATGTTGCATTATCCTATGCTATTTTCACCCAGGAGAATATTATGATCTTGCTGCCCCTCTTAGCACATTTCCTCTTCTGATAACCTTTCCCTGCTTAGTTGCAAAAGATAATACCCATTGTCTCTGGCAGCCTAGTATCCAGGGGAAGACCTCGTGTGTACTTGGAATCAGGAATCATCAAAGATTGTTGAGGATTAAAAAATTTAAAGTGTAAAATTGTGTGCTAGTGCCCATGACACAGCAGAACTGTGTTGACTGCTATTTCTGGTGAGAGGATTGATGTCACCATCATCTTTGGCATCCTCATTGACTCTGCTTCCTGCAGATGTTCAAACCTAACTTGTAAGAAGCAGCATGGGAGTGGTAGTTCACTTGGAAAGCAGCCTTTCAGGAAAGCTCTGAGCACTGTGCTTGTATCTTTGCTCGCTGCAGGTCACCTTTGGCTGTGAACTCACCTGATTGTTTACTGTTTTCTCAGATAACAGACTAGAACTATTGACAGTTCTGACTTTGGGAACTTGTAATTTGGTAAAGATAAAAGGGTGTATTTAAGATGAAAACACTTTCATTAAGTATATCAGATATGTAATGCAGGTAAAAAATTAGGCATGAGATACTAAACTATAGGAAATTAAATTTGGTACTGCTAGTTCTTAAAGAAGTACAACCAATATAAGCTAGAATGGAAAAGTACAATTTGGTGGTATTCCAGTGTTTCTTTTTTGTTTGTTTCTTCAGTTTTTTCTGGGGTATCTTTTTCTTTTGTGTTTATGCAACCTCCTCTTCAGGCTTAGGAACAGTTTGTTCCTTTTCAGTGAGGACCATTTGAATGTGGCAGGGGGAGCTCATGTACAGGTTAATCCAACCGTGAGCTCAAGTTCTGCAGCGCATCTTGGGTGATTTGTTCATCTGGATATGCTCAGTGACCAGAGAGTCTACGTCTAAACCCTTAAATTCAGCTTTGCTCTCTGCATTTTTAAGCATATACAGCAAAAACTCAGCACACTTTTTGGGCCACCGACCTTGTGTCCAGCCCCACTGTTTGGCCTGGGCACACCTACCAACTGCACCATTATACGGCTGGAATGGCACACACTGCTTCTTTAAAGTGATATCTTTCAGATACTTGGTGGCTTTTCGGATATGCATGCCCTTGATGGCCTGGGTAGTTTTCATGTGTGTTCTTAAAGTGAACACGATGATTGGAACCTCTTGATTTGCATGATTTTGTAGGGTTTTCTGGGTTAAGAGAGTAGGGAATCATTTTCACAAGACACCTCAGGCCACTTACAGGAAGAACATTCTAGTGTTTCTTAATGTTCATGATCCCTGTTCTTTTATATGTATTTTTTTATTATTATTTTTATTTTATGTATATGAGTGTATTGCCTGCATGTAGGTAGGTGCACCTGTGTCCTGCAATGCCCATAGAAGTCAGAAGAGGGTGTTGGATCCTCTGGAACTGGAGTTAGAGACTGTTGTCAGCTGTCATGTGGGTGCTGGGAACTGAACCCCAGGTCCTCTGCAAGAAGAGCCAGTGCTCTTAACCATGGAGCCATCTATTCAGTCCTAATCTCTACTTTTTTTAGAAAGAAGCAAATCCCCGCTAAGTGTGATGGCCCACACCTCTAATCCCAGCATTAGGGAGGCTGAGGCAGGAGAGTCTCAAGTTCTAAGACAACCTGGGCTACAGAGCAATGAGATCCTGTACCAAAGAAAATAAAACAAACAAAAAATACTATAGACTTGAATGAGACTCTGAAATGTAGCCACAGGTCACTTATGGTTATTTATAAGTAAATTTAATTTCATTAAAGTTATTGCTGTCTGTGCCTACCCCTTGCTACATTGCACATTGTCTTCTTCTGAGAAGGCTGTATATGATAGCATTGCCCTGTGTTGTAACTGTTATTAAGTTGTTCTCTTACTTTTTTTCTGGTTAATTTTAAAGGCCATTAAACCTGGAAAGCAGCAGAACTGAAAGGCTTCCCTTGCAGCATCTTCACAAAGAAATCTGATGGAAGCTGGGTTGCCTAGCCTCTTCTTTCATTCAGGTAACCTTGAGAAATGATGGAGGGTTGAGAGCGCCTTGGAATTTCATGGTGAGCTCATGGCTAGCTTAGGTTCCCTGGGACCAACAAATAGCCCTAGAACTAAGCACAGGACGTGAAGTCTTTAGTACCCTGTGCTGATACAGGCATGTGATTCCACTGGTAGTGGATTCAACATCAGAGTTTTTTCCTTCAGCCTTGATATTTCAGCAAGGCATTTTGTAGTTCTGTGATTATGTCAGCAGAGCCTTAAGGAGAGTCCCTGTGTATCCTATCACTGCTTGAAGGCCAGGGCCTATAAAGATGGGCTTAGTTCCATGAGAAAAGCACATGTCATGAAAAAGGCACACGTAGAAAGCCAGTGAAGGTGGGGAGCAGTGCTGTCCTGTAGGTGTGGACGATAAGCCACAAAGGTACTTAGAATTTTTCTAATGAGTTACAGAAGGGAAAGGGAAACTAATTTGGGTGATACATTTAATCCAGTGTATTCAGGATGTTGATCTCTTTAACAGGTAATCAATATAAGAATTATTTATAAGCAAAGTTTTGGAGCAGGTTTTCAAAGCTGGTAGGTGTGTTCCATTTCCAGGACCTCTTGCTTTGGGCTGACCAAAGATTGCACAGGAAAGAAGTAGAGGCTGAGTAGGAGGAAGGGGAATGGTGTGAGAGAAGCAGGTTGGCCTTGAGTACAAACAACTGCACGTGGAAGCTTGTGGCTAAAATTCCTTCTGGAGGAGTGTACAACATCTGCCCTCTTCTCTCTTGGCCCCAACAACAGACTGAGGTTTGATTTCACCAGACTGCAGTCTGGAAAACAGTGAGTTTATTGACCTTACACAGCAGTGGGTGAGGGCTTATAGGAATGTGGGTGCTCCCCTTGACCCCAAGGCCACACCGGAAAATCTTCATCCAAGCATGGATGGCGACTTCCCCACAGCCGCATAAGATGGCAACAGAGTCTCCCCTGCTTCCTTAGCTTATATGACCTTAGCCCCTCCCTCAGACCACATGCTACTAGGGCTAGCTGATTGTTTGGGAGATGTGGCTGGATTCTCAGATGAGGGTCCTGTGACTCTCCCTGCCCATCTTTCCTTGCAATGCATGATAGACAACAAGCTCAGCTGTGATGATCCTAGACTAGAGGGTACAGTCAAGCTTGGGAAAATGGCGTCTGTCCATTATCTTCCTGTCAGAGGACAGTCCTACACAACAAAGCTGGGTACGTAGACCAGACTGGCCTCAATTTCACAAAGATCCACCTGCCTCTGCCTCCCAAGTGCTGGGATTAAAGGTGCACCACCACGCCTGACCAACAGTCTTTTTTTTTTAAATTTCATTTGTATTTTATGTTTATGAGTGTTTTGCCTGCATGTAAGTGCACTCATGCATGCAGTGCCCACAGAGGCCAGATCCCCTGGATCTGGAGTTACAGACAGTGGTTAGCCACCTTATTGGTGTGAGAATCCAACCTGGATCCTCTGTAAGAGCAGGCAGTGCTCTTAACTGCTGAGCCATCTCCAGCCCCTGGCAGACAGTCTTTAGCAGGAATGCACATGATGGAGTATATAATTTCAGGGAACTGCTGAGAGGCAGGACACAGGTATAGAGGGGTGCCAGAATGGAGGCTTCATGAGGAGACTGGGGTGTAGAGGCCTGCGCTTGGTTGATGATGGCCATGGGCAAGGACAGGAAGAGAGGACCCAGAAGGTCCTTGAGGAAGAAATAATAGGTCAGTGGAGTAATAGGAAATAAAGCAAATGTGACTGTCATCTTCTAGGGATACTCTTAATCTCAGTTATTCAGTCCATAAATTGTTTGTTTTTCAGAATAGAAAAAGACAAGTTTATCAAGTATACTGCAAGGGAACAGTAGGCCAGGCAGGGTAGAACTGCCCGCCTACATCTACGCTTATTGTTGGAACACCACCTGGTTGGCAAAGCAGAGAAGCGACTGGATAATTAAGCACATGCACACAAAGCTACACATGTGTAAGTATTGTGAAAGAAAAATAACAGGGTGCTGTAATTTAAAAATTAGAATTAACCCAGGTATGATGATGCCAACTTTTAATCCCAGGACTTGGGAGGCAAGGGCAGGCAAATCTCTGAGTTCAGGGCCAGCCTGGTTTACATAGTCCCAGGCCATCTGGGGCTACAGGGAAACCATGTCTCTAAAAGACCAAAAAAAAAAAAATTAGAATTAAAAGTGACCATCATGTTCTGAAGTAGACTGAGGAGCTAAGGAGCCAGAACTAGGAGCAAACACCAAACAGAATGAGAGGAACTTGGAGTAAAGGAGAAGGATCAGGAACTGAGAGCCTAAGGTAGGAATAAGCTTTCCGTAGTCTATAAGCTGCTGGCATACATGGTGTGAGGATAAAATTATAAAATTAATGAAGCCTAGACCTAGTCCTATAATAAGAACTGAAACTGAGTTCATCCGTTCATGGAATACAAGCTTGCCTATGGCAGATTACCTACTAACAGATTTTTCATGACAGTGGGCCTTTGCTCACTTATTCTACGGTTGGTAAAAATCACCATGTTAGCCGGGCGTGGTGGCGCACGCCTTTGATCCCAGCACTCGTGAGGCAGAGGCAGGCGGATCTCTGAGTTCAAGGCCAGCCTGGTCCACATAGTGAGTTCCAGGACAGCTGGGGCTACAAGGGAGACCCTGTCTCAAAAAACCAAAAAAAAAAAAAAAACAAAAAAAAAACCCCACCGTGTTTATTTCCTTTTCTACATATAAGAAAAATAAAACCTGGATTAGAGCACATGATCCTATTTTGAAGGAAAAGGAACAACTTGTAGGAAATTGTTTTGAACTTCTTTTTGTTTAAATAGAGAATAGGGAAAATGAAAGTCTATCATTAGAAAAAAAAAACCATTGGCAAAAAACTGATTCCACAAAGAAGTCAGTGGCCAAGACCTCCTGTCAGTGGTCTAAGTAAAAGAAGGTAAGTAGGAGAAAGCAAAGCTTAAAGGAAGCTGGAAACTGAGCTTGAGGGCCTGAGGGCAAAATTGATAGTATTTTTATAGCCATGAAAGGGTCCTTGAAAGAGTAGGCTGGTTACCTTGTGCAGGTGATTGCTTGAGTGAGTGAACTGATAATTTCAATGCCCTGCAGTGAATAATTAACAGTAGCCTAGGGCATCATTTTAGGGACTTACTGACTGTTGCAGTTCTTGTCCAGTTTTCACAAGAGACCTCATTCATTGCCTTTGAAAAGGATGAGGTTTGTAGTTATCAGCCACAGTGTGCCTGATAAAAGATGTATGAGGCATCTTTCAATAAAAATCAGAAGCTGGCTATGGTGGCACCATGCCTGAAATCCATCACTGGAGAGTGTCAGTGCAAAATCACAACTCTCAGAGGGTAAGAGATCATTTATTCTGGAGCCAAATATAAATGACCATGGTCCCAGAACACAGGTTTAGTTCACCTCAAATTCCATGTTCCAATGTGGAAGCAGTTTTGTGAAGTTTATATAGTAACATGACAGAGTCATAAATCAACACAGTTTTCAAATACATTGGTGGAAACATTAAGTAGGTGGTTACAGCAAAACAGAAATCTCAGCTCTGAGCCTCAGATGCTATCTGATGGCTCTCAGCCTTTAGGTTGGTAAAAGTTGGGATTTTGTTAAGTTATACAGTGCACAAGTTTTTAATCTGTTAATTACAAGGATGTTAGGTCAGTCACAGAGGTGGGCAAGGAATGTCTATTTAGGGGGCTAAAGATAGCCTAAGATAAATTGCAAGTATGTTCTGATCCTGGAACATCCCAAACTCCATAGTCATTGAAGTTCTAATCAGTTCATCAGTCTTGCAGAAGGTTCAGAGCGAAGATACATTTTTTTTTTTCTGAGAACTTTCATTCACAGAGGCTGAGGCAGGAGGCAGTTTGAAGTCAGCCTGGAATACATAGGAAGATCCGGTCTCAAAAAGAAAATCAGAACCATTTAAGGGATTTCTAGAAAGATCTCCATTCTGGTCAGATTATAGTATTATAGTATGCCAGTTAGCATTTTCTAGTTGGTTTCTGGAATAGAAAGTTCTCTAAAAAGCAAGTCATTTTATAAGAAAAATTACATTGACTTCAGGTTTCTCCAGAGATACAAGAATACTGTTCCATAGAAAGAAGGGAATGAAAAAAAGTCAGCTTCCTTTTCTTCCCATCTCTATTTTTGGGTACTGACCAAAATCCTGGGCATGCCTCCCTGGCACTCTGGGTTTCCTCACTCTTTCTCTGCAGCCCCCACTCCCCATCGTGAACATGCTGCCCTTATACTAACAACAGCTCAATGCTATTCCATTTTCTGGGACCCACTCATGCTATAACAAGAGCTCTTTTCTCTTTCTCTTAAGTTCCTGTCTATATTCCTGTAATAAAATGTCCTTCCAAGCTCAAAAAAATAAAAAACAAAAAAAACCCCGCATTTTTCATAAACTAGGATTTTTCCACCTGGGGCACTCAAAATTGTGGGCAGGATAATTGTGTAGTGGTGAATGGCATCTCTATCATTTATCCACTAGATGGCACTGTTGCACCTTTACTTGGGACGTCCCAAATGTCCTCTGAGTGCAAGGTGGCTTTCTTCATTAAGAGTCACTGCTCTGAGGTCTAGAGAACTGGCTCAGTTAAGAACACTCGCTACTCTCACAGAGGACCTGGGTTTGATTCCCAGCACGCACATGGTGGTGAACAACTGTCTGTAATTCCAGGGGATCTGATGTCCTCTTCTGACCTCCATGGGCACTGCATGACACGAGTGCACCTATCTCTGCAAAGAATACACTCACACATAAAAATAATAAATAAGACTCTTTTTTATATTTTATTTTTATTTTTAATGTGTATGAGTATATTGCTTAAATATAGGTTGGTGCACCCATGTCCAGTAATGCCCACAGAGGTCAGAAGAAGGTATCAGATCCCCTGGAACTGGAGTTACAGATGATAGTTTGCCACCATGTGGGTGCTGGAAATCAGCACCTCTACAAAAGCAGTCAGTACTCTTAACTGCTGAGCCATCTCTCCAGCCCCTAAGTAAAATATTTTCCAAAAAAAGTATGACTGGTCCAAGGTGGCATGTAGGCCTTTAATTATAGTGGGAGCAGAGGCAGAAGCAGGTGACATAATGAGATCCTGTCTCAAAAAAAAAAACCAAAAACCACTGGTCTAGATGATTCAAGAGTGTCCGGGATACACTTCTGCTCTCTGCCCTGTGAACAAAAGTTCTTTTCCTTTAAACTTGTAAAAGCTTTTAAAACAAAAAAAGTTCTCAGAGAAAAAACCATGTATCTTCAAACTAACCTAGCAGACTGATGAACTGATTAGAACTTCCGTGATTGTAGAGAGCTTGGAATGTCGCAGGTTCAGAGCCTCGTTACAGTTTTTGGGCTATCTTGAGCCCCCTAAATAGCCATTCTTTGTCCTTGCTGACCTCTGTATCTGACTTAACAACCTTGTGACTAACCGATAAGAACCCTTGAGGATGTACTAACAAAACCCTAGCTTCCATCAACCAAAAGGCTGAATGTCATCAGACAGCACCTGCAGTCCATAGCTGAGGTTTCTGTTTTGCTGTAACTGCCTATTTCATGTTTCCATGTATTGAACAAGTGCCTTAATTTATGACTTTCTTTGTTCTTTTACTATAAGAGTGTCATGAAACTGCTTCCATGTTGGAACATGGAATTTGGGGTGACCTAAGTCGGTGTACCCAGGCCATGGTCACTCATATTTAGCTCTAGAATAACCTCTCTTATCCCCTTTGAGATGAGAGTTGTACTTTTGCGTTGATAACCCCCCTACACACGTACAAGAGCGAAGAAAAACAAGGCTAGACTTTGACATTTCTGTCTCTAGGCAGCAGCCAAAGCAAGAATTTCTCCTCTGGAAAGAGTGCATAAGAGTAAGCAGGTTTCTGTTTTTATGGAAGTATGTATGTGCTTTACCAGGCACTTAGGTCCATAGACCCACCGTTTTAGTTTCCATGTACATAAAATGAAATTGGGAAACAGAAATTGATAAGGTAAAATGGATTTATTTGTAGTTGTGGAAGTGAGGACTTGGTAGGCTTGTTACCTGTGTGCCTCTACAAAGTGGGAGACAGAAATTGGTGATTGGAAATGATGGTTTTATTGAAAACCGGGCTTGGAAAGATGGGATAGAAACCACATGCGTCACAGAAAAGCACTCTGCCTTTTCAAGAGGAGGAGATGGTCTCAGAGGTTTTTATGGGTGGAAAATTTCTGCTCTTGAAGATCTTTGTTCTATCAAGGAAATCCCAAGTCTTGTGTGACTCTTCCCTGGAGTTTTTCAGGCTCCCAGGACATCTGCATTCCTATTAACATACTAATAGGTAAAGGAACTTGTTTTCTGGAAGTTAGAGCTCTGTGGTAGTTTGAAAGAGAATGCTGCCCCCCTTAGGCTCCAAGTATTTGAATACTTGGCCTTAGTTGGTAGCCCTGTTTAGGTATAGGGGGTGGGGTGGGGCCTTGCTGAAGGGAGCATATGGGGGAGGAGGGCTTTTGGAGTGTTTAGCTTCATCTCACTTGTTTTTTTATGCTTCCCTACCTGCTATAAGATGTGAGTGCTCAACTTTCTGCCTCAACCTCCTCTGCCTGCCGCCATGCCTCCCCACCTTGATGAATTCTTAACTCCCTGGAACCGTAAGCCCATAATCTCGTTCTTCTGTAAATTACCTTGGTCAATTAAGTATTTTCACAGAAATAACTAATACAAGCTTCAAGTGAGAAAGATTAGTTTGCAAGTTAATAATGGTGACCCATGAGACTGGCACGCTTTGTTTACTTTGCACATCAATGCTCAGCCAAGAGAAGCTGTTGCTTCCTGGTAAGGCATCTCTTCTTCATCAATTTATTTTTATTTTCTCTATAATTTTTAGTATGTTCTGTTAACAGGCTGGTCTCATTTCCTCCCCAGCCTGCCTGTGGCCATCTTAATTTATAGAAAGCCCAGAGACAAAAGCTAGAACATAGGCACATTTACTGTGAGGTGGGTTAACTGATCCTTTCCTGGATAGAAGGAAACTGACCAGAGGTTACCTCTGTTCTCTGTTAAAGAGACATATTTTTATTCAAGTCTGACCTGAGGAAAATGGAGTCTTAATATCCACATTTTTTAATCATTTGCAATGACAGATTTATTTTTACTATTTATTATTTCTATTTTATGTGTATAAGTGTATTTCCTGCAAAGTAAGTGCACCTGTGTCATACAGTGCCTGTGGAGGTCTGAAAAGACTGTTGGATCCCCTAGAACTGGAGTTAGGACAGTTATTAGCCACCATGTGGGTGCTGGGAATCGAACCTGGGTCCTCTGCAAGAGCAGCCAGTGTTCTTAACCAGTGAGCTCACTGTCCAGCCCCATACCCCCATTTTTGAAAGAGAAAACATTCTGGCTTTTCCTGTAGGATATAAGGCCTCCACCCATTCCAGACCTGGCAGAGTCCTTTATTCCAAGGTCCCCTTCTTTGATAGGTGTCGTAGTGGAAGCCTTTTGTATTTTGTCTTTGGATGTCAGCTTCCAGACAGACTCTTCCACACAGACTCCTGCATCCCTGGAAGGATGCTGATTCTACAAGTGAAAAAACTTGAGTCTTACAGCTGCTCTAACAAAGGCAGGACCCAAGTGTCTCCCTTTAGAATATCTCCTCTGCCTCCTAGGGCTTCAACATAGGATCATTGTTACAAGCTGACCCTGGCCTACATAAGGGATTTGAAGTATAGCAGCTGCATTGTTACTCTTTAAAATCCTCAGATTCAGTAGTGGAGCAAGATGCAGAGCGTCCTTGCTGATATCTTCTGTCCATTTATGTTTTTCCTATTTTCCCTGTTGACCTTGATTCACCCATCCATGATATTTTTAAAAGACAGATAACTGGACCACACCAAACAGATAGATGTGGGTTCTATTTATCACTTGTACATGGTGTGCATGTATCTGTGACGTTTACACATGGAGGCCAGAGAAGAAAGGTGTCCTGTTCCAGCACTTTGCAACTTACTCATTTGAGACAGGATCTCTCTGAACCTGGAGCTAGGCCAGGCTAGTAAGCCCCAGTGATCCTCCTGTCTCCCTTCCTCCCTCTTCTTGCTTTGGTGTTACAGTATACAGTCATTCCTGGCTATTTTACATGGGTGGTAGAGATTTGAAGTAAAGTCCTCATGCTTGTGTAGAAAGTGCTCTTACACATGGAGCTGGTCTCTCTGTATTATCAAGGCATCTGCTGATACTTATTGCTGCAAAGGCCTGGCCTTGACTCTGAAAGATCCTCACCAGCCATGTAGGCAGTCCTTGTGGGGAACAGATTGCATGTGTATACCCTAAGAGATCACTTCTACATCTTGTGATATGACTGCCAGCTTGAGAGACCTCATCAGTGCTGACATCTATCCAGGTCTTACAGGGTGGCTACCTAGTCCTCAGAGTTGGTTACACAGGTGAACCTGGCATGCACACTTAGGTGGGTGATCATTTTATAGAAGGCAGGCTGCATAAGCCTTTATTTCTACTAATTAAAAACTGATAACAGTGGATCAGACATTGGCTTTCTGAAGATTTTAACCACATTTACTTTGTTGAACTATCTTGTGAGGAACAAAGACAGGAGGATGGCTGCCAGCCTGGGTTCAGGTTGAGTCAGAGACCCTTTGTCAAGGGAATAAGATAGAGAGTAATAGAGTAGTACACCCAGTTTCCTCTGGCCTCTGCATACACGCACCCTCACAGACATTTATGTATAAGCTGCACACACACATACCACACTCAGGGAAAACTAGTTATTGAAAAATAATTTGACCTTGTATTTAAAGCCAGTTTTGGTAGTTGAAGCTCACCAAATTAGCAGGGAAACAAAGAATCATTTGTGAAATATTTCAATATTTCTGTGTATTTTGCTGTTACCACAGAACTGATGGCACTGGATTTAAATGGCATTAGTGAACAGACGGAGATGTGTTGATTTTAATAGAGGACAGAACGAGGATCCCCTTCAAAAGCTCTCTGGCCTGCCCTTATCCTCTGCTTTAGATAGCTGACTGAGACCCTAAGTGGCTAGATCCTGAAATGGTTACTTAACCTTTAGCCTCTGTGGGTTCTCCCCAAGTGAATTGCCTTGGATATGGTGTCAGTTAATGGGTGGTCCTGCTAATCTCTTCCTTGTTTTTTTTTTTTTTTTTTTTTTTCAATGTCTCGGTTCTGGAAGAATGTGGACCTTGCTTCAGTGGGTGATTGACATTAACATCCAGTATACAGACTGTTATGCCCAACCTCGACTTTAAATCTCACATCATCTCCTAAGACCTGGCTACCTGCCTCCATATCTGAAATATCAGTTATTATTTGCTTGTGGAAATTGAAGATTTTACAAATAAGAGCAAGATCTGGTAGTCTTCTGTACAGTCAAAAATAAGTTTTGTATCAACATAGGATATATCCAACTGTCTCTGGTAGTGTTGATCTTTTCATTACCAATTGCATGAAATTGACTGGTGTTTTAACACTTTATGTGGAAAAAGTATAAACTGTCTCAATAATGTCATATTGATTATATGTTGGAACTATAGTATTTTGTTTCTTTTTTACTTTTTGAATGTGGCTATTAGAAAAATTTAAGTTAGTGGACTGGGTGTGGTGGCACACACCTTTAATCCTAGCTCTCAGGAGGCAGAAGCAGGTGGATCTCTGTGAATGGGCTCTAAGTCCAATTAGGTAGCTGCTGATTACCCCCAAGATAAAAGTGCCTCTACTGCAGCAGTGTTGTTTGCTGTGCTGGTCATTGGTGTGTTTGGGTGGCCTTGTAGCTAGGGTTGGACCATCGATTAATATTCTCCCTTAGCAGCTTTCATAGTGCTCTCCAAAGCTATGAGAGCCAGCCTTCGGGGGAGGTGGCTTCCAGGTCAGTTCCACCAGCTCCCTTGCTCCAAATCTTATGTCCAAATATGCCCTGTCTTCAGCAATGGGGCTTACCTTCAAGTTATGGGAGGCAATCAAGGGCTGTGGCAATAGCCTGTGTAATTTTGTGAGTCTCTTGGACTATACTGACCAACAACTAAAAGGAAGTTATCTCCTGTCTGGCACTGTTTCTTGTTATGTAGCCTTCAGCTATACACACAGACTCATGTAGAGATACTGTATGTGTAATTCTTCAGTAGGTTTTGGACTAATATGATTCCCTCTGGTTTTTTTATACTAGCTAGGCATTATTTATCTTGCCTCTCTGTCTCTCCCTGTCATATCCTCCCTCCCTGCCCTCCCCATTTAAAGTGTCCCCATTTTCCCCCCATTTCTTCCTTGATAATTCCTGTCTGCTGTGGTCCCACCTCTCTTAGTGTTTTTTTTTAAAAAAAACAAAAAAAACAAAAAACACATAAAGTCGGAAGGGAAAATGGTGAGGAGAGGGGAGGAACTGGAGGGGAAATATTAGGAGGTATTTGATCAAAACACATTTATATGCATGTATAAAATTCTCAAACAATAAAAATAAATTGGAAAAAAATAATCTGAGGCTGGGGCTCAGTGGAAGAGTACTTGCCTCATAAGCCTGGTGCCTTAGGTTCAATCCCCAGTATTGTCCCTACCCTACCCCACTCCCCAAAAAAGTAGCCTTGCCTTACCTGAAGGCTATAGCCTACCCTTTGATTGGCTTAGAGATGCAAAGTAAACCAAGCCCTGCTGCCTCCATCTTCTCCCTTTTGCCTAGTCTGTGACTGTCCTTTCCTAAAATCTAAGGCCTGGCAGTTGTGATGCTTCCTCTTTTCTTTGCTTATCACCTTTTTTTTTTTTTTTTGAGACAGGGTCTCCTTGTAGCCCCAGCTGTCCTGGAACTCACTATGTAGACCAGGCTGGCCTCGAACTCAGAAAGATCCGCCTGCCTCTACCTCCCAAGTGCTGGGATTAAAGGCGTGCGCCACCACACCCAGCCTCATTTTTTTACTTGGAAAATTAGTAGACTTGAAGCTTATTTTCAAGAAAAAGAAGGTAGAGCATGTTGCCAGAGTTCTGTCTGGGTCTCTTGCGCTATGAGGCAAACCATATAACATATCTTTATGTGTATTTATTATTATTAGCATTGAGGGGGGTAACTTACAAAGGAATGAGCACCCAGTGCCTAGCCCTCAGTTCCTGTGGCGCCTCTGGTGGCATGGCTCAGAGCCTGCCATATCAGACTGCTCCCAAGCTCATGCCTCAGGGGTCAGCAATCTCGCCCCAGGTCCATAAGTGTCAGGCCATTCTGTCCTTGAGTAGGCCCAGCTGCTGCGCATTTCCCATCCCCATCCATTACTCATGGTGCCAGAAGCCCCTCCTTCCTCGGCTCACTCTGCCCAGTCCATTCTCTGCAGCAGGCCCCACCCCTTGGAGGAACTAGAACCCCTGGGGAACACACATGTCTACCCATGTCTACACCAGGCAAAGATTGATTTGTTCTAGTAGACTAGGTTTGTCATAGGCCAATTTGGAAGGTTTTGCACAAGGCCCTCCCAGCCTCACTTTGGCTGAATACCTAATACCTGCCTCGTGGGCTTGTCTAAATTCAACCCTCATTGCATGGAGTGGGATTAAGAACAAGCCTGGAATGGAACTTCACTAACATAGAGTCTTAACTCATTCTGAAAACTTAGAGACCATGAGTAGTTTTCCTTCCCAAAACTCTAGTATTCCAGTTTTGAAGCCCTGTTAACACTAAGGAGAGTACTATGGAAGAGGTTTATTAACATACCTCATGTTGTAGGGTTTTTCTTTCTTCCCCTTTTGTAGAATTCATTGACTGCATATAAATGCTTCCTTGATACAAGGAAGATTTTTGGCTTTTAGGGAGATGATGGACCCTAGCCTAAAGCCCAGGTTGTTTGGAGAGTGCTCATTTCCTTGGTTTTATTTGGAGGGTACTTGTTTGGGATTTTTGGTATTTGGGAAGCTAATAGGCTTCATGTGGGATAATCACTCAAGGGTATATACGTGAATCTTTTATCTCTGCATTTGAGATCTAAATAGCCATTTAGACCCTGCTTGGGTCACTTTACACTACCAACTGGTAGAAGGTAATTTAAGTCTACCTTTCAGGCTTTTCTGGTTATTTTGGGGAACTATTTGTCGTGGAATAAGTTTCAAAGGGCTAAAATTTCCAGGAAATTAGTGTTTGTTTTTAGAAACCCATTAGTTTGTTTAATTTGAGTTTTGCTTTTCCTAAAACCAATTTCTAGAATAGGTGCTATTTTTTTTATACCAGTTGGGAATTAGTTTTCTGAGCCATGTATAGCTAGATAGACTCTAGCTGTGGTTCTGTGACTGAGAAAGAGTTGGTAATGATAGCGCATTCCTATGAATGTGTTTGATTCTGGTAAAAGACACCTGATGGTTCTTAGCATGATCGTATTTTACTGTTGGAATTATTTTATCAAAATTCAGATAAATGAGATGAAATTAGTTATGTAGAAGGTTTCATGCTATTGCAGAATAAGGACTCTTGAGAAAGAGTTTAATTGCTGGTGGTCATTTACTTTAGTTTTGTTCTTTTTAATGCTCTAAGTCCTCCCCTAGTGCGTGTTGAACTTGCAGCAGCATTCACTTCCATAGGCAAAGAGGCCACTGGAGCTTTGTCTCCTCTGCCATAAAAAAGTGAAGCAGGAACATTCTATGCCTCTGAGACCTGACAGAGCACTCCTTTTGACCAGGGAGCATCCATCCCATGGAATGGAAGGTAACTGTATCTTAAGATAATACCCAGTGTGAGGTCTGAATAAGGATGGCTAGCTGGCAGGATGATTACTCAGCTTTAGTCACTCTCAGCTTCAGAGTTGTTAAATTAGAGGGCCCTAATCTACCATATAGATAGAAGCCATCCACAGACAATGACTGATTTAGTTTTTATTTTTATAGCCATTTGCTGCCCTAAGTGGGCCACTGTTCAAGCACTTAAATTTTCTGCCACTTGGCCAGCCTGGTCTACATAGCGCATTCCAGGGAAGCCGGGGCTACATAGTGAGACCCTGTCTCAAAAAACAAAAACAAATTTTCTACCACCTTCAGAAAAGAAGAGGTGTGACGTCTCCACCAGGAGTATGGTGCACAGGCCCCCGATCTTACACAGGCTGTTGCATCAGTAACACTCAACTGAAACCTGAACAGTGGAAGAATGGCTAGGTCAGGTCTTCATCAGCAGTGTATTCTGGAAAGGAAAAAGAAAGGTTTAACTGAGCTCAGTGGTTAAAATAAAATATAAGCAATCCAACAAAAGCCAAATGAAGATCTTCCTCCCTTTTAAGGAAGAATTGACCAAATTTGTTGACAGAACATGGATGTTGTCCAGAAACCTTAGAGGATATGAGAAAAGTTAACACAACCTTCAGAAGACAGAAGGTCTGGCTGGATACTTGGAATGCCCCCAAAGTTGCAAGTGGCTACAGGAATGAGTCCTTGATAGATAGTACCTTTAAAATATATAATGCAAGAGACACAGAAAAGATGACAGAGGCCATGGGTTTTATGACTGTAACAGGACAGAAAATGTGGTAGGCAAAATGCATCAGGCAAACATGAGAAAAGAGAAGAGAACCCTCGGGAAGAAATCTGCAAGGAAGAGACACACTTGGCAGTATGACTGCCCAAAATTAAAGAAAGAGAAGGGAAAACAGCACATGATTGTGATTCCAACAATGAACAGTAGGGCAGAGGGGCACCCCTTGATCATTCCGCACCAATTAGTATTTCCCCACAAGAATCCCAGGTACAATTGATGGTGAAGAATCAAACCTTGGAGTTCCCCTTGGACATGGATACTACTTATCCTGTTCTCAGCATTAAGGTAGGCAAAGTAATGAAACAGCAGTGTTTATTTACTATGGTGTGTCACCTAGGAGCATTAAGATCAAAGCACACTTTTTCCCACAAGCTGGAATGCCCAGTTACATTATCGGGATAAAAGTTACTTTGGTACGTCATATTCAGGGAACTCTCTCCAAAAAGATAGCAGCTTTACCCAAGGGCCCTCCAGAACAAGTCTTAAGGTTATAAATGCTGCTCAGTCACCGTGAAGAGACAGCCAAGAAGGGTTTTGTTCCTGAGATTTGTGTGAAAGTAAAGACAGCCCATATGGGCAAATAGGACTGAAGGTCAACAAGTAAAAGCACTACTGATAAAGATTGTATTAAAAAGGAAATCATTGTACCTAGAATGCAGCTGAAAGCCCTCAACAAAGAGGCTTTGGAAGGAATTGAGCTACTGTTGTAACAATTTCTTAAATGTGGGCTGAGTCTTTGTAGGTCACCGTGCATCACAGTTCTGCCACTTTAAAACTCAGCATAGATTGGTACAAGGTTTGAAAGCTACTAATGACATTGTACAACAGTGAAAGTATTAAGGGTCTGGCACACTAGGATGAATTATCCTATACAATGTTGCCATTTGCTTTTCTATGGCAAGATATAGTAATAATAATAAATTACAGTATACTGTTTCACTGCATTGCTTTGGATCTTCAAAATGTCCCCCAACATCCTTATTGAGATTTTAGCCAAAGACTTAAGAGCTCTAAAACTAGGAGTCTTGTTGCAGCGTATTGTTGATTAACTAATCACAAGCTACAATTTTGAAAAATGTCTAGTTAACATCATTTAAGCACTAAATCACTTGGTATGTGGTAGATAACAAAATGTCACCCCACAAAAGTTGAGGTTTGCAAGCAAGAGTCAGTTACCTCAGCTATGAAGTAAAGAAAGTGAAGCTTTAATGTTCTCTCTGCCTCCTCTTGTGCTATGTTCCATGAGCCTTACGTGTAGAAGTTCCATTGTAGATGGTTCACTTAGGGCTTGGCATCTCTCACTTATTCTCTGTGTTTGACCAGCTGTGGCACTCCATAATACTCTCTATCTGTTGCAAAACAAAGCTTCTTTGATGAGTGGTTGGAGAGATACTTTGTAAATATAAGGATACACATTTAACATACAATAAGAAATTATTTTTGTCTAGGGTTGTGACAATCTCTCAACTCTCACCAGCAAAGCTTCCTCGTGCAGCAGAGGTTGATTAACACAGAAAGGCACAACTGGCCAAAACATAGAGAATAAGAGACTGCAGAGTGTCTGCCCCTGGATAGGACTCCTGTATTAAACCTCTGCTACCCAGGGCTCAGGAACCATTACAAAAAGGGAATGAGAAGACTGTAAGAGCCACCACAAGGAAAGTTTTCCAAAAACTTGCTCATATGAACTTACAGTGGTGGTGACAACATGCACAAGACCCATGAAAACTCAAACCAGACAAAAACCCAGCATAGAACTGGGGAAATAGGTAAGAAGCCTCAGCCTATTAGCAGCTGGTCACTGCTGGGTGAGGGAGAGTTTGTCTTTAAGGGAGTGTGGCTAGATAGGCTTACTGGGTTTCAGTGGATGAACTTGCCCTAAGGGCATCTGGGTACAAAAACTTGACTCAGTAGACCTTAACATACATGACAGAATGCATGAATTCCCATGGAGGGGCTATGAGGGGGTTCAGATACATGAGGGATATAAATAATGATTAAGATGTATTGTATGAAATGCACAAAAATTCAGTAAAAATATATATTGCTTAAAAAAGTGGAACTTAATTTCCATTCAGAAACAATTGAAAGTAGGAGGCATCTATGAGCATTTCTAGGCATGCGAGTTCTGCCAAAGTTGGGTCCCTAACTTTGCAGTAATAGTAAAATGTCTTTATGAAACCCTGAAAAAACTAGATCCAAAGCCTATGTTTGGATTCTGGAATGACAATGAGCATTTGACACTGCCAAGGGAACACAGCACTGCTAGCCTTGGAGTTATCTAGCCCTCAAAAGAACTTCAAGTGTCCCCGAGAAGTAAGGCATAGATTTAGGGGTACTGACTCAGATACTTGAAGAATCCGCTGTACCATGTAGCTGATTTCTCTAAACGACTGGAACAGACATCTAGAAGCTGGCTACTCTGCCTTCAGGTATTTGCAGCCACTTGTGATATCATACAAGAGGCAGAAAAGTTTATTTGGTGGCTCTCTGTTATGATGTTTATACTTCAAGTTTTGACATTATTAGAACAGCAAAGAGGATTCTGGCTGCTCGTGGGGTGAATGGGAAAATAATTAGGCTATTTAATTTGACAGCCCAAATTCAGCTACCTTACTCCCAGTAATGAAAGTTGATTCTGATTTGGAACATAACTGCTTAGAAATTCTCAATGCAGTCTATTCCAAAAGACCAGATTTGTCAGATCAGCTGCTGGCAGCTGACAACTGGGAGCTTCTCACTGGGAGCAGCTTTGGGGAAGAAGGATGCTAGTGAACCGGATACAAACTTAACTCTAGGTAAGAAAACAGAAGCTCATGCCTTCCCAGCCAACACCTCTGCACAAAAGGTTGAGGTAAATGGAGTCACTAGGATTTTTACAGCTGTTGCAAGGAAAACAAACATTTACACTGATATAAAATATACTTTCAGGGGGCTGGAGAAATGGCTCAGTGGTTAAGAGCACTGGCTGCTCTTGCAGAGGACCCAAGTTCAAATCCCAGTACTGACATGGTAATTAACAACCATCCGTCACTCCAGTTCCAGGGGATCCAAAGCCCTCTTCTGACCTCCTCCAGCATTGCATGACATAGGTGCACTTACACACATGCAGGCAATACACACAGACATATAAAATAATAGATAATGTATTAAAGAATATATACTTTCAGGATAGATCACTGACATGGAGATGTTTGTAAAGAAAGAATTCCTAACTTCTGGAAAGAAAACTTATCAAACATCTGATGGAAATACTTGCCCTACTTGAAGCCATTACCATAGCAGCCCAAGTAGCTATTTGGTCCAGGTCCCCAAAAGACTAATTCCCACAGAGTAAAGGATATCAAAGAGCCACAAACCAAGCTGAGAGATGGCTTATCAGTGCTTCAGAATTTCCCTTGGTCTTGTCTGAGTTCACACCTCATCACCCAGAGCAGGATGGGGAATGAGCAAGAGAATGAGACTTCACTAATAGGCACTTTAACTCATTGTGGAAGCATAATGACCACAAGGTGGAAACTTCTTGAAGCCCTGCTACCTCCCATTTTAAAACACCACGAAAGGAAAGGACAAATGAAAATAGGAATGTGCTAGCAGATCTAATGTGACACTACTTGAAAGGGCCACACTTTCAAAAGACTGTTCAAAGGATTATACAGGGATGCATTTGTGTGGTGAGAAATAATCCCAAGACTGTACACATCCCATTTCAGAAGGGATTACAGTAAAAGGGGAAATACACATTTGAAAACTGGCAAGCAGACTTCACTGAGATGCCTCAAGTATAGATGATTTTACATTTTTATTAGTATTTGTAGATATGCTTTCAAGCTGGGTAGAAGCATACCCTTAGTAACAGATATGGGGGTCTAATGGGCATCTACTGTGACTTCCAGTTCATGTACCCTGAAACAAGGAGTAGACAGGCACATGTGGGCAATAGTAGAGGTAGAGACTTTTTAAGAAGCAGTGTTATTTCTCTTACCGGTGTTTATGGTTAGGGATTTCCAGGTTCTTGGTCTCCTATCAAGGAACTGAAAATAAGAGCTCACACAGACTTACAAAAGTAGCAAGATAACTTTATTTGGAGTCAAGTAAAAGTACAGATTAAAGAAGGATACACTATCAAGATTGACAATGGGCCACAGGAGTGAGGTACTCAAGGGCTCTGATTACTGTTTAGGGCTTCCTTTTATGGAGTTCAAGAGAATGGGGTTGCTTTTAATCCCAGCATTTGGGAAACAGTGGCAGGCAGATATCTGTGAGTTCAAGAGCAGCCTGATCTATATAATAGTTCCAGGCCAGCTGGGACCAAAAAATTTGGTTGCTAAAGGTGTAGTTTGCATGGATCTCTGTTTGTTTGTTTGTTTGTTTGTTTGTTTTACAGGGTCTCCCTAGTCCCAGCCAGCTGGCCTTCATCTTACAGAGATCTGCCTACTTCTGCTTCCTGAGGGCTGGAATTAAAGGGGCATGCCACTGCACCAGGCATGGAATCTCTATTTTGATTGACAGATTAGGTCATATATTTATTTCTCCTACTGTGAATGACCCCATAATGCATCTGTTTTTAATCATCTGCACACCCAGTTATGCATAGGCATAAGATGATAAATAGGTGATCCTTCCTAAAAGATCACTTGAAAAACAGTTTGCCTTACTGTACATGCATCCAAAACAAGTTCAGTCTGGATCAGCCCTTCTATTCGCATGGATGCACTGGGAATACACTTGAATAGAAGCTGTCTAAATTTGATTGTTTCTTGGGGCAGAGAAATCTAGTATATTGTTCAGAGTTGGGAGTATGTTGTATTTCTTTGCAGATGAGGGTTCTGTGGTTGCTAGGTATGTTGTTTAGAGAAGGATATTCGTGCATAGTATAGTATGTTCAGGTGAGGAACTAGTCTGCCAAGTGCATTGCTACAAGATGGGGGTGGGGGTGTCTGCTTAGCCCAGACTACATAGGTTCCCAGGCTAAACTCTCTCCTATGCTCACCCACTTCATTCCCAAGGAGGGAGATGCAAACCAGGATTGAGAGGAAAGTTAGAAACTTAGTGTTTACCATACCTGGCAGGTTCAGATCTTTATAGATCATTCGTATAGCCTGGGCTTTTTTTGCTCATGTTCTCTCTGTTATGTGTTGGTCTTGGTGGTGATGGGGAGGAACAGGTAGTCCAGTGTCCCTCTCTGCCAACTAGTTTCTTTCATACACTAATTTTGACTCTCCTGCCAACACTACTAAGTGAGAAAACAACAGAGGTAATTAATTTTTTTTCAGAGATATTATTCTCATGTTTGAACTATAGAGAACTCTTCAGAGTGGCAACAGGCCACCTAAAAGGTGAGTAAAGTCTTACAAATAATTTAAAAGTTATATTCATTGTGAACACCCCAATCCAGAGTTACACCTTAAAACAGTGGCTGTCAATAGACCTGTTTAAAGTGGAATAAAGTTTTACCTATTGCTTTGCCCCAAATGAAGGTGGCACCTCAAAACAGATGAAATTGTGTATCTAAGCATGTAAGATAAGAATTTCATCCCGCATGTTAGAAAATGAAGCTAGCATTTATATGTGCAGCAACTGAACTAGATTGTAACCACGTTGCATGAGTTTGCTCTCTGGAGGTTTGCATACCCCCCAGGTGGTCTACCCCACCCCATTCACCCTGGGTAAGGTGATGCCGAAAACCTGGAACACCCAAGGGCCTAAGGAACTGCTGGCTGAAACATGGAAGGCTCATAGGGATATGCTTTCAACAAACCACACTCCATTGAGACATGTAGGAATAAAACCTTGGGTTCATCATTCCAGAATAAAGTGAGCCCCACCAGAGAAGATGCTTTTAGCCCTTGCCTAGACTTGCATACTGATAAGGGAGCTTAGATATTTTTTTTTGGAAAGTAATAGAAACATCATGAAACTAAGATGAGTAATAATGAGAATCTTAAAACCCTTCTTAGTGTGCCTTTGCTTTTAACTCTAACTGTTCCACCTCAGTTTCTCTCAGTGACACATGCCTCAATGGATAATGCCCTAACTAATGCAGATCTCTAACCAAGATTTACCAGCTTAAAGGTCACTTGGTGCAAGCCCATGTTGATTTGCTGATATGCTCAGTATCTGATGGAATTGCAAGTACAATTCTGATTAGAAACCATAATTGAGCACTGGACTCCAGGTACAAGGTGCCACCAGAAGTAGTCTGCATGCTCTCAGATACTGTCTGGTATTAGATCCATCCTTAAGGAAATGTAGGAATTAGGATCTGTGTCCCTAATGATAGTAATAGGAACCTACCTGAGACTTAAAGCTGTTATACTGTGGGCACAGAAATAGGAGCAGGCCTTCAAATTGGCAGTCAGACATGAGTTTCTAAACGGCAGAATGTTAAAAGGATGGACAAGAGTATTACATTGCTCGCCATGTCAAAACTTTCAATTCCAAAAATTCCCTTGCTGCCCCCACCCAGCAGGAAGTAGCCAGAGAAAGGCCCCTGCCCAAATTCCATGGGTTGGAATGAGGATTGACAGTGGGGAAGTGTAACAGAGCAAATTGAAAATTAGAATTAAAATGAATTTATAAAAATGACCCTGGCTTAGCCAGGAAAAAATAATTTTCCCTTTGATAGGCCCAGATGTGCAATGTCACCAAAGCCTTGCTACCTCCACCTTCCTCCTATTTGTCCTTTTCACATGGCACTATAAATTCTAAGGTGAGGCATTTATGGTCCTTCCTCTTCCCTTTGTCATTTTTCACTCGTAAAATTAGTGTGTTAACAGCATCACAGAGGACCACCTTCAAGCTGATGGTAAGTCTCCAGCCTACAAATTCATCATTCAAAGATGCCTAGGGACAAACAGCTCTGAAAATCATGGGAATCCTGTAAAAGTGCTTGAGACTTTTCACCTTTCTAAAATGGGGAGTTCTTTGCTTTGGATAGCCTTTACCCCATTTTTCCAATCCTGAACCTAAATAAAAATGTCTTTATTAATCACTGTCTCCTGGTTGGTTGGTTTTGGTGGAAGCAGTGGGTGGCTAGTATGACCTCCAGGGCCCGATCAGAGTATCAATATTTTTTAAATGCTGCTATAAGGACAAAAGCACATAACTAAGTAAACAATAGTTAAAATGTGCCATTCATTAAGAATATGTTTCGATGGTGCTGGAGAGATGGCTTACTGGTTAAGAGCACTGGCTGCTCTTGCAGAGGACCTGGGTTCAGTTCTCAGTACCACATGGTAGCTAACAACTGTCCACAACTCCAGTCCAGGAGATCCAACACTCCTCTGACATCCTTGGGCATTGCATGACACAGGTGCGCTTCCATGCAGGCAACACACTCAAACATTAAATATATATGTATGTGTGTGTGTGTGTGTGTGTTTTTAACAGAATGAAAACAGAACAGTTGGAAAATGATCAGAGTACTAATATTCATGAGTGCTGTGTGACTTTCTATTTGCAAAGTGCTTAGTTTATCTTTCCTAGAATTCTATGATGGCAGCATTGTCACCATCTTCCAGATGAATGAGAAGCTCAGCTGGTAATTGAGTCTACTCTGGATGCTGAGTGTTTCATAGGTACCCAGAATGTTTTAGTCAAGTATAGCATTGATACCTTTCCCTGCAGTGTGTGGATATCGCCACAAAGCAACCTGCTCAGGTGTTTTGTGTCTGAATTCAACAATGTTGATAACATTTTCAATTGCCAGTCACCATGTATGTTCAGGTTCACCATATATTGATTTCTATTTACATTCCATTCCAAATCTACAGCGAGGTGTCTAATATTTTTTTCTCATTTGGTTTTCTTTAGATAGCTAAATTTGTGGAAGCATTGCCATCAATTAAGCATTAGGAAATATTTTTCCTACATCATTTGAAGCATATTTACATTTCAAGCTCAGTGGAGACATTAATGAGGCACTTTGAATCAGGAAGAGTAATTAGGTGAACTGTATTCAGGTTCACTTTCAACATTGCTATAGGAGAGTTGCTGTGGATGATGGATGATGGTATTAAGAGAGCCCTGGGCATGGGTCACACTGCAGGCACAGAAGCGACTACATTTGTGGGCGCTGGGCTTTTTGGGTTTGCTGCCATGCTGCTAAGGACCTAAACAGTCAGGAAAGCACTGTCTCCTCTGTTCATGATACCAGCTCTCCTACTGAGTCCTTGTGAAAGGCCCAAATAGCCCCGATCTTCCTTGACATCCCAGTCCTCCATCACGTGGAGACCTAGCAGAAAAACACCTGTTGAGCTTTGCATTCTTCATCTGAAAAATGGCGACCAGGCCAGTTCTGGTCTCCCTCTGGCATAGGGGCTGAGAACACAGTGGACTGCCTGAGAGCACCCAGATCCTGCTCCACGTGGTGGCAGAATTTATCCTTCCCTGAAATGAGCTTATCACATAAGATATTAGAAGAGATACTGGCAAAGCTGGTGTTACTGAGTTTCACCCCTCAAATACCAGGCCTGGAATTGAGAGACTTGCACAATCTTCTATTAGAAGGTCAAGTTCATTTTTTAATGATTTCAATTTTCTGTTTAATAAAAAGGAAATTATGACACCCCCCAAAAGAAAAGTGGCAGCCAAGATACTGCCATTAGAGAACGCTTGTAAATATAAAGAAGCACTTTGCACTTGATGAGAGAAGGTCTACAGAAACTTGACTTGTCTAACTGAATAACAGTTAACCATATCCTTTGTCCAACCTCCTAGGTCAAGTCCATAATATTTACCACCCCAAAGGGGCTGCTCTCTGGAAGCCTGTATATCCTTTCTCTTTTCCCATATATCTCCCTCTTTCTCCCTTTCTTAGTCTAGGATTCTGACAGCTCTTAATTTATACTGTATCTTAAAAGGAAAAAAATTTGCCTTTATTGTAAAAGAGAAGCCACTTTATTTATCAGCTGCAACTTAATACTGCCCACTAACACTCAGAGGGAATCACCTGCTATAAACTCAATAGAACCAAAGGTTTGGGGGTTTTGCTTCCCGATGAATGCAAGTGGTCTTAATAAAAATACCAACAGAAGGCTGGGGATATAGGTCACTTGGTAGAGTGTTTGCCTAGCATGAATGATACCCTGGGTTCAGTCCCCAGCACTGCATACTGTGCACATGGTGGTTCACACCTGTAATCCCAGTACTCCAGAAGTGAAGGCAGGAGAATCAAAAGTTAAAGGTCATCCTCAACTGTATAGTGAGTTTGCGACCTGACCGGGATACATAAAATCCTGTCTTAAAAAGGAGCCATAATTTTAGTGTGTGAAAAGCAAGCACAAATAATCACAAATTTGTTCATTTCAATCTTAACTGATACATAAAAACAAAATGTGCATGTGGTACTGTGTGCTATTTTGCTACATGTATATGTTATATAATGGTTAAATTAACATTCAAAATCCTCTGCATTATCTATAGTCACCTTAGCATGCAGTAGCACAGCAGAATTTCTTGCTCCTACTTAACTCTTAGTCTCGCCTCCCCACCCTCCCACACTCCTCCCCTCTGCTCCTGGCAACTGTCTTACTGCTCTCAACTTCTATGAGATTGGCTGTTAAGTCCTCCACATGTGAGTAAATCATACAGTACTTTTTGTGCCCGACTTATTCCACTTAACACAATGATCTTCAGTTCCACCCACATTGTCATAAATGGCAAGATTTCATTCTCTTTATGGCTGGATATTATTCTATGATGTGTATGTACCATATTTTCATTCAGTAGTTGGTAGGTACAGGTTATTTCTTTTTCTTAGCAATTCTAATTAATGACTGCGGGTGCCTGTTTTCATTTCCTTTGGATATACAACCCATAATATTGCTAGATCATATGAAATTTGTTTTTCTTTTGGAGGGCGGGGGCTGGTGAATGTGAGGGATGTTCTTTTTCCTTTGAGATGGTCTCTGTATCCTAGACTGGCTAAAACTCACTGTGGACCCCAGTTTGGCCTTGAATTTGTGGCAATCCTGCCTCAACCTCCCAAATGCTAGGGGTGTGGGTATGTGCCACCATGCCTGGCTAATAGTTCTATTTTTAGTTTTTGAGTCCCCTCTATACTGTTTTTCCATAATGCTGAACTGATTTGTAGTTCCACCATTAGAGTCCAAAGAGTCTCTTTGCTCCACATCTTTATCAGCATTTGTTATCCATTGTTTTAAAATCTTTTGCCTGTGTGCCAAGGGGTGCATGTGGATGTCAGAAAACAGCCTGCATGGGTCTTTTCGCCTTCACCACGTGGGTCCATGGATCGAACTCATGTCATCAGGCTTGGGGCAAGCCTTTACACACCGAGCCATCTCACTAGCCCAGTTTGTTATCTTTAGTAAATAGGTTTTTTGTTTTTGTTTTTTTTTTTTTAATACTATTGACCAGTCTTACTCAAGTGAAGTGATACAAGAAAAAAAAAATTAAAAAGAAGCCTGGGAAATGGCTCAATGATGAAAAACACTGTCTACCCTTACAAAGGACCCAGGTTCAGTTCCTAATACCTGAACTTTATTGTGCTGTGTGTGGTGGTGCACACCTTTAATCCTAGCACTTGGAGGGCAGAGGCAGGAGTATCTCTGTGAGTTCGAGGCCAGCCTGGTCTACATAGCAAGTTCCATACCAGCTGAGGCTACAGGGAGACCCTGTCTCAAAAAGACCAAAAAAATTAAAAAGATAATGAAGCATGATTAGAGCCATAGGGTTCTAGAAGCACACCAATTAAGTAGTATGGTTCTGCCGCATGAATGAAAAGAAAGGGAAGAAAATAGTAAGCTCAGACAGAAGTCCCAATATACACAAGTACTCAGTTTTTTGAGAACACTTTAGCTCTCTGTGAGAGAAGATAAAATCAGTAAAACATATTGGGGAGCACTTGAGTGGTCATTTGGGAGAAAAAGTTATATACAGAAACACATTAAAATGGAACTAAACTTTAAAGTTAAAAACTAATGCCAAAAAAGTTCTAGGAGAATAGGAACATTGCTTCATAACTCCAAATGGAGGAAGTGTTCTAACTGAACAAGCCATCGACTTTTTATTTTTTAAATATCTTTTTATGTGCATGAGTGTTTTGACTGCATGTGTGTAAGTTCATCTATGTTGTGCAGTGCCTGTGGAGGTTCGAAGAGGGCGTCAGATCCCCCTGGGAATGGAGTTATAGATGGTTCTTAGCCACCATGAGCCACCCAGCCCCAAGCCATCAATTTTTTAAATCATCATATTTCCAAATGGAGGAAGCAATTCTAACTGAACACTTAGAAGTCATCAGTTTTTTAAAATCCCACACAATGAAAATCACCATAAATTTAAAAATGACAAGGGCTGGAGAGATGGCTCAGTGGTTAAGAGCACTGGATGCTCTTGCAGAAGACGGGGTTCAGTTCCCAGCATCCACATGGTGGCTACCAACCACCCACAACTCCAGTTCCAAGGGAGCTGATGCCCTCTTCTGGCCTCCATGGGCATTGCATACACGAGTGCACTTACATGCATATAAAATAAAATTATTACTAATTCATACACATAAATCAAAAATTAGAAAAAGAAATAAAAAATGACAAATAGGTGAAACGTTGCAACTCTGCTGACTCATTCAGTAGTATTGGGATGCTTCCTGTGTGCCAGCTACTTTTCTCCCATCCAAGTGCTAACCAGGCCCGACCCTGCTTAGCTTAGGAGATCAATCAATATTGGGTATGTTAGGGGTGGTATGGCCATAGACTGCCAGCTACTCTTCTAATGTTTGGGTCATGACATTGAACTAAAAGGACTGGACTTCCCTAATCCCAATATATAAAGAATTTCTAGAAATCAGTTCATAAATGATCAACAGCAAATGTTCCAAACAAATTAGTTTAACTTCACTTATTACATGGGTGACAAAGATGAAACTGCTACACTGAAATGGCAAATTTCCCTATATCAGATTAATGATTTCCTCAAAATTTGAGTGTGCCCACTGTTGGTAAAGTGTAAAGAACAGGCAGTCTCGTGCATTGCTGGTAATGGTAATGACACATGAATAATACTTAAAAACTAGTGAAACAAACTAAAAAGTGGCCTGGGGATATAGTTTAGATGTAGAATGCTTCCCTGGCATGTTTGAGGCCCAGGGTTCCATTCTCAGCACCATAAAAAAATCCTCTAAAGTATTGTTTAAAAATCATGAACACAGGGCTAGAGAGATGACTCAGCAATTAAGACCACTAGCTGCTCTTGCAGAGGACCAGGGTTCAATTCCCAGCACCCACATGGCATCTAACAACCATCTGTAGTGCCACTTTCAGGGAATCCACACCCTCCTCTGGCTTCTGCAGGCAATGTACAATCCGAGTGCACTTATGTACATGCAGGCTAAACACTCATACAATAAAAAATAAATGGACGGTAAAATGATACTATCGGGGGTAGACAGATGGCTCAGTGTGTAAGAGCACTGGCTGTTCTTACAGAGGACCCAGGTTCAGTTCCAAGCACCCAATATAGTGGCAAACAATCATCTGTAACTCCAGTTCCAAGGGATCTGATGTCCTTTGCTGGCCTACAAGGGCATTGCACACACACACACACACACACACACACACACACACACACAGGTACACTTACATAGAGACTAAATACTCATACACACAAAAATGTATACTCCCCTGTTTTTTTTAAAAAGACATTATCAAGAAAACTGAGATCAGAATGGTCTGGAACCTGCTTAATAGTATTCACCCAATATTAATTTCTTGGTTTCATGGATACATCATGGTGATAGGTAAGAAACTGAGGTGTCAACCTAAGCACAATTGACATTTGAGGCCAAATCATTTCTCTTGCTGTGCAATTACCCTATGCATTGCATTATTTATAGGCACTTCCTAAGCTTCTACTTCATGAATGTCTGTAGAACGCCCTCCCCTCTGACACAGTGACACCCAGAAAGGTCTCTGGACCCTGTGTCATATCTTTTGAGAACTTGCTCTGGCTGAACGATGCTACACACTGATCTCTAATATCAATTCACCAATGAAATTCTTTATCTTTTGGTGCACAAAAAGGCAAAAGTTAGATGTCTTCAATGTCTCTGAGAATTTTTTTTTATGTGTATGAGTGTTTTAAAGGCCTGTGTGTATGTAAGTGCACCCATTTAGGCAGTGCCCATAGAGGCCAAAAGAGGGCGATAGGTCCCCTGAAACTGGAGTTGTGGGTGATTGTTAGCCACCATGTGGATGCTGGGAACTAAACCCAGGTCCTCTGCAAAAGCAGCCAGTGCTCTTAACCACTGAGTCATCTCTCCAGTCTTGCCTGTGAAAATTTTAATTAACCACATGGTAGCAAGAATTGACAAATGGGATTGTATCAAATTTCTGCTCAGCAAAGAAACAATTAAAGGACAGGCTACAAGATGGGAGAAAATCGTTGCCAGCTATTCATTTGATGGGATTAATATAAAGAGCTAAAGGATATATAAAGAGCTAAAATATTAAACCCCAAAGATCATATTAATCAACATAATGATTTACCAGTAAAAAGCATATTTAGGGCTGATTGACATAACTTTGTAGGTCACTGGGAGAAGGTGGTTTTGTCAGAAGCTCTAGTAGATTTATATTACAGTAAAGATACAGACAATTCTGTAGATATGGGGCTGGAGAAATGGCTCAGCAATTACAAGCATTGTCTGCTGTTGCAGAGGACCCATGTTCAATTCCCAGCACCCACATGGTAGCTAACAATTGTCTATAACTCCAGTTCCAGGGGATCTGACACCACCTTCTGGCCTCCGCAGGCATTACATGACATGGGTGCACCTACATACATGCAGGCTATACACTCATACACATAAAATAAAAATAATAAAACATTTTTTAAAAAACAAGTAAAAGTTGGGCATGGTGGCGCACGCCTTTAATCCCAGCACTCAGGAGGCAGAGGCAGGCGGATCTCTGTGAGTTCGAGGCCAGCCTGGTCTCCATAGCAAATCCAGGCCAGCGAAGTGGATCTCTGTGAGGACAGTCTGGTCTACATAGTGAGTTCCAGGTCAGTTGGAACTACAAGGAGACAAAAAAAAAAAAAAAAAAAAAAAAAAAAAAAAAAAACCAATTAAAAAAAGAAAGTTTTGTAGATAATGGAAAGAAGAATATGCTAGATAAAGTTTGTCCCCAGTGGCATTAGACCATCCACCTGATGCCATCACTATATCACTATCGTAAGAGAGATGTCAGATATGTATGAAAATTCACATTTATAACGAAAACCATCTAAAATATTATACCCTAGGAATATCTGTTTTCAAATTCACATTCATGGAGCCCTTTCCTTGGATGAGGGAATCAGCCAAAAAATGAGTTCATTAGGGAGTGAAGAGTGTTAAGAGATCACATCCCTCTGTGCCCATTGGTTGACCCCACTTCTTTGTCCCAAAATATGGTGTCCCCTTTAAACTCATACACATTTTGGCACATTAAGCTCTGTTTAGCTTCTTTACCATTCAGCATTCCACTTCAAACTTGGACTAAATATCTCTTCAACTATCTTGAGTTTGTTTACACCTTTCAAGCCCCTTACATTTTGTCATTCAAGACAAGCAACTAACATCCTTATACACCTGCTTTTGAGGGAAACGTTCTCAAGAAAAGATTGTTACCACCACCTTGACCAGAATTCCAAATTTAAGCACTAAAATCAAGTACCCTGTAGCTCTGGGACGCTTTGTTTTTGATGTTATGGGTTTTCAAGTGTTAGTGGAAAATGTGCCTCACTCTACTTCAAGATTACCTTTAGAAATGAATGAGGGAAAGTGGCACATGTGTTGAGAGGTAATGTGAAAGTATGAAGGTCGAAAATTATAGAACAGGTGCATCATGTATCTACAAAATGTATCCTCTTCAAGGACAGAATTCTGTGGATCAAAGGGAACAAAAAGGAATATACCAGTGCCAGCACATACTTTCCCAAATAGCTAAACTTAGCTGCAGATTAAATAGCTTTGAAGCCCCAAATCACAAGTACATTGCTTCTACTGAGGCACTAGGATATGTTCCTCCCTTGATTCCTGCACGCGGGGCTCTTCCAGTAACTCTTGCTACTTGATCAATGCGCTTGGCTTCACTCTGACATCTTGAAATTCTCTGTTGTGGCTATTCAGGACCTGGGTGCTCCTGAATGGAGGCTCACAAGTCTGTGAGGGGGGCTCCTCAGGCTGCACTGCTGGCAATATTGAGTTGTGCTGCTTACTGCCAGTGACAGCCCCTCTCCCCAGCACAATGGGAAGGACAGCTGATGAGCTTCCTCTGTTGTCCAGGAAGCATAGGACTCCCATGGCAGCCACCACACCCTGCGACAGCCTCTTGCCCAAACAAGGGCAAAAGGTCCTAGGTGCCTAGTGCCCTGTAAGCTTTCTTTGTAGCCCAGTGCTAACCACCACTCGAACCTTGTGAAGCTTTGCCACCAGCCAGGTTCACAGGCCTCAGGAAGGAGATCTGTACTTGAAGGCTCTGATCCTTCATGTCTGCTGCACTGCTGTGATGGGCAGGCATCTGAGCAGATACCTGCTTAGGCACCTAGAGAGGTACATGGACTTCACCAGGGTAGCAGCAGTCTCTGAGACTCAGGCTTGCCTGCTATCTCTAGAAACTAGATCTCTGAGGGACACCCAATCCCACTTTATTGTTGCTATCCTGCCTCAACTTCGTGAGAGTCCTGAAGGTCCTAGTGTACCTGCCTCCAGGGAGTCATCCCCAGAGGCTGCTGCTTTGGCTACTCCCAAGGCATGATCTTGCTTAGCCCATGAGAGGGTAGTAGAACCTTGTGTCCAGCCCATCTGCCTTTAAGCTGGTCACCTGGCCCTTCATGCCCAGGCTGGGGCATCAGAACAGAAGTGCTTGCAACAGGGCATTCTTCTCTGTGAGGAGACTGATCTGAGACCTGTGGTCCAGTCTTCCCTCAGCTGTCCCAGCCTGCTGCACATCCAGGACACCTCTCCTCAGAGCCTCTGCTGCACAGCTGGGAGCAGCTGCAGTGCTGCCAGGGGCCTGGGGCCTTCTTCCCCTTCCTGGGGGTCCACTGGCCCCTCAGCGCACTCAGCCTGCTGGCTTCCTTCACTCTTTCTAAGGGTGTCAGGGCCCTGCCTCCTCACACTCAAAATCCCCCGCCCTTGCTGACCTTTTCCCATGTCTGAGGTTGGCAGGCCTGCCACCCTCCCAGACTACCTCTCCTTACCCTGCAGGAGACATTGCTGGCATCCAAACCCTGGCTTTTCTCCCACCTTGCCCAGTCTTGTCTTCTGCCTGGAACCAGACTCACAGTGTACCCTCTTTGTCTAATTCAATGTCTATTCCTGTTCAGTAGAGTAATAACGATAGGCAGTTGGATTATTCACAAGAATGTTATCTTTCTCTCAAAGACTCTACAGTAGGATTTCTCTGCCTGACATTATTGACACTTGGAACCAGATCATGCTTTTTGGCTGGGGGCTGGCCTGTGCCTTGGCAGTTGTGAAGGAGCACTCCTGGCCTCTGACCAGGTAAAAGTAGCATTCCTTCAGTTGTGACAGTGTCTCCTGTCCAGGCCAGCCTGTGCTACAGAGTGGGACCCTGTATCAAACAGAACAAAAAGTGTGCACAGGCATTGTCAAATAATTACTGGGGTAAGTTTAAAAAACATGGGTGGTAGGCTGGCCCTAGCCTAGGAACTGTTGGAGACTGATTACTGTTGGGTGAGGGAGAGGAGACCTTCCTTAGGATCTCTAGATAGTCGGACCAGACACCAGTGAATGAACTTGCACCGAAGGACATCTGGGTACAAATGCTGGACCGGATAGGAGTTAGCATGTATGTGGTGGAATGCATAAAGCCCGGTGGGGGGGAGGGAGGATGGATGGGGGAGGGGTTCTAAATTTGATTAAGAACTGTTGTATGAAATGTACAAAAGCTAAAAAGAAAAAAACCCCACTAGTGAAGAGCTACATTTACAAAATAAAAATAGTTTACAGCTCATAAATATACTTTCAAGGCCTAGGAAGATGGGTCAAGGGTAAAGGCACCTGTCATCATCCCTGATGGCCTGAGTTTGATCTCCTGGACCCACATGGTGGAAAGAGAGAACAAATTCCTTCAAGTGGTCCTCTGGCCACACACATGCTCTACCCCACATACATACAAATCAAAATATAGTTTTAAAAAACCTTCAAATGAATTAGTAAATAGTTAATATAATGCCATTTGTACAAATGAAATATATAATTATTAATATAATTTTGTTTGTATTTATAGTTACCATCTAAATTTAGTATTGATATTTTCAATAAATGAGTTTAATTATTAATAAAGTTGACTAACATTATTTTGAAATATTGATTGGACTGAGGATCTACTCAATTGGTAGAGTGCTTGCCTAGCACACATGAAGTCCTGGGTTCGATCCCCAGCACTGCATAAATTGCATAAGATTGCACACACTCGTAATTCCAACACTCAAGAGATGGAAGGAGGATTATCAAAAGTTGTCAGGGTCATCTTTGGCTGCATAGTGAGTTGGACGACAGCCTGGGATACAGGAGGCCCTACCTCCAAAAAAGAAAGTGGATCTCTAGAGATTGCTCAGCAGTTAAGAATGCTTGCTTCAGGGCCTGGAGAATGGCTTAGCAGTTAAGAGCACTGGCTGCTCTTACAGACTTTACAGATGCTGGTTTGATTCCCAGCATCCACAGGTGGCTAACAACGATCTGTAACTCCAGTTCCAGTGGATCCGATGCCATCTTCTGACCTCTGTGGGCATTTCATGACACTGGTGCACCTACCTACATCCTATGTGCAGGCAATACAACCATACACATTAAAAAAAATACTGCTTTTCTAGAGGACTAAGTTCAGTCACTCACATCCTGTGGCTCACAACCACCTCTTAACTTCAGCTCCAGGGGATCCAGTACCCTCTTCTGGCCTCTGGGGGCACCCTCACACATGACATACACATAAATGAAATAAAATCACCTTTTAAAAGAAGGCTGGGCATGGTGGTGTATGGGAAGGCAGATCTCTATGAGTTCAAGGCCAGCCTGGTCTACATAGCAAGTTTCAGGCCAGCCAGAGCTAGTGAGACCCTCAAGAAAGGAAAAAGAAAAAGAAGAAAGGAACTATTGACAATAATTACAATGTAATATATTCTGTATTAAGGTAGAGTTAAAGCTTCATGTGCTTCTCTGTCACCTCTTAGAGTGTACTCACAAAAATTTTAAATAAAAATACAGTAATATTATTCCATTATATGTTATATAAAAAGAATTACAAAATGGTGTTTCTGAGAGGAGGCCAGAATTCAGAGTTGGGGTCATTTGGCTAGTTCGACTGTGATATTCTTCCCACCTAAAGCATCTTTTATATTTTGTTCAAACAGCATTTCATATAATTCCCAACCAGACAGTTCAAGAATACAACTTTAAACAAATCAAAGTCCCCCTTTCCATGGAGTTTGTTTTCTAAGGGATTTGAGAAAGAAAAGAAGCAAATAGATACACTTGGTTGGGTGAGGGATACCGAGTGCCCTAAAAGAAAAACAGTACTGACATATGCATAGCTCAGTGGTAGATCCTTTTTAAAAAATATTTTTATTTTTATTTTATGTGTATGAGTGTTACACCTGCATGTAGGTAAGTGCACCCATGTTGTGCAATGCCCACGGAGGTCAGAAGAGGCTGTCGGATCCCCTGGGACTGGAGTTATGGACAGTTGTTAGCTGCCATGTGGGTGCTGGGATTCGAACCGGGGTCTTCTGCAAGAACAACCATTATTCTTAACCGCTGAGCCATCTCTCCAGCCCCAGTGGTAGATCCTTTTCTCTAGCATTCATGAAGCCCTGGTTTCATTCCCAATATGAGGGGAGGAGAGAATCCTGTACGGAGACTGAAAAAAATCAAGCTTTTTGAATTTTTTCTACTTATCCCTAGTATAGACAGGCACTACAGGGTAAATGAGGCACTAAGAAGCCTGGGCCAGGCCTGGTGGCAGGGATTTGTAATTAGCTACTTGAGAGGCTAAGGCAGGAGGATGAAAAGTTCAAGGGCTGCATGGACTAAATAGCTAGATCCAGGCCTACCTGGGCACCTTAATGAAACGCTGTCTCAAAAAATACCCCAAAGATGGGGGAGGGCTATAGCTTGTAGGGTGCTTCTCCAGCATGTATGGGGCCTTGAGTTTAATCCACAGTCACTGCCCCCCCCACCCCAATGCTCTTGAGAACTTCAGTGGAAATAATTTTGCCATTTTGGCTGGGAGTTTCCTAGTTAGGTAGAACCGTCCTGCGTCTTAGGCCACATTATTAATGTCCATCCTTCAACTGTTATAGCATTCTACAGTCACCCTCCTTCCTCATATTTCTGAACATTCTCTGGACGGAGGTGGGAGCAGGCCCAAGTACAAAAATCTAATATACCATTCTTTTTTCTTTTTTTTTATTGTAAAGTGAATAAATCTTTATTTATGGGATTTCACATGATTTCCTTCAGTCCATCGAGGTGACAGAAGTTCAAGACAATCCAGACAATTCTTTCTCAAAGAAACAGGTATTTTGTAATTGTTTTTTTTCCATGAAACATATTCATCATGCTATTCATTTTCTCAGAAAAAATTAAAAGAGTATAAAGGATATATATGGTCACCCCCCCCCCAGCAAATGCCCATTTTTAACACTTACTTGGGCGAGGGACCTTAAAAGTCCATTCCTAAATGGCATTTATTAAAGTTATCAACAAATCACAAAAGAAGCGTTACTGCAGGAAAAAAAAAAAAAAAAAAAAAGGTCAATATAAAAGAAACCTCCAAGGCCCGGGGACTTTTGTAAGGGGGACTCTGTATTCTGGACTGCAGGAAAGAGTCTCGAGTTCCTTTTTCTACTTAAGGGTGGCACTGTTAATACTCCTAGTTTGAGATTATCTTAGATTTAATTGTACAATTTCTTCAAAGTGCCTGTTTCAAACTGCATCTCAAGTGGAAGGAGAGGGGTGTGGGAGAAAGGACATTTTATTGCAGGTCAAAATTCTATAAAATGAAAAAAAAAAAAAGGTAGGTGCTCACCATCAATGGAGCAAGGCTTAATGGAAGTGGAGCAGGTAGACTTTTCCAGATACCTACTTCCATTGGATGACATGAGATAAGCTGAGGCAGATGCGTCCGGGCTGATAGCTTTTTACAATGGGGATCTTAAGACTGCAGAGACCAACCATCTCCCCGTTTTCCCAATTCTGAGTGCCTATCCAGCACCATTTAAAGCATGCTCAAAAAATTTCATCCACATCAACCAGCAAACCAAATCGAGAATTGAATGACATACGCGAGACTTAATGAAAAAAACTCACTGTAAGACAACTTTTAAATTAATTTGATGTTTTTATTGTTCGCGTGTACCTTTACTGTGGCGTAGACTGAGTAATCTGAAAGATTGTAGAGCCAGTGACCCCGGGATCAGCTGCAGACCATCTGAAGTACTTTTAACATGCTCGAGTTTTCTCATAAAACGCACGGGGTTGAAATGGTCCAGGACACGTATCTTGTTCTGGGAGAACTTCATGAAGGGCACATGGTAGCTGGAACAGTTCAGCAGGCAAGACAGTTCCAACTCTGCGCCTGGCTCTTTGAGGAAAACCCTTGGTGGCTCATCCTACAAGAACCCCATCTCCTACGTTTTGGGATGGCCTGGTTGCCCTGACACCCGGGGCTCCCATTTGGGGCGCTGAACTCCGTGGCTGGCTGTGGCTCTGGCCCTCTTCCAGGCCTCCCTAGCCACCGGACGCCCCAGCCAGACGTCTCTCCTTTGCAGGAACAGAGGACAGACCCACAGCCTTGCTTAAGGAAGCACTCTGTCCACTGGAAGCACAAGGTCAGCCTCACTCAGATTGTGTTTCCTTTCCAAGGATGCTGCAGCGTCCTGTGACTTTCCATCTGTAGCTGCTTCAGGCTGATCCACCCAGGAAGGCACTTTTGCTGGGCCAGGGCTCCCCTTTTGGGTTCTTTGCTTAAGGCCACCTGATAGTTTGTCCAGGTCAGTTCCTTGTGACCTCTTCACATTTGCCAGGCAGGTACTAAGGGACCCTCTTTTGTCCCTCATGCTTTGCGTGCTCCCATGCGATGAGCCCGGGGAGGGTGGGGGGTGATGCCTGTCAGCCAGGGCATGGCCTTTAGTGCATCTCGATATGAACCTGCAGGCGCACGTTGAATATCATGGAAGCCACGAAGTAGAGGTACGGGAAGTTGAAGCGCAGTCGCCAAGCCAGGTCGAAGAAGATGAGCAGCGTGCGGGTCAGCCCCTTGCAGAACACCCCATAGGAGCCAGCAATGGCAGATCGCGACAGCCAGACAGCCAGACCAGACAGAGACGCCGCCATACCGCTGCCTTCTCCCGCGCCGCGCTGTGCCGCTTTGGGCCTCCGCCCCCAGGCCGCTGACCTACGCTCTCTGCGGGGCTGGCCGGTGGGCGGGCCGCGGGGGAGCCGAGTCTGCGCGAGTCAGGAGTCAGTCTCGGGAATCACCTCCTCAAACTGCAGCCTGGATCCGGGCGGGACCGCGCTGCCTGACGCCCTTTTTTCTTTCTCTTTTCTCCCGCGCCGCGCTGTGCCGCTTTGGGCCTCCGCCCCCAGGCCGCTGACCTACGCTCTCTGCGGGGCTGGCCGGTGGGCGGGCCGCGGGGGAGCCGAGTCTGCGCGAGTCAGGAGTCAGTCTCGGGAATCACCTCCTCAAACTGCAGCCTGGATCCGGGCGGGACCGCGCTGCCTGACGCCCTTTTTTCTTTCTCTTTTCTTCCTTTCTTCTCTCTCTCTCTC
>NW_008344634.1:15607-33116 GCF_000622305.1 Nannospalax galili | reverse complement strand
CTTCCCTCCTGGTCCCTTTGGGTCTCAGTAGCTCAAGCTATGTAGCCATGGGTGTGCACTATCATCACAGCAAAACTTCCCCATCTTCAGCATGAGTTTACAGACACCTTTTGTGTACATTTTAACTAAAAATTGTGTATTTTACACTCATTTATTAGCACTCTGAGCAAGTGCTGGTCGTCATTCCCTTTCTATATTACTTTATTCTTGAATACTTATTTACCTTTAGAAATTGCATTCTTAGTACTCAGCCCTAAATGGGACATCTATACCATATACACTCCACCCCACCCACCCCCAAGGTTTGGGGAACATTGTGGCAGAGGGAGGGGAACAGATGTAAGAGCCTTAGGAAGCCATGGAGTGATGCAGAACTCTGTCTTCCAGGCATGTCATGGACCTTGCACTCTTGAATTCTCAGCATCTGTGATTACCTCCAAAAGATCTGCACAAGACTGAACCACTCAACTTTCCATCATGGATGAGGAAGGGGCTCATTAGGCATTATCTGCTAATTGCTGCTGGGAAAAGGATCATTTATCTCCAATGGTATAGGCACTGTAGGTTGCCCATGCTCCCTAATTAAACTCAGTGGGCCAGTTACTCTGGCAAAACACTCTGACCAAAATTAACTTGGGGAGGGGGGTATTTGGCTTACAAGCAGTCCATCATTAAAGGAAGGCAAGAGCAGGAACCTGGAGCACAGACCATGGAGGAGTACTGCTTACTGACTTGTTCCTATGGCCAGTGTTCAGCCTGTTTTCTTATACAATACAGGGGCTGGGCTCTCCCTCCCACATCACTCAACAATCAAGAAAATGTCCCACAGAAATGGCCACAGGCCAATTCAATGGAAGCAATTTCCCAACTAAGGTTCCCTCTTCCTAGGTGTGTGAAGTTGAGGACTAGTTGAGAAAAGGACATCAGCAGGAGTGGAAGGGGGACAAGTGAGGGTAATGGGCATAGCTGTGATAAAAATACATATGATATGTATGAAAATGTCATCATGAAACCCATCATTACATGTAATTAGCATTTGCCAATACAAAGTAAATTTAAAGGAAATTTTATTCTTTGTATAGCTTTCAAGTTTACCAAGCAATTTGTTTTCTGAAATGCTGTCATACTTACCCAATGTAGGCTTTTGTGGATATACACTCCTGAGCTTTTTCTACAAGACTTACATGTCAGCTGTCAAGTAAAATATAATGGTATGATAATACATGTTGTTATACTTCTCCCTTAAGGGGTAAAAAGTTAATTCCTCTCCCCTGAATGTGAGAATTCAACATTAGCATTTGGAAAAGGAAACTTGGCAGATGCCACTTGATACAAGGGACTGAGGTGACCATACAGCGAAGTCTTGTGCCCATAATACTCCCCTGACACCTGTGAACCGAAGTTCTCCAAAGATGCCACATTTATCTTAAAGAACTTCTAGATTGTTAGGACTTTACTAATTGGAGTTTCATGACTTCATGGAGAGATGAGCTGTTATAATAGATCAAGAACTGTACATCAGCCAGGTGTGGTATCACACACCTGTAATCCCAACACTCAGAGGGTAAGGCAGGAGAATCACCATGGATTCAAAGTCAGCTTGGCCTGATGTAATGAGTTCCAGAGCAGTCAGAGATACCATAGATCCTGTCTTGGGGGGAGGAGGAGAAAGGAAACATAAGTTATACTTGAGGCAAGGTCTTGCTATGTAACCCAGGTGGTCCTTGAACTCTCAATCCTCCTCCTGCTTCAGCCTTCCTAATGCTGAGATGACAGATGTGGGCCACCATTCACAGCTTTTAGTAGCCCCCCCCTTTTTTTAGTACTGCTATCCAGGCGCTCTACTCCCGAGCTCTAGAGGTATATCTCTAGTCCTTTTGGTCCCTTTTAATAGGTATGTGTCAACCTGTGTGTCTGACCTAGTGTTTTCGTGACTGATAGGTTAAACTTTTGGAATGTGAGCTAAGCTTGACAGGCTTCTACCAACCCTAAAGCTAAGAGCATAATAATGTTGACAACTGAATCCTGTAAGAGATTTTTCCTGCCTCACTAAAGATAACAACCAAGCCCTATAAGAGATGACTCTGCTTCTCTGTAATTCAGTTACTTTGTGAACCTACCTACTTTTGTTCTGTGAATATACAAGTTCTTGTAACCTCCTCCATGAGTGACCACAGAATTTGGAAATAAATGTCATTCTGGGTAACTTGAGTTCATGTTACCAGGGAATGAATGGCAACTCAGATTTGACTCAGAATAAACTGGTTTCTTAGTTCGGGTGCTGAGGACACATTGTCTCTCTTGATTCCTTCTCCCCAAATCTTTATGCTCTAGCTGAATGAGGAGCATTTATAATACAGTATAAATTGAGGACTCTTTCAAGATATGGAACCAGCTTTTAGAAACAGCATGATCATCCTGAAAGACAGAGAACTTGTTACACAGTGGGGGAGATGAAAGAACGAATCCTGGCAGAAAGGCATTAGCACAGGAGCTGAGGAAGTACAAATACAATCTTGAGTTTTCTTAATTATTTTGTTTTAATTTTATTTATTTATTATTTATTTATTTTTATTTTTTTATTGTGTGTATGTGTATGGGTGGGCACATGCCACAATGTTTGTGTGGAGGTCAGAGGATAGCTTTCAGGAATCTGTTCTCTCCTTCTACCGTATGGGTTCCAGGGATTGAACTCAGGTCATCAGACTCTGTGGCATGTGCACAGGCCACCCACTGAGCCATCTCATCAACCCCATTTGATTATTTTTATCCAATTTAATTTCTTTGTTTTGGTAGCTGTACTGTAGCTAGCCTTGGGGAACCCGGGTGAGCGGGCAGAGAGAACTCTCTCAACTGTGGCATCATTGACATTTGGGGATAGTTTATTGCTGTGGGGGGAGGTCACACCTTGCCTCTACCCACTATGAGTCAGCCACACTTCCCTTACACAAAATGCACCTACTACCCAGTGAAGTGCTGAAATCAAATAATGCTTCTATATAGTTTCAAAAGTCCAGGGAGTAGGGGCTGGAGACATGGCTCAGCAGTTAAGAGCACTGGCTGCTCTTGCAGAAGACCCGGGTTCTATTTCCAACACCCATATGATAGCTAACAACTGCCTGTAAGTCCTGTTCCTCTTCTGGCCTCCACAAGCATTGCACGACATGGGTGCACTTACACACATGCAGGCAATACATTCATTCGCATAAATAAAAATAATAAATAAAATATTTTTTAAGTCCAACAGGTACAGTTGCGCACTAAAGCGCTTCAGGCTAGGGGGCTGGAGAGACAGCTCAGCAGTTAAGTGTGTGTGTGCTGTTCTTCCAACGGACTGGAATTCAGTTCCCAACACCCATGTCAGGCAGCTCACAATCACCTGGAAATCCAGCTTTTCGGAATCCAATGCTTTCTTCTGGCCTCCGAGGGCACACACACACACACACACACACACACACACACACAAATAAAAATGAAAATAAATCTTGAAAACTATATCAAAATGTCTCAGTTTGAGAGCCATTTGTTGCACAGGAACTCTGTATGTCTGCCACATTTCTGTGAAATCTAAAATTATTTCAAATTAAAAATGTATGTATATATTTACATATTGATACATAGATGTATTTTAGAAGGGCTAAGCAGTTATGGAAAAATCTGCATAAGCACTATAAAACAAACTGCAGCTACAACAGAAAGCAATCAACGATAACCTCATCTGGCAGGCGGCAAGATGGTTCAGTGGGTAAAGAAGGCACTTGCAGTGAGAGCCTAATGACTTGAATTTAATCCCCAGATCCCATGGTGAAAGAAGATAATATATTCTCAAAAGTTGTCCCCTGAACTTCACATGAACGTCATGGTATGCATGGGCCTATACTCACCCATGTCTCACCCCCTACTATTAATAATAACATTTAAAATTTTTAGAAAAAAAACATTTCTTCCTGTTATCATTGCTGACTTCTTATAAAAATGTGCATTGAAATGCCCGATGTGGTGGCTTATACTTTTAATCCTAGCATTCAAGAGGCAGAGGCAGGCAGATGTCTATGAGTTCGAGGCTAGCCTGGTTCCAAGATGCCAGAATTCTTACAAAGTTCTAAGTCCTCTCTGAGAATAGACCCAGGACATAGAGAGGGCAAAGTCTTCTAGATCTCATGTGGTTTGTCCAAAGACTGTCAGAAGAATCACAGATCCCTTCCCAAGTTTGAACTTCACGGAGTATGTATGGGAACACCCTTTTCAATCTTATTAGCTGCAGAATCACCGTGGCAATCATCAGTTTGTCTACCAGCAATGCAACAGACTTTTCTGGGCCAGGGTATGTAAGATCAAGGTGCTCATGTGTCTTGTGCTGTGAGGTCCTAAGCTCCTGAAGGGTGGCCCATATGGGTGCTGAGTGATTGGGAAATGAAAGGATGATTGAAGTGAGGTTGACACCTCATGGTTTCTAGACTTTTAAAAAATTTTTACTATTTTTATTTTATGTGTATGAGTGTATTGCTTGCATGTAGGTAAGTGCACCCATGTTGTGCAATGTCCGCAGAGGTCACAAGAGGGTGTTGGATCCCCTGGAACTGGAGTTATGGATGGTTGTTAGCTGCCATGTGGGTGCTGGGAATTGAACCCTGGTCCCTTGCAAGAGCAAACAGTGCTCTTAACTGCTGAGCCATCTTTCCATCCCCTCTAGAATTTTTTATATTACATTTATTTATTTATTTTGTGTGTTGTGGGACAACACATGTATGGAGGTCAGAGGACGACTCGCAGGAGTTGGTTCTCTCCTGCTACCTTGTAAGTTGAGGGGACCAAACTCAGATCATCAGACTTAATGCTAAGTGCTTTTATCTGCAGAGCCATCTTGCCAGATCCCATGTTTCTGGAATTTTTCTCTACAAGGACCTGTGGAAACTAAATTGACTAAGGGCTCAAATAAGAAATAAGAAAGAAAGGGAAAAGAAAGATTACTTACTGAAATTTCTCCTACCCAGAAATATCATAACACAAAGACTGGAAGAAGAATCTCGACCATCCTGTCGATGGGAGTAGCCAAAAGGAAGTGCAAAGCTGAGGAGAGATAATCAGTGCTAAAAATGAAGTAAAGAAAGATCATTGCTAACTAGGTGTGGTTGGATATTCCTGTTTGCCCAGCACTCTGTAGTCAGAGGCAGGAGGACTGTGTGTTCAAGACCAGTGGGGTATAAAGAGTAAGTTTTAGGTCAGCATAAGGTATATAGTGAGATTCTGTTTCAAAATACAAAACAGTGATTGTAGAAGTTCAGTAGTTAATGGTTAAGGAATCAATGCCACTTCTTTACAATTATAGATTATACACAATTAAGGACTTCTCCATGCTGTTTCCTTCAAATATGAGTACACTGAATATCTTCAAGATTTGCACAAAAACTGTTTTTGTAGTTGTTGCTGTTTATTGTTGTTTGCGATAGGGTCTCATGTAACTCTCTCTGTAAAGAGAATGACCTTGAAGTTTATATCCTCCTTTACCAGCTGAGTGTTGGGATTACAAGGGTACACCCCTATACCCAGTTTATACTCTTGCTGAGGATCAAACCTCATGTATGCTGGCCAAATACTCTACAAACTGATCCATACCCCAGCCTTTTATTTATTTATTTTTTTTCAGGCAGGGTCTCAGTATGCAGCTCTGGCTGATTTAGAACTCCCTATGTAGACCAGGCTGGCCTTGCATTCACAGAGTTCTGCTTGCCTCTGCTTCCTGAATGCTGGGATTAAAGGAGTGCACCACCATGCCTGGGAAGCCTTTTTTTTTTTTTTTTTTTTTGGTGTAATAAGATGCAAAGCCATTAGTACAACTAAATACAAAATCAGCATTTTCAAGATGTTAAATATGAATGAACCTGATAAATTCAGTTATCATTTTGACCATTTTTTAATCAATAAACTGTATTAACACATACAAATGACTTCTTTAAGGAAATAACTGAAAAAAACTAAAAATGCTTACTCCCTTTCCTTGAATTGGAGAAGCATTGGTCTGAAGGCAATTTTCTTTTTAAAAATATTTTATTTATTATTTTTGTTTGTGTTTATTTTTAATATTTTAATTTATTTTTATGTGTATTGCCTGTGTTTATGTATTGTCTGCACAAGTATAAGTGTACCTATGTTGTACAATGCCTGAGGAGGTCAGAAGAAGGCATGGAATCCCCCAGAACTGGAATTACAGACTGTTGTTAGCCACCATGTGGGTGCTGGGAATTGAACCCAGGTCCTCTACAAGAGCAGCCAGTGCCTTTGATTGCTGAGCCATCTCTCCAGCCCCCGTATTATTTTTATGTGTATGAGTGTATCACGTGCATGTATGTAAGTGCACCCATGTCGTGCCCACAGAGGTTAGAAGAGGGCATCAGATCCTTTGGAACTGGAGTTAAGGATGGCTATTAGCCACCATCTGGGTCTTGAGATTTAAACCTAGGTCCTCTGCAAGAGCAGCCAGTGCTCTTAACTACTGGGCCATCTCTCTAGCCTCCTGAAGGTAATTTTCTAAGAATTGGCTCCACTGCTATTTCTCAACAATTGGGCCAGAAAAAGCCAACAGTATCCAAAAGGTGTAAAGAATCAGGATCTTGTTTCAGGAAATTAAAAAAAAAAGAAAGGAAGAAAGAGAAAAGACCTAAATGGAAAGGCTATTAATTTTTGTAAATCAATTTTATAACCTACCACTTTGCTGAAAGTGTTGATCGTTTCTCAAAATGTTCTAGTGGGATATTTGGGATCTTTTATATATAATATGATCTAAAACAGGGATAATATGACCTCTTCTTTTCCAGTTCATACCCCTTTAGTTTCCTTCTCTTGTCTTATTGCTATAGCAAGAGTTTCAAGCACTATATTGAAAACGAGTGTGGATAGTGGACAGCTTTGTCTGGTTCCTAATTTATTGGGAAGGCTTCCAGTTTTTCTTCACTTAGAATGATGTTGGCTATAGGTTTGTTGTATATAGCTTTAATTATGTTGAGGTATGTTTCCTCCAGTCCAATTCCTTCTAGGACTTTTAACATAAATGCACCAGCAAAACCTCCTCTTGCAACATAGGCTGATTAGCAAAGAAAGCCACAACTGGTCAAAATGTAGAGAACAAGAGACTGTAGAGTGTGTGTCCCTGGATAGGATTTCTGTATTAAACCTCCACCACTCAGGGCTCAGGGACCATTGAGGAAGAGGAATAGGAAAGAGTGTAAGGGCCAGGGGTGGTGGATGACCACAAGGAAACAGAGTTTTCCAGGAGTCTGGGAACTTGCTCATATGAATTTACAGCAATGCTAACAGCATGCAAAGACCCATGCAAATTCAAACCATACAAAATCACAGCATAGTAATGGGGAAATGGGCAGGAGGCTTTAACCTTTCCCAAGGAACTATTGGCAGCTGATTATTCCTGAGTGAGGGAGAACTGATCTTCTTTAAGGGGGTGACTCTAGACAGGTTGACTAGATTCAAGTGGATGAACTTCACTAAGGGAGATCTGGGTACACAAACGTGACTCGATAGGCCTTAACATAAATGACAGGCTGCATGAAATCCGGTGGGGAGATATGGGGGTGTGAATGGGGGAGGAGGTCTAAATATGATTATGACAGAGTGTATGAAATGCACAAAATTCAATGAAATGTATGTTGTTAAAAAATAAAATTTAAAGGGATGCCAAGAAAGAAAAAAACAAAAACAAAACCTAAATATAGGAGCTGGGCTGCTGTTTTATAAACACAAGATTGTTAATTCTCCTTAACTTGCTACGGGTACAAGAGCAAGTTGCTCCTTTTTTATATCACAAGATTCATCCTTAAATACATACAGGGGAAAATCTACTATAGGTTCTACATCATTTAACTCAGAAAGAGGTTTGCCTGGGTTACAATCCCCGCCCCTTTAGTGAAAGTAGTAAATTATCCCAGTTAGCCTGGGGACTAGCCTAAACTTTAAATTTAGAGTATAGTTTCCATAGAAACTACTTTTGAAATTTTGAAATTTGCATAAGAAAATTATTGTAGTATATGTGGCTTAAATTTTATTGTAAATGGGTGTAAACACCCATTTGCTATCTTGTGCATGTGTGTTCTCAGGTGTGTGTGCATGCATGTGTATGTGTGTGTCTGTGTGTGTGTGTGTGTGTGTGTGTGTGTGTATGTGGAGGTTAGAGGAAAGCTTCAGGTGTTTTGCCTCAGGATCCATCTGCCTTTTTTTGAGACAGAGTCTCTCATTGGCCTGGAGCTCACCAAGTAGGCTCAGCTGACTAGTCAGTGAACCCCAGGGATCCACTTGTCTCTACCTACCTCCTTAGCACCAGGGTATTCCACACCAGGGGTTTACAAGTGTGCATGTCTCTAATAAGTGTTAGGCTTATTTTATATGGGTTTTTGGGACTGAACTCAAGTCCTCCTGTTTGCAAGGCAAGCACTTCATCAACAGAGCTACCGTCTTAGCTATCCTAATCCCCCTCCACCTCATTAGTAACTTTAATCTAAGACTCAAGAAAACATTGAGTAACATGACTTATAAAAATCAGAGCCTTCTGTCAACTATGTTTTTTCATCCAATTTGTATTCTGATTTTAAGAAAGGTGAACAGGGCTGACAAGATGGTAGTGTTGTTAAGGGCATTTGCCATTAAGTGTGATGACATGAGTTCAGTCAATCCCCAGGATCCACATAATGGAAAGAGAGAACTAACTCTTACCTATTGGCTCATGATTTGCACATGTGTGTCATGGCTCGTGCCCATGTGCGCACATGCACACACCTCCACACCCTCCCATGGTAAATGAATAAATATAATAATATTTTTAAAAAGAAAATTGAGGTTCTGGAGAGAGAGCTCAGTGATTAAGAACTCTGGATGGTCTTCCAGAGGACCTTGGTTCAGTTCCCAGCATCCACATGTCAACTAACAACCACCTGTAACTCCAGTTTCAGGGGATACAATGCTCTCTTTTGTCTTCCTTGGGCATCACATGTATGTAGTGCACTTACATACATGTAGGTGAACCATTCATATACATAAAATAAAAATATATTCATTAAAATTTTAAAGGAAGGAAAATTCAGCAAATAGCAACACATTTGATCTCAAAATTTGTAACCAGGGACAGAGGGCAGATGCCTATTTTCCTTTGGGAAGCTGAAGTTGTAGGGTCACTTAATATTACAGCTTAAAGATCTCAAAAACGAGGCTGGGGATATAGGTCAGTAGGCAGAGTGCTAACCTAGCATGCATGAAGACTTGGTTTGGATTCCCAGAACCACATCAACCAGGCATGATGGTGTGTACCTGTAATCCCAGTATTTAGGAGCTGGAGGCAGAAGGATCAAGAAGTTCAATGCCATCAGTCGGCTACATAGTGAGTTCAAGGCCAGAATGGGCTACATGAGACACTGTTTCACAAAAATTTCAAGAACATATTACATTCAAGAATTTATTCTTGAAATGAATTATTTCATCATACCCCCTTCTGTCTTAGTTTTATTTCTATTACTATGCAAAAACATTCTGACAAAACAAATTTGGAGAAGAAAGGGTCTATCTACCTTATCACAGTTCATTATTGAGGGAAGCCATGACAGGAACTTAGGGCAGGAAACTGGAGGCAAAAGCTGGAGTAGAGACCATGGAGGAGTGATGCTTACTGGTTTGCTTCTCCTAGCTTGTTCAGTTAGTTTCTTATACAACCCAGTTTCACCTGCCTAGGGATGCACCAACCACAGTGGACTGAGCTCTCCTACAGCAATCAGAAATTAAGAAAATGCCTTACTCTAGTTTGTGTCAAGTTGACAAAAAACTAACCAGCACAATTGATCTCTTTTCACCTTGACACACAAAAACATCACTTTAAGCTGTAACCTTTCTTTTCTTGTTTGTCCTCAAACTCTCACGTTAATATCGCAATATACAATACAGTAGAGCTTTAAAAGTCCCACAGTGTTTAAAAATCACACACTTTAAAAGCCCAATATCCTTTAAAAATCCAAAACTGTGAGCTCCTGTAAAATAAAAAACAAGTTAAATACTTTCTTTTTTCAAAAGATAAGGACCCGGCACACTTAAGCAAAACCAAAGTCCAACAGTATATCTTAAGGTCAGACATCTGGGAGTCAACCATAATCTTCTGGCTCCAAAGGGCTTGGGCAGCTAAACTTCTCTGGCTCTGCTATCCACAGTGCACACAGCTTGTTTCACGGGCTCAGGCCAGCCCCATTCCACACCTACTGCTGTCCTTGGTAGGGGTCCCACAATCCTGGCATCACCGGTATGGTCAGGTCTCCCTAGCAACTAAGGCTGTACCTTCACCATTGGCCTCCTGGTCTCTCTGCAGAGACTCCAATGCTACAAAATGGTTCCAAGCCTAGGTTTTTCTCTATGACTCCTTCATGTCTTCAAACCCAGTACCGTGTGCGAAACTCTTACATATTGCCAAATTCAGCTTCCTCCCTGAGAGCCCACCATGGACTATAGCTTCTCTGTGCTGACCCTGAAGAAATAATTCCAGAATATTTCACTTCAATGATGCTGGTCTTTTGTCAATCACAACTTATTTTTCAGGCCCAGCCAAGCAGCACCAATTGTCTCAAGTAAAGCAAAGATTTCATTTCAGTGGTGCTGGTCTCTTGTAAATCCCAACTGATTCTTCAGGTCCAACTGACCAGAAACAAGATTCTCAATTCAAAACATCACAAGAACAGCCCTAACAGAGTCTCTCCTTCCCTCTGAATCTTCAAAAGCCAGCCCTCCATAATCTGCATTTCTCTCACCACTGCCTTCCAAACTCACATAAAACAGCCCGTTAAGTTCTGAGTACTCAAAGTCCTCTCCAGCCCAAAGTTCCAAAATCCTTCCACAATATTTCTCCAAAACAGCATAGTCAGGTCCATCTCATCAGTATCACATGCTCTGGTACCAAATTCTGTCCTAGTTGGCTTTCTAATGCTGTTAAATACTTCGACCAAAACAAAGTTGGGGAGGAAAAGGTTTATTTGGCTTACATGTCCCAATCACAGAGGAACCTAGGTTAAGCGCTCAAGGCAGGAACCTGAAGCCAGGAACTGAAGCAGAGAGCATGGAGAAGTGCTGCTTACTTTTCTTGCTTCCCCTGACATGCTCAGCTACCTTTCTTATACAGTCCAGGCTCACCTGCCCAGGGATGACACTGCCAACAGTGAACTTGGCCCTCCTACATCATTAGCAATTAAGAAAATGCCTCACAGGCAAGTCCATGCAGTCATTCCTCTTTAACATGTTTACCTCCAGTATCTCCACTGGTCTACAGACACCATGAAGGGCATACCCCAAGGACACTTACAGTGGTCAATGACATGCTCCACTTAATTTTTTTTTGATTTATTTTTTATGTTCTATGTACAAGTGTTTTGTCTGCATGTATGCAAGTGCATCATGTGCATGCTATGCCTGTGGAGGCCAGAAGAGGGGGATCCCCTGGAACTGGAGTTACAGATGGTTATTAGTTGACATATTGGTGCTGGAAACTGAATCTGGGTCCTCTGTCAGAACATCAAAGGCTCTTAAATGCTGAGCCATCTCTCCAGGCCCAATGCGCTCTACTTTTAGCTTAAGAAATTTTGTGTACCATAGGCCTAGCGCTATCTGTCATTGATGTTGCTGTGACCTATACAGTTTGATGCTTCTTTTGTGATAAAAAAAAGTGTTTATCCCATGATAATTTCAACCAGCACCTCTCTCTAAGCTACTCCATGTAAATCTGAGATCTCAGTGAGAAGGATGCATGCTGTAAGAATATAATTTCAACATGCAACCACTGTCTCTGATAGGCATTCTCCCCGACCACTGAAAACATGAAGGAATTGTCCCAGATGTCATTAGTGACTATTATGCTCAGAAAATTACTGTGTATTCACTATACAAAATAAAGGGTTTCAGAGGGATATTTTCATACATGTGAATCATGTACTTTGCTCGTATTTACCTATCCCTCATTATCCTCTTTTGTCCTCCTTCCCCTTCCTGCTGATCCCCTTCCTCTTCCCAAATAATCTCTCTTCTACTTTCATTATATTTACTTATATACTAAAATTTAATATTAAAATGGAATCTTTGAGTATGGCTTGTTTTGCTTAATATGATTATCTCCAGTTCCATCTGTTTTCCTACAAGTGGTGTCATTTCAATCATCTTTATGACAAAATAGAACTCCATTGTGTGTGTGTGTGTGTGTGTACATATATATATGTATGTATATACACTACATTTCTTTATCCATTCATCTATTGATATACACTTAGGCTGATTTCATATCTTGGCTACTTTGAATAGTGCAGCAGTAGACTGGATGTGCAGGTATTTCTGTTATATTCTGACTGAAGATCCTTTGGGTGTATACCCAGATATATTATAGCTGGATCATATGGTAGCTCTACGTTTAGTGTTTTTGAGGAACCTCTATACTGATTTCTACAGTGGCTATACTAATTTATCTTCCCACAATAGTGTATAAGAGACACCCACACAGACTGCATCATCACCAGCATTTGTAATTTTTTGATAATAGCCTTTCTGACTGAGATGAGGAAACTTCAGTGAAGTTTTGACTTTCATTTCTCTGATGGATAAAGATGCTGAGCATTTTCCTCTATATTTATTGGCGATTTGTCCTTCATCTTTTAAGAATTGCCTGTTCACAGGAATGACAGAGTATATGGACTCCAGGGGGCGGGTGGCATGGGAGGGTGTCACTTGGAATGTGGGTATATAGATGAATAAGATTGTTTGGGATGTTCTGTATGAAATACACATACAAAAAATCAATAAATTTTAAAAAGAGTTATATTTGAGGAAGAAGCATAAAAATTTGCTTCATGTTAATTAGTATATGTGAAAAACATTACCATTGAAATCTACATGATGACTTTATATCCGTGCTCAGGTGCCAAGGATCCGAGTGTAATTGACTGTGACTAGTAATAATCAGATGCATAGAGATAAAGACACATGTGCAAACATCTAAACATTAGTAGCATTAAAAAATGTAGGAAATAGGCTGGGCGTGGTGGTGCATGCCTTTAATCCCAGCACTCAGGAGGCAGAGGCAGGCAGATCTCTGTGAGTTCAAGGCCAGCCTGTCTACATAGTGAGCTCCAGGACAGCTGGGGCTACAAGGAGACCCTATCTCAAAAAGACTAAATAAATGCAGCCAATTTTGAAAAAGATGCATCTTAGCTCAGAAAATTTGTTATTGAATATGCCAATGTTGTTGTAATGAAATGCTTCTTCTAAGTCTGTGATTATTAAATAAATAATTAACTGGAAAAAATATTTAACTGAATTCCCTAGTAAACTGTATCTTGGGATAAATAATATGCTCTGGTAACAAACCCAAATGTTAACAAATAAATGTATACAATTTCAGAGGTCAGACACTCATATACACACAAGTAAATGAAAGTAATAAAAAGTATATAAAATAATTCTTGGGCTGTACAGATGGCTTAATGGTTAAGAGCACTAACTACTCTTGCAAAGGGTCTGGGTTCTATTCCAAGCATCCACATGACAGCTAACAACCATCCATAACTCCAGTTCCAGGGGATCTGACACCCTCTTCTGACCTCCATGAGCACTGCATGACACAGGTGCACTTTCATAGAGGCAGGCATGCACTTATAGACATAAAATGAAAAATAACAAATAACTAGAAGGTGGAAAGACCTCCCATGCTCATGGATTGGTAGAATAAAAATTGTGAAATTGACCATCTTACCAAAATCAATTTATAGATTTAATGCAATCCCAATCAAAATACCTATGACATTCTTCAAGGAGCTTGACAAAATAATTCTAAAATTCATATGGAATCACAAAAGAGCTTGGATAGCCAAAACAACCTTGGGCAAAAAGAATAATGTTTGGGGGATCACCATACCAGATCTCATATTATATAACAGAGCTGTAGTCATAAAAACAGCATGGTACTGGCACAAAAATAGACATGTAAATCAGTGGAACACAATAGAAGACAGAAACATGAGTTCATATAATTTCAGCCACTTGATATTTGACAAAGGTGCTAAGAACACACAGTGGAGGAAAGATAGCATCTTCAACAAGTGGTGCTGGCAAAACTGGATCTTTCACCCTGCACAAAAGTCAACTCCAAATGGATCAAAGACCTCAATATAAAACGTTAAACTCAGAAACTGCTAGAAGACAACATAGGCAGCACCCTCCAAGATATAGGCATAGGAAAGAACTTTCTAAATCAGACACCAGCTGCTCAGGCACTAAGGTCAACAGTCAGTAAGTGGGACCTCGTTAAATTACAAAGCTTCTCTACAGCAGAATAAACAACGAAGGAAGGGAAGAGGAAACCCACTGAATGGGAGAAAATCTTCATGAGCTTACACATCTGACAAAGGATTAATATCCAGAATATACAAAGAACTCAAAAAAGAAAGAAATAAGAAGATAAATGACCCAATAAAAAGATAGGCAATAGACCTAAACAGAGATTTCTCAAGTAAAGAAATAAAAATGGCCAAGAAGCACAGTAAAGTGCTCAACATCCTTAGTAATTAAGAGAAATGCAAATAAAACCACTTTAAGATTTCATCTTACCCCAGTCAGATTGGCCAAGATCAAGAGAATGGAAGATTCCAAATGCTAGAGAGGATGTGGAGAAAGAGGAACACTCATTCCTTGGTGGTGGGAATGCAAACTTGTGTAACCACTTTGGAAAGAAGTGTGGAGAACCCTGAGAAAACTAAAAATGAACCTATCATATGATCCATGATACGACTCCTTGGCATATACCCAAAGAATTCATCATACAGTAGAGATACCTGTACACCCATGTTTGTTACTGCTTTCTTCACAATAGCTAAGAAACGGAAACCACCTAATTGTCCCTCAACTGACAAATGCTTAATGAAAATGTAGTACCTCTACTCAATGGAGTTCTACTCAGCAGTGAGAAAAGATGAAATTATGAAATTTTCAGGTAAATGCAAAGTGTTATGCTAAGTGAAATGACATAAATGCAGAAAAGCAGGTGACGTATATTTTCCCTCATTTGTGGATTGTAGCACCAATCCCTTATATGTGAGTGTATAAATTCTGAAGTAACACCAGGAGCCAGGTAAAGGCAAAGGATACGTGGAGGTAAAGGAAAAGAAGCAACCTGAAAGGGAGATAGTTGGAAACAGATGCTGTGTGATGGAGGTGGGAAAATTGGGAGTAATCGGCAGGGAGGAGAGGACGGAGGGACATGCAAGGGACCATGGTGTGGGAGAGGGTAGGAATAAAGGGGGCACTGTGAATAGGAAGGGAGAGAGGAGGGAGTCCGGATGGGAGAAAAAAGAGTAGAAATGAATGAATCTCGGGGGGCTAGGAAACCTAGAGGGAAAAGTGATGCCCTACAAACCCTATGAGAAATGCACGTAGAGTGTCTGAACATGAATGTGTATGTATACCTAGGAGCTGCTTGGAAGGGACCACAGTGTGAGATAGAAGAGACCTTCCTTAGAGCGAATAACATGCCATACAGTACTCATCAAAGAAACTTCTTTAACTTCTTTTTGCAACAGATGGAGGCTACTGCAGAGCTGCACATCTGGTCAGGCACAGAGAACATACACCTGGGAGATGCCCAGTACTAGGTAACACATCTGCAGTTGAATCCCTACAACCAAGGCTCACGGAACATAGCGGAATAAGGGGTAGAGACAGGGCTAATGCACCCCTCAACTCTCACCAGTGAGGCTTCCATGTACATCAGAATAGGTTACACACAGAAGGCCTCAACTGGCCAAGTTTTGGAGAATAGGGGACTGTAGAGTGTAGGATGAGACTCTTATATGGAACCTCACCCACCTGTGGTTCAGAGACCATTGCAGAAGAGGAGACAGGAAGATTGTAGGAGCCAGGGCTGGTTCATGAATAGATGAGTTGGAGGCTTCCAGGCCAATGAAGGCTTGCTCATGTGTGCCTGAGGCAGCAGTGACATCCAACATGGGACCCATATCAGCTCAATTAAACAAGGGCCCAAAGGGGAGGTGAGAAATAGGTGGTGGGTCAGCTCTAGATCTAGAACTATTTGAGACTGATTGCCACTGGGTGAGGGAGAGTATGACTTACATAAGACCACTGAATGGGCTGACTAGACTCCAGTGGACGCATTTACACTGAAGGACTTTGGGGCACAAACACTTGAATGAATAGGACTTAGCATGTATGGCAGAGTGCATAGGGTTTCAGGTGGGGGGAGTCATGGACGGGGGAGGGGTCTAGATGTGAGTGGGAAATGTATGAAATTTTAAAAGCTGAATAAAAAAGAAAAAAATAACAAATAAAATATTAAAAATAATACCTTTATAACCATTGATTAGTGCATCTCTCACCCCTCTTCAAAGAAACTTCTCATTGCAGTGGATGGCAGTAAACACAGAGACTTACAACTTGTCAAAGTGCAGAGCATAAATAACAGTGGAGTGTCCAGCCCCAAATGGAACATCTATGTCAACACCTTTCCCCCAGGGCTCAGGGTTCAGAGAAGAGAGAGTGGAAAGAATGTAATAGTTAGGGGTCAGGAGACTGGGGTGAAATAGTGCCTTCTAGACATGACAGGACCACTGTACTCATGAGCTCACATCGCTGATCTTGTCTGAACAAGACCTTCATAAGCTCAAGGCAGTCAGCATTCCATCATGGATTGGGGAGAAGCACCTGACAACCCACCCCTAGCTGCAATCTATTGTCAGTTGGTGGCTGCTGGGGGAGGGAGAGTCACATTTCTTCAGGGATGTGACCTCCTGTAAGTTTCCCATGCCCTGTGGATGGCCCTACATCCATGCACATAGGAGTAGTACTAAGTGGACTCACTGAGTTATGAGAAAATAAAAAGACGCTATGAAGTTGGAAGGGAAACTTGGGGTTGGTGGTGTTTGTGAGAAATTGGCAGGGGGTATGGGTAAATATGACCAAAATATATTGTATACATGTATGAAATTCTCAAACAATAGATGAATAAAATAATCTTCTAAAAGCCCTTAACACAGGATGACAGAATGGAGCTGCCAACTTCAAACTTTCATCCTCCAAGACTTAGAGCCAAATGAACCTCTTTGCTTTATGAAGTGTTCAGCCTCTGGTATTTCACAATAGCAACACAAACAGGAAAACCTTGGGAAGTTGTGGGTATGTTCACTCTTACACTTGTAGTAATATCTACACGAATGTATACATATGGCAAAATGCATCAAAATACACACTTTTAAAGCATTTACATTTTACTCTTTGAGGTGTGTGTGTATGTGTTAGTATGTACATGTGCAGTGTTCCTGTGAATGCAGGTACCCGTGGGACAGGGTGCACATGTACAAGTGTGCAACGGTGCACAGAGGACTGAGGACAACCTTGAATATAGTTGTTTAGGTGGCCAGCAATTCCTGGGGATCCACCTTTCGCCATCTCTCCAACGCTGGATATGAAAGTGTTGAACAAC
>NW_008344634.1:11022-15587 GCF_000622305.1 Nannospalax galili | reverse complement strand
TTTTTTGAAAATTTAGGTTCTGGGGATCGAACCCAGGAACTCACGCTTGCATGGCATCCACTGAGTCATCTCTCCAGCCCCATTCTATTCTTTAAAAATAATTCTGGGAGGGGAGCTGGAAAGATGGTTCAGGAGTTAAGAGCAGTGACTGCTCTTATAGAGGACCTGGATTCGATTCCCAGCACCTACATGGGGGCTAGCAACCGTCTGTAACTAAAGTTCCAGGGAATCCAACTTCTGACCTCTGTGGGCATTGCACAACATGGGTTCACTTACATATATGCAGGCAATACATTCATACACATAAAAAAATAAGTTTTAAAAAGTGAATCTTGGGGCTGGAGAGATTGTTCAGTGGTTAAGGCCACTGGCTGTTCTTCCAGAGGGCCCAGGTTCGAATCCTACTACCCACACAGCAGCTAACAGCTTTCCATAACTCCAGTTCCAGGGGATCTGATGCCTTCTTCTGACGTCTGCAGTTACTGCATGACATGGGTGCCCTTACATACACACAGGCAATACATTTGTACACATAAAATAAAAATCTTAGCTGAAGAAATATTGGCAACTGGTTACTGCTAGGTGAGGAAGAGTTGATCTTCCTCAAACAAGAGACTCTAGATAGGCTGATTAGATGTCAGTGGATGGACTTGCAGTGGGGAACGTCTGGGAACACCAACTTGACACAGTGGGCCTTAACAGAACAACAGAGTATATGGGTTCCAGTGGGGGACGTATGAGAGGGTGCCGGTGGGGACAGGGGTATAAAGATAATTAAGATTGTTTAACATATTCTGTATGAAATACGCAAAATTCAATAAAAACAAATTTAAAAGTAGGAAAATATTTAAAAATAAAAATAATTCAATATAAATCTATTTCAGGATACATCCTGAGGGATACAATTAAGAAAACACACAATAAAGACACTTGGAAGGTCAGGTAAATTGTTTTAAACTTTCCCATAGACTTTGCTGCCTGCTTTGTGGCCAGCACTGGAGACGGCTCAGCCCCCACTGTCCTGCTCCTGCAGATTTCTGAAGGAAGTGGGCTAGTGAGCGCTAAACTTGTGGCTTGCAATCACCGTTACTGCCCTTGGGGTGCCACTGGCCACTTTTAATAGGTGAGGTCCGTGGCCCTTCTGAGGGTCTTCAGTGCATGAGATCATATGGAGGAGTCTAAGCAACACCACAAAGATGTATGTGTCCTAAAGGTGATGTGTAGCTTAAGTTTTGGCCAGAACCGCCACCCACACCTCACTTCATACGGTTTCTAATGTCCATATCCTGAAGCCATGTGCCCAGCTCCCACCAATGACATCTAGAAATACCCAGGACTTTCTATTTCTCCCTGTGAAACGGAGTGTCAGAGGAAGTTTACTCACGGTTGACTCAGTCCTGATCCTCTGTGTCTGCCTGTCAGAATTGTTTGTCCTACACCCAGCCCTGTAGGAACCAAGGGTCCTCCCTTTTCTTCTCCCCACATTCCCTTCCTCCCTGCTCCACCATCCGAACTTGAGAGGGATGCATGTGTCTTCATGTCTTTTAATCTTTATTATCACCAACACCAAATTACCATGTGGCAAGATTTGATGTTCCATCCCGACCTGACTCAGCTGCCAGACTGAGGGTATCTTAGGTCTTTGGTGTTGTTTGGACCTCGCAGCTGCACAGGTCATCAATGTAAGCGCTGGAGCTGTGTGAGCTCCCTAGTCCCTCCTCAGCCATGTTCCTGTTTGCATTCTCAATCATCTGTTCTTTCATGAGCAACATGAGGGCAGTCTCACTTGGCTGTTTAGGGGTTCTGAGGGCTTTCACGGGCTTCTTTCTCTTGGAGCTTCTTTGCTGAGATCTCTTGCTGTTTCTGATGATTGTGCTTACCTGCAAGAACCACACAGTGGTCTAAGGGGCACTGGAGAAGTGCAAGAAGAACGCTTGGAACGCTGAGTCTTGGCATGAGTCTCGGACCTGGGTGATCGGGAAGGCTTGCGCTTCTTCGTGGATGTGGTCTTCCTGGTTGATGGAGCCCTATCTGCACTAGGCTTCTTTGATTTTCTTGTCACCCTTGCCATATTGAAACCCTTCAAGGGTCCGTCCTAGAGTGCTGAGCTTCCTACATGTGTGCTTTCGCAGAACAATGGACGGCCACACCCTTCAACTCTGATTGGTCAGCAAAGTCCTCTAGCCAGTAACAGCTGAAGAGCTGCAGACATCACAAAGCACTGCTGCACACACCTTTGCGGATGCAGGGAGTGTGCAGCCAGCTGCTTGAGGATCCCAAACGTGCCTTACACATCAGAGAGTATGGACTTCACACACCGAGGAGATGGGGGTTGGGGCGGGACTTGTTGGAATGTCAAAGAAGGCCCGGTTCCCGACAGGAGGCTTTTCATTAATGTCAGCAAGAGAAATTCCCCACACCTCCCTCTTATAGACCCAAGTTCAGTTGTGGTTGAACTTCTGAGAGAGGTTGCTCCTTCAAAGTCTCCCAAATCACCCCTACTCTGTACTCTGTTCCACTCATTCTCCCTTAGTCATTAGGTAGAATTTTGGATTTCACACCTAATATCTATCCAATACGGTCATCTTAAGAGTCAATGGATAGGAGGATCATCTTGCAATCAGCAAAAGCAGAAAAATGAGTCCCATGAATAAACATGGCCCTACCTGTTCAATTTGGAATTGAAAAGTGCTAATTTTTAAATTTCTGGGGTTTAAAGAAACATTTTATTTATTATTTTTATTTTATGGGTATGAGTGTATTGCCTCCATGTGGGCAGGAACACCTGTATCATGCAATGCCCACGGAGGACAGAAGAAGGCATCAGATCCCCAGAACTGGAGTTATGGATGGTTGCTAGCCACCATGTGGATGCTGGGGATGGAACCCATGTCCTCTTCAAGAGCAGCCAGTGGTCTTAACCATTGAGTCATCTCCCCAGCCCCAACTGTTGGGTTTAATAGATAACTTTTATGTCACTTATAGACAGGGACTGGGATGAACTGCCCAGTCTGGGAGGCTGGATGTTCATGCCATTTTCATTATTGAAATCTACCATACTGTTACTTGTTTTTATAAGATTTAAAAAAATTTTTATTTATTATTTTTATTTTATGTGTATGCATGTGTTGCTTGCATATAGTTAAGTGCATCCATGTCCTGCAATGCCTGCGGAGGATAGAAGAGGCCGTCGGATCCCCTGGAACTGGTGTTACGGACAGTTGTTAGCTGCCATGTGGGTGCTGGGATCTGAACCTGGGTCTTCTGCAGTCATGTCCGTGCTGGGATTCAACGCAGGGTCTTCTGCAAGAACAACCACTGTTCTTAACCACTGAGCCATCTCTTCAGCCCTAGTTTTACAAGACTTTAAAAAAATTTATCTATCTTCCTATTTATTTATTTATTTATTTATGTGTATGAGTGTTCTGCCTACAAGCACAAGTGCACCCATGATGTGCAATGCCCACGGAGGGCAGAAGAGGGTGTCAGAGCTCTTGGACTTGTAGTTAAAGATGATCGTTAGTGGTCGTGTAAGTGTTGGGAACTGAACCCAGGTCCTGTGCAAGAGCAGCTCATGCTCTTAACTGCTAAGCTACCTTCCCAGCCCCACCCCCTTTTTCTTTGTCTTTTTGAGACAGGGTCTCCTCGTAGCCCCAGCTGTCCTGGAACTCACTATGTAGACCAGGCCTGCCTTGAACTGACAGAGATCCGCATGCTTCTGCCTCCCTAGTGCTGGGGTGAAAGGCATGCGCTACCACGCCCGGCCCAGCCCTTACTTTTACAAGATCTTGTCCCTTGTATTTTATGCCATTTTTCTTTGTTGATCATTCTTTGTAGCACTCATTTCTTTCTTGTCAGTAGATTTTGACTAGTATATTTGAATTATATCCTAATATATATTTGTGTTCTTGTGAAATATATGGCCTTGTTATTATATGTGTTTGAGTGTATTTTAATAGGCTGTTTTCTCTAGTTCACGGCTTCTAACAGTGCTAGATATCTCCTGGGAATGAATGCACACACGAATTTTGGGGTTTTTTTTCCCCTTCCTCTTTTGAGGGACACTTGTGTTTGCTCAACATGCCATGCCAGACACAATTGTTATTCACATCTCCTGTGGACTTTTAAGTATGTGCATATTTTCGATGCCATGAACTCCTTGGTCTTAGATTAACATGATTTTGTTTCATGGTCCTATAACAGTACTATTGGCTGTGTTGTTCTATAGTACAGATTTATTTCCCACCATTCTGAAGGTTAGAACTGACACCCAAGTGCCAGGGTGAACAGGTTCTGATGAACACCCTCTTCTCATCATGTCTTGATATAGCTTTCTTGGTTGGGCGATTCAAGCTGATAGAGATCTTCTGTGAGCTAAATACAGTCTCTGACTGCTTCAGTAAGGCAGCATGGGTTTGGAGACAAGGTTACATTTTACTTTCTCCCTTCCTCTTTCTTTCTTTCTTTCTTTTTTGGTGTGTGTTACACTGACCTCTGAAATTGTGTGCATTTATTTGTTAACATTATAAAATGGTACTATATTAATAAAAATTGGAGGAAAGTTG
>NW_008344634.1:4568-10608 GCF_000622305.1 Nannospalax galili | reverse complement strand
GGTTTTACAAGTATGTGCATGCCAAATCTAACTACATAATATACTATTCGTATTTGCTTAAGTGTGCTTTATTGCTTGTCTATTACGTCTCAGTAAGAATATACTACAAATGAACGTATCGTATGACCCCGTTATAGCACAACTTGGCATATACCCAAAAGACTCATTCTACTGCAGAGATACTTGCACATCCGTGTTTGTTGCTGCTCTTTTCAAGGTAGCTAAGAAATGGAAGCAACATAAGTGTCCCTCAACTGATGAGTGCATAATGAAAATGTGATACATTTACACAGTGGAGCTCTACTTGATGGTGAAGAAAGACAAAATCACAAAATTTGCAGGTAAGTGGATGGAACTAGACACTGTTATACTAAGTGAACTAACACAGACTCAGAAAAACAAACAATGTATGTTCTCCCTCATTTGGGAATCTTAGCACCAATTTATATGAGTATCTATCCTGATGTAAATTCGGGAGTCGGGAAAATGGAAAGGAACAAGGGAGATAAAGGGAAAGAAGGAGCCTGAGAGACAAGAACAGTAGGAGACAGATGTTAACAAGGGGGAAATGGGTAAAACAGGGGTATTTAACTGGGAAGGGAACAAGAAACCACAGGGCTAAAGGGGAAGAAGGAGCTCAAAAGTGGGAGACGATAGGAGAAAGTATTATAAAGGTTCAAGGGGAAATGTGGATATTTTAACTGGGGAGAGAGGAGGAAGGGCTAGACAGGGAAAGAGAGAGGAGCGATAAATAATGCTTAGTTGGTGTGAAAATCGAGAGGGAAATGTATCAGTTCAAAAGCCAACTGAAAAATTACACATACAGATCCCTTTCTCCTTCTTGCCCTGGATACAGGCCCACTTCTCTTGGCACCCCAGTCTTCTGGACTATCCTTTTGACCCAGATTCCTCCACTGCTTCCTGATCCTTTGCATCTAGACCAACTCAGTTCTTCAGTCTATTTCCCTATACACCTCACAGCCTGCTCCCAACCTCAACTTGCCTTTGTACACCTGAGAGCAGCCTTCTTCCCCAACTGCCCCCACACCCAACTGCCTGGAATTCCTGAGCCCAGCCTCCTTCCCTGGTAAGTTTGGCCTTGCCCACTGCACCTTTACTCCCACAACCTGATTCAATCTCCCAGCTCCTACATTCTGTTCTCCTTCTAGCCCTGGGCACAGGCCCACTTCTCTTGGCACCCCAGACCTCTGGATTACCCTCTTGGCCCAGATCCCCCCACTGCTTCCTGATCTTTGCACTTCAGTCTGCTTACCTAGAGACCTCACATCTTACCTCCACACCAAACTTGCCTTTGCACACCTGAAACCAGCCTTCTTCCCTGGCTGCCCCCCTCCAAGGCAGTCTCCTCACTGTCAACGTCCCAGCATTCTGATCAGGCAGACAGACCTGTTCAGTCAGGATTCTGACCAGGCTACTACTCAGCAAGAACATGAAATACCTACAACTTGTCTCCCATACCTAAACAAAAAGTATCTAAGCTACATAAACAATATTCACAAAATTAATTTAAACAGAAACAGAGTAGAAGTTCCTGTTGAACACATAACCAAAAAGAATATCCATGTGCCCAAATGGCAATGCAAAAAACACAAACAATATAAAAACCAGGAAAATATGTCCCCCCAAAAGCCCATAAGTCCTAGAGAAGTGCACAGCATTGAGAACCACGATGTAGAACCCCAGGACACAGAATTTAAAAGAACAGTCATAAAACATGATGAAAGAACTACAAGAAAATACAGAAAAAGAACTGAAAGAACTCAAAGAGGAAAGGCATAAACTTCTGACGGAACCCCCAAAATATATAAATATGTGGCTTAATGAAGTATCAAAAGCAATTCATTACTTGAAAGGCAAATTCACTAAAGAGATAGAAATCGTGAAGAAACCCGAAGTGGAAATGAACACTGGACTGAAAAACTCAATAAGCCAACTAGAAACAACAGGAGAAAGTCTCACAAGCAGAATGAATGAAATTGAAAACAAAATTTCAAGACTGGAGGATAAAGTTAAAGATCTCGACTCCTTAAGCAAAGACTATGCAAAATTCAAAAATAGGTACAGGAATGGAATACTCAAGAAATATGGGACAACATGAAACGACCAAATCTACATATTATAGGCATATAGGAAGGAGAAGAAACTCAAACCAATGGCATCGAACAGATCTTCAAAAGGATTATAGAAGAAAACCTCCCTAAATTAAAGAAAGAAATGCAGATTAAAAACCACTTTAAGATTCCATGTTACACCAGTCAGATTGGAAAAGTTCGAGAGAATGAAAGACTCCAAATGCTAGAGAGGATGTGGAGAAAGAGGAACACTCATTCACTGCTGGTGGGAATACAAATGCATGCAATCACTATGCAAAGCAGTGTGGAGAACCCTTAAAAAACTAAATATGAAGCTACCATACGATCCAGTCAAATCCCTCCTTGGCATATACCCAAAGGACTCATCATACCGTAGAGATACATGTATATCCGTGTTTGTTCCTGCTCTCTTCACAATAGCTAAGAAATGGAAACAACCTAAGTATCCTTCAACTGATGAATCATTAATGAAAATGTGGTACCTCTCCTCAATGCAGTTCTACTGAGCATTAAGAAAAAATGAAATTATGAAATTTGTAGCAAATGGGGAGCTAGAGAGTGTTATATTAAGTGAAGTAACACAAACGCAGAAAAGCAAGCGACATATGTTCTCTCTCATTTGTGGATCATAGCACCAATCCCTTATATGTGAGTAGGTAAGTTCTGATGTAACACCAGGAGTTAGGTAAAGGGAAAGGATACACGGAAGTAAAGGAAAAGTAACAACCTGAAAGGGCGATAGTAGGGAACAGATATTCCCTGAGGGAGGTGGAAAAATTGGGAATAATCAGCAGGGAGGAGAGGAGAGAGGGACATGCAAGGGAGCATGGTGTCGGGGAGGGAGGGAAGTCAGACAGGAACAATGGCATGAATCTTGAGGTATTGTGGGGAGGGTGGGGATAATGGGGGCACTGTGACTGGGGAGGGAGGCAGGAGGGAAGGTGGATAGGAGAAAACAGAGTGGAGATGAGTGAATCTCGGGGGGCTAGGAAACCTAGAAGGAAAAGTGATGCCCTAGAAACGGGGGCGGAGCTAGGAAACCTAGAGGGAAAAGTGATGCCCTAGAAACCCTGTGAGAAATGCACAGAGTGTCTGAACATTGATGCACACGTACACCTGGAAGATGCTTGTCAGGGAACGCAGGGCCAGACAGACAGAAGACACCTCCCCTAGAGTGACAAGCATGCCATACAGCACTCATCAAAGAAGCTTCTTTTCCAATAGATGGAGGTTACTACAAAGTTACACATCTGGTCAGGCACAGAGAACATATGCTTGGGAGATGCCCAGTACTAGGTGACACATCTTCAGTTGAATCCCTACAACTAAGGCTCATGGAACACAGCAGAATAAGGGGTAGAGAAGAGGGTTAACGCACCCCTCAACTCTCACCAGTGAGGCGTCCATGTACATCAGAGTTCGATGTACACAGAAGCCTACAACTGGCCATGTTTTTGAGACCAAGAGACTGTAGAGGGTAGGATGGGACTCCCATATGGAACCTCACCCACCTGTGGCTCAGGGACCATTGCAGAAGAAGAGACAGAACAATTGTAAGAGCCAGGGCTGGTTCATGAACACAGGGAGGTGGAGGCCTCCAGGCCACTGGAGGCTTGCTCATGTGAGCCTGTGGCAGCAGTGGCGTTGAGCATGGGACCCATGTCAGCTCAATTAAACAGGGACGCAAAGGGGAGGTGAGAAATAGGTGGCAGGCCAGCACTAGATTGAGAACGATTTGAGACTGATTGCTGCTGGGTTAAAGAGAGTATGACTTACATATGACCACTGGATGGGCTGACTAGACTCCAGTGGATGCATTTACACTGAAGGACATTTGCGCAAACACCTGAATGAATAGGACTCAGCATGTATGGCAGAGTGCATAGGGTTCAGTGGGGGGACAGGATTAGGCATGGATGGGGGAGGGGGTCTGGATTTGAGTAGGAAATTTTGTATGAAATTTAAAAAGCACAATAAAAATTGGAAAAAGTTACACATAAAATATGTGTCCATGAGACCATGTGTATAGCTGAAGGCTATGTAACAAGAATCAATGCCAGACAGGAGAAACCTCCCTTTGAGTTGTTGGCCAGGGTAGTCCAAGAGACTTCCAAAATTACACAAGCTATCGCCACAGCCCTCGACTGCCTCCCAGAACTTGAAGGTAAGACCCTGTTGCTGAAAACAGGTTGTACTTCAGGCACAGGACTTGGAACGATGGAGCTGGAACTGACCTGGAAGCCACCACCCTGAAGATTAGCTCTCATAGCTTTGGAGGACACTATGCAAGCTATTAAGGGAGAACATCAACTGATGGTCGAACCGCAGCTTTAAAGCCTAATAACCCCAACAATGCCTGGCACACCTAACTATATTGGAGCTGTAGTGGTACTCATATCTTGGGGGTAATCAACAGCTACCTAATTGAACTTAAATTTCACTCAGTGGGAAGGAACTCATGTGTGGTGCTGTAAACATAGCCAAATACACACGACTGAAGAGGTCATAGATATTAGAGAACACCCTAAGGCTGTTACATTACTATATGCTAAATATAAATCCTTATATTTACAGAGAAGTATTCCAGTCACTGCTCATCAAAGAAGCTTCTTTTGCAACAGAGACGATTACAGAGTTCCATGACTGATCACACACAGAGAATACGTGTGTGTGGGATGCCCAACCCTCAGTGACACATGTGCAATGGAACCTCTACACCTAAAGCACATAGAACATAGTGGAATAAGGAGCAGAAAGAACACCAATGAATCTCTCGACTCTTGTCAATGAAACTCCCTCATGCAACAGAAGGCAATGAACACAAAATGTCACAAATGGCCAAAGCGTAGAGTGTAGGTCTTACACAGGACTCACCCACCAGGGCTCAGGAACCATTGTGAAAGAGGGGACAGAAAGATTGTAAGAGCCAGGGCAGGAAGTGCATGACCATATGGAAAGAGAGTTTACAGGGTCTTGGGACCTTGCTCAGTGAATCTACAGCAATAGTGTCAGCATGTACAAGAAATGCACAAACTCAAGCAGACAAAATGCCAACATAGAACTGGGGAAATAGGCAGCTGCTCCAACCTTAGCCAAAGAACGATTGACACCCAATTACTTCTGGGTGATGGGAGAGTTGATCTTAAAGCAGGGACTCTAGATAGGCTGACTAGACCCCACTGGATGAACTTGCGTTCAGGGATGTCTGGGGACCTTAACTTGATTTGATAGGCCTTAACATAAACGACAATGCATGGAATCCATTAAGGGGGCTAGGAGCGGGTGTGGTTGGAGGAGGCGATATAAACAAGATTCAGGTGCATTGTATAAAATACACAAAATTTCAATAAAAATTATTCAAAAGTAAAGTGATAACAAATCTAAAACAATGCTCAGAAGGCACAAATTATTCAATACTGGAAGCAAAGTGTAAAGAAAAAAACACTCTCACAATTAACGAGTTGTCATAATTAAGGATTTGAGCACAAAGCAGGAAATGTTTGAATGCTCCTACTGAATAAGACACATTTTTAGTATAATCATGAAGCTGATCCCAGTTAAGGACGTTTACAAATGCAGCATGGCACAAATTTCTTTTGGGGGACATTTTATATATATATTGTGAATAGAAAAATATAAAGAAAAAAACGTGACCATGTAGCACAACACTGACACATCTTACTGCAGATCAGAGTGCTTCAAGTTTCAATCATGTTGGGGTCATGGCTTTGCCTGGTGTGGTAGAACACGCTTTTAATCCCAGGCACAGGAGGCAGAGGCCAGTGGATCTGTATGAATTTGCCATCAGTTTGGTCAACATAGCAAGTTCCAGGCCAGCTAGGGCTAAGTAAGGGGAACTTGTCTCCAGAAAGAAAAAGGAAACAAAAACCCAGAATGTTTCGGGTGTCTCTGCAACCTCCCGACCA
>NW_008344634.1:2129-3016 GCF_000622305.1 Nannospalax galili | reverse complement strand
GAGGCATGTATGAAATTTTCAGAGGATTAATAAAAATTTTTTTCACTTATAAAGATTTTTCATTGATTCTAGTATTTTATACAATATATTTTGATCACATTCTGACCCCCTCCCTCTATACCACTACCCAACTACCCCATGATTTCGTGTCCTCCATACTCCTCCATATCTGTTCTTTCTTTTCTATTTATTATTTCTTCTTTTAAATAAATAATTTATTGAGAATTTCATACATGCATATAACGTGTTTTGATCAAATCCATGCCCACTCCCTCTACTCCAACTCTTCTCCTATCTCCCCATCACTTTTTTTTCTGATAACTTCATGTACTTTTTCTTTTTCTTTGATTTATTTATTTTTTATGGGGCTTTTGGCTACTCTAACATACCCCCCCTCTGAAGAGGTAACCCTAAAATCTTTTAAGGATTAGATGAAAGCTCCCAAATATTTTTGCCATTTTGGGCCTTTGGAATGGAATATGTTGCTAAGAGGCCTAGGGACACTGTGAGTTTCAGCCAAGAAACTGGCTACTTTTCTTTGTTATTTCTATTGTACTAAAGGCCTATTGATTCCAATCCATGAATCCCCAGAGCTCATGTGTGGGTTCATACAGAGGAGTCTGGTCAGTCAATCAGGGATCACATCAGTAAAGAAAACTGACGCTCTCTCTTCAATAATCTCAGTTGCCAATAGATCTTAATATTCTCCCTCATAAGTGGATACTAGCTTTCAATCTTTACATACGTGTGCTTCAATCGGAGAATCCTCAGAGATCAGGAAACTAATAAGATGCTCTGGGATTGGGAGGAGTTCACATATAGATATAGAATGTAGTGATATAAGTGGGAAAGGGAAATATTAAGATAGGACAGGAATAATGGGATGG
>NW_008344634.1:0-349 GCF_000622305.1 Nannospalax galili | reverse complement strand
CCCCTCCCATCTCATACTTACACCACACATTGTCATCAGTTACATCATGACACAGTTAATGTTCCTCATACAAGACTGTCTAGATGGGGCTGTTCAGTCTCAGAATTTCATTCTCCAAATCTCTGAGCTGAATAAAGCTGTTTGCTTTATTTGACTATATTATTTGACTACAACAATAGAAAAAGAACAAGCATGAGAAAAGGATGGGATTGTGGGTATGTTCATTTCTACACATGTGCTAATGTTGTATACATGTGGCATAAGGGATCACACTGTGAGCCTTTCAAGCATGTACATTTTATACTTATTTAAGTATATTGCAATAAATCTGTTTCAGGAGTATATTGTC
>NW_008344633.1:0-278 GCF_000622305.1 Nannospalax galili | reverse complement strand
TTATGTTAAGTGCTAGGTTTATGGTACGAGATAGGGCTAAGATTATGTTTATAGTTATGTTTTTATTTAGAGTAATTATTAGGCTTAAGGTTAGGGAATGTTTAGGGTTAGAGTGAGGTTAGTTTTAGGGTTATGTTTAGGTTTAATGTTAGGGCAAGTTTAAGGTTTCTGTTGGGTTAGAGTGAAATTTCAGTTTTAGTTAGGGTTAAGTTTAGGGTTGGATCTATGTTTATGTTTTTGTTAGGATTAGGGTTAAGCTTAGGGGTAGAGTTAGGGTG
>NW_008344632.1:0-751 GCF_000622305.1 Nannospalax galili | reverse complement strand
GCGAGGAGCCCCACATTAACAAGGTTGATTCTTGTATTGATCAAGTTAGAAATGGGGACATGACTGCCCTCCCTGATTGAGTCACTGCGGTGCTGCTCTTCGTGCAGCTCTGTGTTTGTGTCCGACGGACATGAAAGGCCAAACCCAAGTCTACAGACCGATGATAAACACTTATGATGTGGGGTGGGTTTCTCAAATCCAAATAATTTAATTCTTATGAAGATAATTCATTAGCGGTAAAAAAGGACCTTCGAGGAGTGAATTGAAGTGGTGTGTGTACTGGTGAAGGGTGGGGATGAGATTCCCCACCATCTATGACGGGGTGCTGAATGCTGTTGCTCGAGGGTTATGTAACAACTGAGAGTGATCCCAATTCCCGTGTGCTGTGAGAAAACACAAGGAAGGCCTCCTCAATTGGTGCTCTTGAAGTTCCAGGCTACTATGGGGACTCTGGAAGTTGTGGATGAGCATATTCAAAATATGTGTATGGGAATGGAACTAAAAAAGAGCATCTTCTCGGACCAAAATGGCACTGATTGAGAGTGCAGTGACGATGAGATGCGGCAGGCATTAAAGTGACAATAATGAATGGTCTATTTCGGGGTACCTGCAACAAGTTTAGTTTCCTATCTCTATAAGTCTTCTAATGTCTAATGTATCTAGAGCTCTATAAAGTTTTACCTTGGTGCAGGACGCTCGGTCGTGATGGCACTGGATTCTGGAAACGAAGGCAAAGTAATTTTTTCATATG
>NW_008344631.1:0-724 GCF_000622305.1 Nannospalax galili | reverse complement strand
AAGATTTTCGACTTGGTTAATGAGATAAGCTACATTTTCTTCCCTAATGTTCTATGCTGCAGGCATTCTGTTTCTTTTCCGAGCCAAAGAGACTTTTTTCTTCTCTAAGTAGAGACCTTGTAAGAATAGCATGGACTAGAATCCAAAGAAGCTGAGATGCACTCGGGTCCCCCATGTTCTCTCCTGAGCTGATGCACATTCTACATACCCATTACCTCCTGTTCCTTTAGGTGAAACACCCCAAGTTCACAGGTGTGATTTTCTAAAGCTATTCTCTCTCTGTTCAGAGTAAGAGTAGAACCACTGTCAGTTGATGGGAGCGGATGAGAGTGATGTCTCTAGGGGCATGTTTTGTTTATGTATTGTTGAAACCCAACATCCTGCTACCTTACACACTGAGGGTCATGGAAACATCTGGAGTTTTGATAAGCAGCCTCTGGCTTTAGTTCATCCTGGTGTCACTTCTCCGTACATGTGTGCGTCTGGACTGGAGGGTAAGGCTGAGTGTGGTGCAGGCTGAGGCTGAGCGTCTGTGGACCTCATTCCACAAGCTTCCATCTTCTTGACTGTTCACTTCTTTCTTTGATCCCCACATTTCCTTTGTGATGAGCACATGGAAATCTGAGCCCAAGGAAAAGCTTTGCTTCAGGGGGACACCAGCTTCTCAAAGTCACCAAGGGGGTCTAGGGTCATAGGAATCAGGACCCAGTGTCCCTGAATTTCT
>NW_008344630.1:0-352 GCF_000622305.1 Nannospalax galili | reverse complement strand
TCTGAAGACTCAGAGACTGAGATGGTGGGAGGGAAGGCACCAAGGATGGAGCATGTGGTGGAGATTCCAGATGAAAGGGAAATATGTGCCTCCTGATGCCCACATCAAATATCACAAGACAGAAACCATAGCACACAGAAGGTCGTCCAAATGTAAGGTTACTTCACACAGAGGAACCAGTCCAGGGTGAGGAGTTCTGAGAACAGCTGAAACTGTGCATCAGGGGGAAAGAAGGGCAGAGGGACATTTCCTTTTGTGTGTGTGTGGCATTAACTGCTACTGAATTTTAGATAACAATAAAACCTTCATGCTGTCACAGTGTGTCACCTCTTTGTCCAGAGAAATGCCCTGG
>NW_008344629.1:0-271 GCF_000622305.1 Nannospalax galili | reverse complement strand
ATGGGAGGAGAAAGAGTAGAGATGAATGACTCTTGGGGGACTAGGAAACCTTGAAGAAAATGTGATATACCTGAAACCTTATGAGAAATGCCCATACAGTATCTAAACATTAGTGTATATGTATACCTGGGAACTGCTTGGCAAGGAACACAGTGCCAGACAGAAGAGACCTCCCTTTGATGGTTGGTGAGAGTGGTCCAGGAGACTCCCAAAATAACATAGGCTATTGCTAAAACCTCTTGATTATCTCCCAGAACTAGTAGGTAAGACC
>NW_008344628.1:0-525 GCF_000622305.1 Nannospalax galili | reverse complement strand
GTACTGGTCAGAGTGTTTTGTCACAGCAATGAAGAAACAAACTAAGACAAAGAGTATAAGGGCTCTAGTGGGAGGAGGGAAGCTATGGGAGGGTACTACCTGGAAAACAGGTGTATAAATAAATTTTAAAAAAAGAAAAAAATAATTCTTCAAAGCATAAAAATTTGCTCCTTAATAATTAGTAGATGTGAAAAACATTTATCATTGTAAACTAATGACTTTCTATGCATACTCAGATGACAAGGAGCTCAGAAAGTAACTGACTGTGACTAGTAATAATCATATATATAGAGATTAGAAATGCATGTGCATCTTAGTGTCAATTGTATTAGAAATGAATTTTTCTGTATGAAACTGTATTTTAATAATGAAATGGAGATACTTTTTTTAAAGTTTAAAACCTCATTTAATTTTGTGTTTTATAGGGTATTAATTTATAGGGTATTGTACTTTAAGACAGAGTACAATATTGTATAACTGTATTAATTCAACTAGATACCTAAAAATTTACATCCAATTTTGAAA
>NW_008344627.1:0-304 GCF_000622305.1 Nannospalax galili | reverse complement strand
AGTCATGGGTTCCCTGGAATTGGGTACTGGGATCCAAACCTGGGTCCTCTGTAAGAGCGGCCAATGCCCTTAACCATAGAGCCCTCTCTCTCACCACAATGACTGACATAACAAACTACAATGATGCAACAGTGAAACTTTTTACCTTGAATGTAATCAACAGCTGTATACTTGAACTTAAAGCAATCTCAATGAGAGGGAGCACAAGTGTGGAACTGTAAATACAGACAAATATACATGGGTGGAGAGATCATAGATCCTAGAGAAAATCCTACCTCACTCATATCCTTAGACAAATGTAACA
>NW_008344626.1:0-631 GCF_000622305.1 Nannospalax galili | reverse complement strand
CACTCACAGTCCAGACAATGACCTGTTCCTCCACTCAGCTGCCAGTGTGACCTACAGCTGCCAGTGTGACCCTGACCTACAGGAAGATAGGCATCCCCAGAGCCTCAGAGCGAGCGTAGATTGCGATCCTTCCCTCTGAGCTACTGATTGAGGGACCACTTGCCAAACTCAAACTGAACCCAACCCTGAACCACAGGTAGGTACTCAACCCCAGAGTCCTGGCAGAGCCCAAAAACTGATTCTACCCTATGCATCATCTCCAGGACTGTGTGAATGGCTCCACAAGAATTTGAACCCCAGGTGGATATGCATCTCTAGAGCCATGCCTGGAGTGCAGACAGTGACCTCTCATAGGACCACGTGTGCCGAAGGAGATCAACCCCAGCCCTACACCAAAGGAGCATTTGTAGAACCTTCTGAGTCCTCCACAGACTTCTAAAATTGGCAGTGAGAACTTCCCACCTCTACAGATGATTTGCTCCTGGGCTAAGAAGTGCACATATCACAAGTAGTATGGGAAACATTTCTGACACCCCATTTTCACATCAACACAGTTACTGCAAGATCCAAAACCAAGCATTATTCAGTTGATTCACAACTTTACATGGTGATGTAACAGCAATCAAACATA
>NW_008344625.1:0-447 GCF_000622305.1 Nannospalax galili | reverse complement strand
TGCTTGCATCACTAGTAGAAGCTAATGGTGAAACTTGGGTTTTATCACCTGCATTTTGTTGAAATTCCTGTAAAATTTAATACAGTAACTGTCCACTCTGGAGAGCATTTGAAACCAAACTGGATAATGATTTCCTTCACAGTACAAGTGAAATGACACTAAAAGTCCACTTTCTGTGTTCACCAAGGATCTCCTCTATTTCGAGTCAAATACTTGGAATTTTACTGAGAACCGTTTAGACTTTGGTGAAGAGCTTTCAGCAACTCGGGTTTTTGAAAAGAAATCATGTCTCAGTAAGTTGTCAGCCCAATCTATGGCTGCATTGATAATCTAGGGTCTGGATTCAACCTGCACTGTACTGTCCCCAATACTAGACAATAGTCTTGCTAAATGAATAAAAATTAAAATCTGCATTTTTACAGGAATTTTCTACATATTTTCTAAAAG
>NW_008344624.1:0-336 GCF_000622305.1 Nannospalax galili | reverse complement strand
TCATGTCACCTGCCACATTTGACGTGCAGATTGTGGTGTCACCTGCCCCATTTGACGTGCAGATTGTGGTGTCACCTGCCCCTGTGATGTGCAGATCGTCGTGTCACCTGCCCTCTCTAATGTGCACATGGTCGTTTCACCTGCCGTCTCTGAAGTGCACATGGTCGTGTCACCTGCCCCATCTGGTGTGCAGATTGGGGTGTCACCTGCCCCCTCTGACGTGCAGATGACATGTCACCTGCCACTTCTTACGTGCAGATGGTCTTGTCTCCTGCCCCCTCTGATGTGCATATAGTCGCGTTGCCTGGTCACTGAGACAGGCAGATGGTCATGTCA
>NW_008344623.1:0-1735 GCF_000622305.1 Nannospalax galili | reverse complement strand
GCCACTGGGTCTAGTTTCTTTGACAAGTAGGCTACAGGGCGCCTCCATGGCCCTAATTTTTGGGTTAGGACCCCTTTTGCGTACCCCAGCTTTTCATCAATGTACAGCTCAAATGGTTTCATCAGGTCAGGCAGGCCGAGAGCCGGAGCTTCCAACAAAGCCTTCTTTATGTGGTCAAAGGCTTGTTGGTGGTGATCCTCCCAGATGAAAGGTTCGTCTGTCTTGGTCAGGAGATACAGGGGGGCTGCCATTTCTGCGAATCCTGGAATCCAAAGGCGACAGAACCCAGCAGTCCCCAGAAACTCTCTCACCTGTCTGTGATCACGAGGTGCTGGGATGCCCAAGATGGTCTCTTGGCGAGCTGGTGTCAGCCATCTCTGTCTTCCGCTTAGCCGGTATCCCAGGTGCGTTACCTCTTTCTGGCAGAGCTGAGCCTTCTTTGCTGAGGCTCTGTATCCCATCTGTCCCAATTCTTGTAAAAGAGCCTCCGTACCTGCTAAGCATTTCTCCTGGGTCTCGGCTGCCAGCAGGATGTCATCTACATATTGTAACAGAATCAGGTGGGGGTGGAGAGTCCTGAAAGCAGTCAGATCTTGGTGCAGGGCCTCATCAAAGAGGGTGGGGCTGTTCTTAAACCCTTGTGGTAACCGTGTCCAAGTTAGCTGTCCGGAGATTCCTAAAGAGCCTCCGTACCTGCTAAGCATTTCTCCTGGGTCTCGGCTGCCAGCAGGATGTCATCTACATATTGTAACAGAATCAGGTGGGGGTGGAGAGTCCTGAAAGCAGTCAGATCTTGGTGCAGGGCCTCATCAAAGAGGGTGGGGCTGTTCTTAAACCCTTGTGGTAACCGTGTCCAAGTTAGCTGTCCGGAGATTCCTAGGTCGGAGTCCTTCCATTCGAAGGCAAATAGGGGCTGAGCAGCCGTGTCCAAGTAAGCTGTCCGGAAATTCCCAGGCCGGAGTCCTTCCATTCAAAGGCAAACAGGGGCTGACTCTGGTGGTGCAGCTTTAGACAGAAGAAGGCATCTTTCAGGTCCAATACAGTGTACCAAGTATGGCTAGGAGACAAGGTGCTCAGCAAGTTATAAGGATTTGGGACCGTGGGGTGGATATCTTCTACCCGCTTATTGATTTCCCTTAAATCCTGTACTGGTCTGTAATCCCCGCTTCCAGGTTTCTTAACAGGCAACAGAGGAGTGTTCCAGGCTGGCCGACAGGGGATTAATATTCCCTGCTCTAGCAGTCTCTTAATATGTGGTCTAATTCCTTGGCGGGCTTCGGCCGTCATAGGATATTGCTTAACAGCCACTGGTGTCGCTGTGGCTCTCAGTTCAATAATTAGGGGTGGCCGGTGTGTAGCTAATCCCATTCCCCCTGTCTCTGCCCAAGCATCTGGGTATTTGGACAGCCACTGGTCTATGCCTGTTTGGACAGAGTGGGGATCATGATGCAGTCTATATTCATCTTCTAATTTAAGGGTGAGCACTTGTATAGGTGCTCCTTTAGAATCAGTAATCTTGGCTCCCTTATTTTCAAAATAGATGTGTGCTCCAAGCTTGGTTAGTAGGTCCCGTCCTAGCAGGGGGTAGGGGCAGTCTGGTACATGCAGGAAGGTATGAGTCACCGTTCCTGAAGCAAGCTGAACCTCCCAGTTTGTAGTCCAGTGATAGCGTTTGGCTCCAGTAGCCCCTTCCACCCATATAGTTCTTTTGCTGAGCGGGCCAGTCGTCTGAGTA
>NW_008344622.1:0-424 GCF_000622305.1 Nannospalax galili | reverse complement strand
AGTCATTCCAGCATTAAAATAAAAATAAAAGGGGGAGATGTGGGGCCTTAAGGGCCCCAACTTGTAGAGGTCCGAGAGTAAGTTACTGGGGCATGGTCTGACCTGCTTTAAAAGTCTGAAGGATACTTCTGCACTGCTGAGGTGTGCATGAACAGTACGTGACCATCCTTAAGATACACCCTCAGGGGGGAGGGGGGATTTCCAGGTGCCTTTATAAGTTCTGTAACACCCGTATTAAATGAGTTCCTGGTTGACTATGCTCCCTGTTCGGTCTGATTTTCCCCCCCTGCTTGACTAGGCTCCCTGTTCGGTCTGATTTTCCCTGGTACTGGGGGCCGAATGGGCTGGTGAATGGTGTGCTTCCTCATCCCCAAAAATCACTGCGTGTGGGTCGCTGGCTCAAATCCCCCGCAATGTTGCTCCT
>NW_008344621.1:0-312 GCF_000622305.1 Nannospalax galili | reverse complement strand
AGAAGCTCCCCGTCCTCCTCACAGAAGTAATGGAGCTTCTCCCTGTGCCTCTGACACCTCAGCTCTGCCTCTTCTGCTTCCTTAGCTTGGACTGTCTCCACCAGACTCGCCAGCAGCTTGTTAGGCCTGAATGTGCTCCTGTTCACGGAAGCCTTGCAGAGGGGGCACAAGAGGGTGTCGGCAGTTTTTTCAACGTCGCTGATGCATTGAAGGCAGAAATTGTGGCCACAGTCAATAGTGACAGGCTCCTTCAGGATGCCCCTGCAGATGGGGCACATCACCTCCTCCAGCAGCTCGCTGGTGAGCTCTTTG
>NW_008344620.1:0-328 GCF_000622305.1 Nannospalax galili | reverse complement strand
GGAGAGATGGCTCAGCAGTTAGGAGCACTGACTGCTTTTGCAGAGGACCTGAGTTCAATTCCCAGCACCTATGGGGTGCGCAGGGATCCCAGGGGGCCAGCTGCTAGCGTGGCGCCGGTCTGCGGGCACCTGGAGGGCGGCGGGTCCCGCAGCGTGTCTGCTCTGCGTTGCTGGCTGGCCCCTGCTTCTCCTGCTTCTCCGCTGTGGGTCTCTGCTACCGAGGCTGGCTCGGTCGAGTTTCGCCCCAATTTCACTGTGCACTCTCTCTCTAAGTTCGGGGCCGTCAGCTGCCGGGTCACGAGGAGAGGTGCGGGACGGCTAAAGCTGG
>NW_008344619.1:1477-2735 GCF_000622305.1 Nannospalax galili | reverse complement strand
GTCAAATGCAAGGGTGACCCATTACCAGGCACTACTATTAAATCCAGAAAAAAATCAAGTTTGGTAGCCCTGCCACCCTAAACTCTGCCACGCTGCTACTAGCCCCTGAGAAAGGCACTGAGATTCCCCATGACTGCCAGCAAATACTTGCAGAAACACATGGGACCAGGGAAGACCTCACTGACCAGCCCCTAACAGATGCAGATGCCACTTGGTATACGGATGGGAGCAGCTTTCTACGAGACGGTGAGCGTAAGGCGGGGGCGGCGGTGGTCGATGGGGAAAAGATAACCTGGGCCCAAGCCCTGCTGGCCAGAACTTCAGCCCAACAGGCTGAATTAGAAGCCTTAACACAGGCCCTAAAATTAGCAGAGGGTAAAAAGGTCAACATTTACACTGACAGCTGCTATGCGTTTGCCACAGCCCATATACATGGGGAAATTTACCGGAGGTGGGGACTCCTCACCTCGGCTGGTAAGGACATTAAAAACAAAGAAGCAATAGTGGACCTTCTACAAGCCTTATACTTGCCTAAAAAGTTCAGCATAATTCATTGCCCTGGACATCAGCAAGACCAGGGGCCAATTGCTCGAGGCAATCAGATGACAGATGAAACTGCCCATCAGGCAGCAGAAGGTACCTGCATTCTCTACACACATGCAGACCTTAATGCTGAAATGGAGGCACAGGAAAAGGAGGGAGAAGCTCTTTTTACCTACACTGAACAAGACCTGGAACTTGTTCAGAAGCTTAATGCTACCTTGGATCCTGAAACCAAGATGTGGAGATATCAAAATCGTACCATACTGCTCCGGGAGGCTGCACTTGAGCTAATCTCCCAACTCTACCAGTGGATGCATTTGGGACACAAGAAACTAAAAACACTACTAGAAAGAGAAGAACAATTCTATTACTTCCCAGACCTTAACCAGCTAGTTCAGAAGGTAGTAGGAGATTGTGTCTCATGTTCCCTGGTAAATGCCTCCAGATCAAAGGTCCCATCTGGCAAGAGAGAAAGAGGAACACGACCAGGGACTAATTGGGAAGTAGATTTCACTGAGTTTCTTCCAGGAAAGTATGGTTATAAATATCTTCTAGTGTTTATAGACACTTTCTCAGGGTGGGTTGAAGCTTTCCCCACCTGGAAGGAAACAGCCCAGACTGTGGTGAAGAAACTAATTGAAGAAATCTTCCCTCGATTCGGACTGCCCAAGGTAATTGGATCTGATAATGGCCCAGCCTTCGTCTCCCAGGTAAG
>NW_008344619.1:0-560 GCF_000622305.1 Nannospalax galili | reverse complement strand
TATCCATTGCATTTATTAACATACAGCAAAATGTTTCTAATCAAAACTGTTTCTGTCTTAACTTCATTGTTTTTGTGTCACAAATCCCAAAGGATGAAGAATCTAATATTTGAAAACCAGAATGACCAATGTTGGAATCAAACCAAGTCCCCCAAGCCTGAGAAAATTGTACAAGGAAGTAAAAATGAAAAATAATTCTAACTGCTAAGACTGAGCTGACCTTTTCATGCTCCTTGCCCAAGCTGGAAAAACACCCGAGAAATCCCCCTCCCACTTCTGCTTTCTTGGCTTAGAGCTGCCGCTTGTGATTTGTGGTTTTTTCCTTTATAAACTGACTGTAAGCTGAATTTGGGGCTTCTCCTTTCTGAGTGAGAGGAAGAAGCCCGTCTGCAGATGCCCTAATAAATCCTCTTGCTTGTTGCATCTCCTGGTCTGGGGACTGAGTTATTGGGGTGCGGCTTCCCATGAACGTTGGGTACCCCAGTCTGGGGGTCCAACAAAACAGGTAGCAAAAAAAATCTTTCACTTAAAAATTCCCAGTACCAACAGTCATCTCAATG
>NW_008344618.1:0-245 GCF_000622305.1 Nannospalax galili | reverse complement strand
TAATTCCATGAAAATGAGTGATTTTAATTACATTTCAGCCTTTAGATTATTGTATAGCCATATGTTTTCTTTTTGTTGTTGTTTACTTTTTGTTTTGTTGGGGGTTTTTGGTGTGTTTATTGTTTCTATTTTGTTTTGCTTTGTTTTTTGAGACAGGGTTTCCCTGTATCCCCCAACTGGCCTGGAACTCACTGTGTAGTCCAGGCTGGCCTTGATCTCAACAGAGATCCACCTCCCTCTGCTTC
>NW_008344617.1:0-335 GCF_000622305.1 Nannospalax galili | reverse complement strand
GCCAGCGACGGCCCTCCCGAACATGCTGTGGCGGTGGCGGCCACCCTCCAGGAGGTAGGGTGGCTGGGGCGGCCTCCCTCCGAAACATGCGGCGGCGGCGGCCCTCCGAAACATGCGGCGGAACATGAGGCGGCGGCGGCCCTCCGGAACATGAGGCGGCGGCGGCCCTCCGGAACATGAGGCGGCGGGGGCCCTCCGCCGGAACATGCGGCGGCGGCCCTCCGGAACATGCGGCGGCGGTGGCCCTCCAGAACATGAGGCGGTGGTGGCCCTCCGGAACATGGGGCGGCGGTGGCCCTCCGGAACATGCGGCGGCGGTGGCCCTCCGGACGTGC
>NW_008344616.1:0-425 GCF_000622305.1 Nannospalax galili | reverse complement strand
TGTTCTTAACTGACAAATTGCCTTTGAAAGGTATTGGCCCACCTGGGGTTAATTGCGTTTGGATTCGAGTCCTTCAGGCATCCCAATAGACACCTATGAAGGGAGTCAGGCGTGAAGGCTCTCTTTGAGTAACTTAGTCCGCCCTGTGTAATTCTTGCTTTGGCTTGGTCCTAGAGGGAAGGGTCCAGGCCTTAGACAAAGGGGCAAGCATCTATCAACTTGCCTTCGGGAATGCAAAGACATAACTCCCACCTTAAAAGGGAGAGGAGATCATTTATTCTGGAGCCAAATATGAGTGTCCCTGGCCTGGGAATATAGATTCAGGTTACCCCAAATTCCGTGTTCCAACATGGTAGGAGTTTCATGAAGTTCTCACAGTAACAGAGCAGAGAAAAACCAGAAATCAACACACATTTGAAAGACAT
>NW_008344615.1:0-331 GCF_000622305.1 Nannospalax galili | reverse complement strand
ACCTACAATTTTTTTAATTCCTTAAAAGAGAGAAGTATAGCTCAGGGATACAATACTTCCCTAACACATGCGAAGACCAGGGTTCAATGGCCAACATCGTCTTTACCCTGCACCCCGACCCGCAAAATTAAAAAAATCAGCAGAACCATCGGCATCAAATACAACTTCTATCTCATTGTTCACTTTATTTAGTTTCTGGATGATGCAGTTGACTATTTCTCTGCCATTCCAAAACGACATCAACTGTAAGTTGCAGTATCTTTAATTACTTTGACCCTTGGTTTATTGTTAATTAACATTTAAATGTAAAAACTTACATCTTGCTTTTGCT
>NW_008344614.1:0-613 GCF_000622305.1 Nannospalax galili | reverse complement strand
GCCACCTGCCTCCTCTGACGTGCAGATGGTCGTGTCTCTGCCCCCTCTGACCTGCAGATGGTCATGTTACCTGAACACTCTGCTGTAAACATCGTCGTGTCACCTGCCCCCTCTGACTTGAAGATGTTCATTTCTCCTTCCCCATCTGACGTGCAGATGGTCGTGTCACCTGCCCACTCTGATGTGCAGATGTTCTTTTCACCTGCACCCTCTGCAATAAAGATAGTCTTGTCACCTGCCACCTCTGACGTGCAGATGGTCGTGTTACCTGCCCCCTCTGACGTGCAGATGTTTGTGTCACCTGCCCTCTCTGACGTGCACATGGTCGTTTCACCTGCCCGCTCTGATGTGCACATGGTCATGTCACATGTTCTCTTAGACTTGCACATCCTCGTGTCACCTGCCATCTTTGACGTGCACATAGATGGGTCACCTGCATTCTCTGCCATAAAGATGGTCCTGTCACGTGCACCCTCTGACGGGCAGTTGGTGGTGTCACCTGCCCCTCTGATGTCCAGATGTTCATGTCATCTGCCCCCTCTGACGTGCGCATGTTCGTGTAACCTGCCCCCTCTGACAGGCAGATGGTCGTGTCACGTGCCCCTTCTGCCTT
>NW_008344613.1:424-561 GCF_000622305.1 Nannospalax galili | reverse complement strand
CATTAAACTAAAAAGCTTCTGTACATCAAAGGAGATAACCAAGGAAGCAAAGAGAAAACCCACACAATGGGAGAAAATCTTCTTCAGCGACACATCTGACAGAGGTTAAATAAACAGAATTTATAAAACAAACAGAG
>NW_008344613.1:0-399 GCF_000622305.1 Nannospalax galili | reverse complement strand
ATTAAAAGATGGGCTAAGTAATTGAACAGAGAGTTCTCAAAAGAAGTAAAGATGGCTATGAAACATCTCAAAAGACGTTCAACATCACTAATAATTAGGGAAATGTAAATTAAAACCACTTTAAGATTTCACCTTACTGCAGTCAGACTGGCTAAGACCAAGAAAACAAATGATACCAAATGTTGGAGAGGATGTGGGGAAAGGGGAACACTCATCCCATTGCTGGTGGGGCTGCAAACTCGTTCAACTCCTATGGAAATCAGTGTGGAGAAGTCTTAAAAAACTACAAATGAAACTACCATTTGACCCAGTTATATCACTCTTTGGCATATATCCAAAGAACTCATGCTATTGCAGAGACACTCGTACATCCATGTTTGTTGCTGCTCTTTTCACAAT
>NW_008344612.1:1613-1934 GCF_000622305.1 Nannospalax galili | reverse complement strand
AACACCCAAAAGGAAAGTATAACCAAGGATTAAAGGGGCCAATATAATTTTATAAGTGTCCATATGTATAACTAAAGGCTACATAACAAGCAACAATGCCAGGCAATATCTTCTTTTGAGTTGTTGGCCAGAGTGGCCAAAGGGATTCCCAGATAGTTACCCAGCATAGAACTGGGAAAATGAACAGCAGGCCCCAATCTTATCCAAAGGAATATTGACAATTGATTACTGCTGGATGAAGAACAGTTGACCCTCCTAAAACAAAGACCTCTAGATAGGCTCACTAGATTCCCCAGAAGGGCAAGTAGAGGGGAATGACTG
>NW_008344612.1:0-1554 GCF_000622305.1 Nannospalax galili | reverse complement strand
TGGGGGGAGGGAGGCTATGGGAGGGTGCTACCTGGGAAATGGGTGTAAAAATTAATTAATTAATTTTAAAATTAAAAAAAAATAATAATTCTTCAAAGCATAAAAATTTGCTCCCTAATAATTGGTGGATGTGAAAAACATTACCATTGAAATCTACCTGATGACTTTATATCCATGCTCAGATGCTGTCCTAGTTTGTTTCTTCATTGGCGTGACAAAACACTCTGACCACTGCCAACTTGGGGAGGAAAGGGTTTATTCAGCTTACATCTCCCAAGTCATAGTTCATCAGGGAGCCCAAGGTAGGAACTCAGGGCAGGAACCTGGAGGCAGGAGCTGGAGCACAGGCCATGGAGGAATGCTGCTTACTGACTTGCTCCCCTGGCCCCTGCTCAGCCTGCTTTCTTATGCAGCATAGGGACACCTGCCCAGGGGTGGCACCACCCACAGTGGGCTGGGCCCTCCCACATCACTCATCAAGAAGATGCCCCTCAGACATGGCCACAGGCCAGTCCAATAGAGGCAATTCCCTGATTGAGGCTCCCTCAACCCAGGTGTGTCAAAGCTATCCAGCACAGATGCCAAGGAGCTCAGAAAGTAACTGACTGTGACTAGTAATAATCAGATATATAGAGATTAGAAATGCATGTGCATCTTAGTGTCAATTGTACTGAAAATGATTTTTTATGTATGAAACTGTATTTTAATAGTGAAATGGAGATCTTTTTTAAAGTTTAAAACCTCATTTAATTTTATGTTTTTTAGGGTTTATATTGAGCACAATATTGTATAACTGTATTAATTAAACTGTAAACCTAAAAATTTACAGCCAGCTTTGAAGGAGATGCATCTTAGCTCTGGAAATTGTTATTGAACATGTCAATACTGTTGTAATTAAATCCTTCTTCTGATTGTGTGGTTATTAAATAATATTAAAAAATCAAACTACAAAAATCAGCCGCCTTTCTATATACCAATAACAAGCAATTGGAGAAAGAATACCAGGAAATGCTCCCATTTACAACAGCTGCAAAAAAAATAAAATATCTTGGAATAAAATGTGGCCAAAGACACCAAAGATCTCTACAATGAAATTTTTAAATAGTTGAAGAAAGAGATTGAGGAAGACACCAGGAGATGGAAAGCCCTCCCTTGCTCGTGGATTGGAAGAATTAATATTGTGACAATGACCATCCTTCCAAGAGCAACATATAGAGTCAATGTAATCCCAATCAAAATCCCCATGACATAGTTCATATAATTAGAAAAATCTATCCTTAAATTCATATGGAGGCACAAAAGACCCTGGATAGTCAAAGCATCCCTGAGCACAAAGAGCAACGCTGGAGGGATCACCATATCAGATCTCAAAGTATACTACAGAGCTATAGTCATAAAAACAGCATGGTACTGGCACAAAAACAGACACATAGATCAATGGAACATCATTAAATATCCAAATCTGATTACATGCAATTTCAGCCACCTGATATTTGACAAAGCTGACAAGAACACACAATGGAGGAAAGACAGCATCTTCAACAAATGGTGCTG
>NW_008344611.1:0-364 GCF_000622305.1 Nannospalax galili | reverse complement strand
GTTATACTTTCCTTTTGGGTGTTTAAGGCCATACAGTTGGCCCAGAAAAAAACAATTATTTTTATTCGTAAGGCCGTTTGAGGATCTGTTCCTCGGGGGTTACATGGGCTTGAGAGGAGCCCCTAGCACCTTTCTTTTACCAGTTCTGCCTATGTGAAGATAAGTCAAAGGTCCTGCTCCACCATGGCTGGCTTTCTTTGGAAGCATGGAGGAAATGTTTTCTCTTTATTGACCCTTTCCTTTGTAGACTGGACACTGGTTCAAGTCCATCTCATGGGGTCTCCTTGGCCTCCTTGATCAAGAGCACAGGTGACCCACCAAAATTACAGGACATTTTGAGAGATGTTCATAGTCCCCTGGAACT
>NW_008344610.1:0-588 GCF_000622305.1 Nannospalax galili | reverse complement strand
ACACACACACACACACACACACACAAAATCAACAAATTTAAAAAATGTATTTGAGGAGGAAACATGGAAATTTACATCGTGTTAATTAGTAGAGGTGATAAACATTACCATTGAAATCTACCCTATGACTTTACAGACATACACAGGTGCCAAGGATTGAAGTGCTTCATAACTAGTAATAATCACATACATACAGATTAGAGATGTTTGTACTAACATCTCAATGTTAGTATCAAAAACAATGAGTCTTTCTGAAAGGAACAATATATTCTAAAATGAAATGGAGATTTTTTAAATGTTAAAAACATTCAATTTTATGTCTTACAGGTCTTATACTGAGTTCAATATTGTATAACTCTGTTAATTCAACTGAACCTAGAAACTTGCAGCCACTTTTGAAATAGATGTACTCTTGCACTGGAGTGTGTTACTGAGTATGTTAAAGCTGTAGTGAAATGCTTCTTCTAATCATGTAGTTACTAAATAAAAATAATAATTCTCCAAAGCATAAAAATTTGCTCCTTCATAATTAGTACGTGTGAAAAAAATTACCATTGAAATCTACCTGATGACTTTATATCCATGCTC
>NW_008344609.1:7461-8094 GCF_000622305.1 Nannospalax galili | reverse complement strand
AGTGAGAAATTCAAGCTCAGGGAGGGGAAATTTCATCTGCAGTCAGGAAAGCTGTTCATGGAGGACAGTCTCATCTGACCGTGCTTCATTTGTACCACCGAGGAAGATATTAAACAACTCTCGCCAACTTGACTTTTATACCTGGGTAGATCACTCACATGCTAAAATATTGACATACGGCTCCTCATGAGGAAACTGAACAGAACCATTTCTCTTCTTATTAGCTCCATTAGTAACAGATGAAGATACATTTCCCAAACCTATATTCTTCAATTCTTCATGTGTGAAAAGAGAGAGAGTTCGACTTACAACCACCGAGATAGTGTGCTGCACAATCTGGAGCTCATCTACTATCAAACTTAAAGATCATAAATAAAGCAGCACAGAGACTCAAAAATAACAATTTTTGGACAGTTTATTAAAAACTCCATTCACTGTATGGTGTATAAATTTCCCCAAAAGGCAAACATCAGGAATTGATTTACTGGCAATATACACAAAAGAAAGATCTCCAGATAATAAAGGAGAAAGTTTGGACTAGGTCTCTTGAGTTGGTCTAGTCATTGTTAACAATAGGAGGAAAGAGATTGAGGATCTCCTTATCTGGATGGTAGAAATGACAAACTGGCTGAT
>NW_008344609.1:4522-6595 GCF_000622305.1 Nannospalax galili | reverse complement strand
GAAGACAAAAGAAAAATGAGGAGGAACCCAATAGAGGGATGCTTTTGGAAGCCCTGGTCAAGAAATTCCAATGGACTCTCATATGAACATTTGAAAATTGCCCTGTTCTGACTTTTTTCTGGTTCATTGTTTAGAACTTGTAATGCTAATTACTCTTGCCTTTACTACTCCTTCACATCTCCTATTCAGGATTCAAGGATGTTCTTTTCCCCTTAGAGATAAGAGTTATGCAATTTGAGATTCTTTTAAATAGACCCACTGAAGGGGTACTCCAATTGCATCACCCTGCATCCCTGTTCAACATGGAAGTAACCAGAAGAGTCTGGGTCCATATTCCGTACTGGAAATTTGGGTACCTCTCAGAGGATGGTAAGATAAGAATACAAGGTAGGAATTGGCTAGGCAGTTAGGGTAAAAAGAACCCAAAGACCCCAGTTTCTTGCAAAAAGTCAAAATGTCCTTAGGCCTGTTAGCAACATACTCTGTTCCAAAGGCCAAAAATATCAAAAGTATTTGGAATCTGGTATCTAATCCTTAAAAGATTTTAGGGTTACCTCTTCAGAGTGGGGCATGTTAGAGTAGCCCAAAGCCCCAAAAAATAGTGAAAGAAGAATAAAAAAGATAAGAAAAAAAATGGGCAAGGATCTGTACAGAGAGCTCTCAAAAGAATAAAGATGGCTAAGAAACACCTTTAAAAGCCTTCAACATACTTAGTAGTGAGGGAATGCAATTCAAAAACTGATTTAATGTTTTATCTTACCCAAGTCACAATGACTAAGTCAAGAAAATATATGACACCAAATCCTTCTAAGGATGTAGGGAACAGAGAGCCACACCTTTGGTGGAATTGCAAACCTTTGCAACCACCATGAAATTGAAATGAATTTTTAAAGGTGTGGGCTTTCACTGTAGGTATTATCAGATGACAGAAAGACAGGATTTCAGGTCATGTGCAGCCAAAATCATATAAGATGATAAAGTTCTGGATCATTGCTATGTCATCCTGTGCATTTTTTAAAGAGCAAGTTTACTATTGGAAATATTTTCCCAGATTTTACCTAAGCACATGATACAATTTACTCTCTCTTAAGACTTCAGGAAACATACTTATTGGTAAGTCTCAGAATTCTACTTCTAGACTTGAGTACACCAAATGGCCCTTCAGCATCAGTTTATAATTTAATCTCTTGGAGCTTCAGACAAAGTATCAACCATCCATTCTTCCATTCTATCCTTAATAAGATTATGTCTGTGGTCTGCTTAGTCTTCCACTTCATATATACTGTGTCAATACATACGACTAAATGTTCCTTAAATATGGGCTTTCTTAAACTCTCCGAGTGGCCTATGGTGAAATGGAGGAACTATGGTTCTCTGAAAAAAATTCTTTGTTCTACTGAAAGAGATTTTGTATAAGTTAATATTGATGACAAAAAGGAAGCATCATTTATTTGACATTTGCATTTTCAGAGGCTTCTCTCAGGCTCATTGATGTGATTTCTTTTCCAAGTCTTCCTTATAGTCCAGGTTTTAACATAACTATGATCTTCTACTCATTTTTTTGAACATAAGTTACCCAGTAGCTGGACCAGTCTGGTGCTGTGTCGCCATCAACTGCCAAGGGAAAAGAAAACTTTACTGACACCAGATCCTCCTGATTCTGAAAAGTTTATTGTTTTGTGGTCAGTCTCTTGAGGCATGTTTTACTGGCACTGATGAAGATAGTGCATTTGGAGGACTGTCCGCGGACTGCGGTAGCAAATTGTGGCCAAACCACCATCACAGAGGTGATCAGAAGCCCCATAGGTGCCCTTGGATGGCAAACATAAGCAATTATTACCACAACCAAATATCATGTAGTAGAAAACATTTTTTAAAAACACTGTGTGAACAATAATGATATTTGCCAATAAAGATATGACTGCAAAGATATTAAAAGTGATAACATCAGAAAAAAGAAATAGAATGAGAAGAGGAAATGTAAACAAGGAAAAGTGAGAGAAATGTAGGATTGTGACGTTCTGGCCAGAGATTAATAGGAAACTGTATTAGCAAAATGGCCAAAACATACTG
>NW_008344609.1:2938-3514 GCF_000622305.1 Nannospalax galili | reverse complement strand
AAGCACAGGATAATTATATGAATAAATCAACTATAAATATATTCAAGGAATTGAAAGAGGACAGGATTAGAAGATTGGATGAAAACTGTAAAAAGAAAATATAAGTCGAATGAAAAAACTACAATAATCCAATACATGAAATTTCAATTCAGTAGCGATAGATTATCTTAAGTAAAGCCATTTTGAAATAAATTTTGAAATAAAAAAGTCATTAAATAAGATAAAATGCTTAGAGGAAAACATCACCATTAGATTGGATCAAGAAGAAAGAATATCAGATCACAAAGACCAAGTTGAGGAAACAGACACTCACTCAATGGCAAATCTAAAATAACCAGCAATGGAACATCGAGGACTTGTGGGACACTGTAAAATACCAAAACTATGATTCATGAGTATAGAAGAAGGAGGAGAACCTGAGGCCAAAGTCATAAATATTTTCAGCAAATTCATTGAGGAAATTCCCCAAATGTAACAAAAGCAGTAACTACCAGTGTTCTAGAGTCTTACAGAATACCAAGTATAGAGGCCCAGAAAAAAAACTCCCACATTATATGATAGCCAAAATTTCAATGA
>NW_008344609.1:0-1491 GCF_000622305.1 Nannospalax galili | reverse complement strand
GAATCTGGTCTAGGCTCTGAAGTAAGTTCTAGGTCATCCTGAAATAGAGTAAAACACTTGTCAATTCTGATACCTCCAATATTATTATATCTGCTTTTCCCTTTGCACAAAATATGCCAAAGAATTTCTTTCTAAAACTTTTTCTTTAATTCATTCCATATTTTGAGATGTTAACAAATAATTCATGCTCTGAAGACCATTTTGATGAAGACAGGATATATTTTGGACCCAGGACTTGGAGCAATGGTGTTGGAACAGACCTGAAATCATCCTCACTGAGGGCTAGCTCTCATAGTTCTGATTGATACTATGCAAGGTTCTAAGGGAGAATATCATTCAATGATCCAACCCCATCGTTAAAGCCAAGTAGCCATAATAATGACCAACAAAGCAAAGTTCAGTGGTCGAGTTGTTTCACTTTAATTTGGGGTTGATCAACATCTATCACATTTGACTTGAATCCCTCTCAATGGGTGGGAAATTATGGGTGATACTATTCACAGCAGAAGCACATGGCTGGAGAGGTTATAGGTCCTAGATAAAATCCTACCTCTGTCATATCCCTATACAAATGCAATCTCTTATTGTATATTAAATATGGATCATTATGTTACAGACAAGTATACCATCACCACTCATCAAAGAAACTTCCTTTTGTAACAGATAGAAATGATTACATAGTTCCACACTGTTCATAAACAAAGAATCTGTGTCTGGGGAATGCTCAGCTAGAACCTCAGACACCCACGGCTCAGGAACCATTGCAGACAAGGGACAGAAAGACTGTAAGAACCAAGGTTGGTTCATAATCATAAGGAAACATAGGTTTTCAGGACTATAGGAACATGCTCATATGCACTTACAGCAATGGAGTTAGCATGCACATGACCCATGAAACCTTAATCAGACAAAAATCCAGTATACAGTTGGGGAAATGAGCAGCACACCCCACCCTTAGCCAAAGAACCAAGATGATTACTGTTTATTTCCGTTTTTCTTTTGTTACAGATTGAATATCAGTATGGATACTGATAAAAGTTCTTCCACATCCTCTCCTTACTTTGGAAATTAATCATATGTTTAAAGTGATGTAATCTAGTCTGTTTCCCCATTCTTGACAAAGAACTGAGGAGGGAGGAATGCATAAAACTCAAACAAGGATGGAAATACAGGACATAGGTAAATCATTTGCTTACTACATTAAAGGTCCCAGGTTTCAATATAAACAAAATGATAACAACAAAAAACTTCAATTACTGGTTGAAATTATCAGACCCTGGGTTCTGTGTAAAAATGTCAATTAGCAAAGAATTCATGTTTTTCATTGAGTACAAAGGGATCTTAAGAATTAATTATGACTGCTTATTTATTTTATTTCATTTATTATTTTTATTTTATGTGTAGGAGTGTATTGCCTGCAAGTACGTGAGTGCACCCATATCACACAATTCTGCGGAGGTCAGAAGAGGGCTATGGATTCCCCTGGAACTG
>NW_008344608.1:0-292 GCF_000622305.1 Nannospalax galili | reverse complement strand
TCACCTGCCCACTCTGACGTGCAGATGGTCGTGTCACCTGCACCCTCTGACCTGCACAAGGTCATGTCACCCTCCCTCTGTGATGTGCTGATGTTCATCTCACCGGCCCCCTCTAACGTGCACATGTCTGTGTCACCTGCCCACTCTGATGTGCAGATGGTCTTGTCACCTGCTCCCTCTGATGTGCAGATGGTGGTGTTACATGCCCCCTCTTATGTGCAGATTGTGGTGTCCCCTCCCCCCCTGATGTACACATGGTCGTGTCACCTGCCCTCTTAGTCATGCACATGGT
>NW_008344607.1:0-421 GCF_000622305.1 Nannospalax galili | reverse complement strand
TCTTCAACTTTGTCATTCAGTTCTGATATTCTGTTTTATGTTTCATTTATTGCATTTATGAGGCTGTGCTGGATAATTTTAGTGTCAGCTTGACACACCTGGGTTGAGGGAGCCTCAATTGGGGAATTTCCTCTATTGGACTGCCCTGTGGCCATGTCTGAGGGACATCTTCTTGATGAGTAATGTGGGAGGGCCCAGCCCACTGTGGATGGTACCTTCCCTGGGCAGGTGGGACTGTGTTGTATAAGAAAGCAGGCTGAGCAGGGGCCAGGGAACAAGCCAGTAAGCAGCATTCCTCCATGGCCTGTGCTCCAGCTCCTGCTTCCAGGTTCCTGCCCTGAGTTCTTACCTTGGGCTCCCTGGTGAACTACGACCTGGGAGATCTAAGCTGAATAAACCCTTTCCTCCCCAAGTTGGTAGT
>NW_008344606.1:0-451 GCF_000622305.1 Nannospalax galili | reverse complement strand
CATTGGAGCATTGTGATGTCACAAAGAAACACTGTGAATTCATACTGTAACATTTTGGTGACTCTATGGAGCAATATATAGGCACATGGGGCAATAATGTTGGCATACTGAAGCATTGTGACATCACAATGGTGCATTATGAAATGACAGAGGAACATTTTAAAGTCATATTTTAACATTTTGATGGCACTATGGAGAAATATAATAGCACACGGGCTTAAAATGAAAATAATGGAGAAGAGCACCATGATTAGTTGTGGCTATATTATAGAAAACAGGGTAAGCAAAATTGTGTCATATGGAGCTTTATGACTTTGATGGCAGACCTCTGAGACTCACACGGATTGTGGAGAAGTGACAGAAAAATAGTCTGACCCTTTCACCTGCTAAACGAGACCAATAATTCTTTTTAAGACTTCATTGAAAAAGAATTACGGCTTTAAAATTCTTT
>NW_008344605.1:0-324 GCF_000622305.1 Nannospalax galili | reverse complement strand
TTACATACACACAGGCAATATACATACGCACAAAATAAAAATAAATGAATTAATTTTGTTTCTTTACAGTTTCATACATGCGTAACTGTGTTCTGATTACTCTATCCCCACCCTCTCCTACCACGGAAGTCAGAAGAGGGCTTCGATTCCCCTGGAACTGGAGTTAAGGATGGTTTGTAGCCGCCATGTGGGTGCTGGGAATTGAACCTGGGTCCTCTGCAAGAGCAGTCCATGCTCTTAACTGCTGAGCCGTCTCTCCAGCCCCAGCTTTTGCTTCTTAACACTTCTTTTCTTCCTTTCCTCTCTCCGTCTCTCCCAGGGCCT
>NW_008344604.1:0-241 GCF_000622305.1 Nannospalax galili | reverse complement strand
GAGGAGGAGGAGGAGGAAGAGGAAGGCAGTGTTCAATCCCCTGGAATTGGAGTTGTTAACCGCCATGTGGGTGCTGAGAATTGAACCTGGGTTCTCTGCAAGAGCAGCCAGTGTTCTTTAACCACTGTCTGAGCCATCTCTCCAGCCCCCTGGACTCTTTCTTTAAAAAAATGTTGATGGTTGGGCACTGGAGAGATGGCTCCGCGGTTAAGAACACTGGTTATTCTTGCAGTACACCCAG
>NW_008344603.1:0-292 GCF_000622305.1 Nannospalax galili | reverse complement strand
TTTATTGTATGAAAATCACAGTTATTTTTTAAAGACATGAATTTAGGTGGGAGTGATGAGGTGGGGCATGGCTCTGGGAGGAGTTAAGGAGAGGAGTGGGGTAAAATGATTAAAACACATTGTATGACATTCTCAAACTATTAATAGAAATATATAGAACTTTAAATATATTGTAGAACTTGTAGGTGATGTTATTAACATTATCTGGATAACTGATTATTGTGCCATGTTTGGTTCTTTTCTTCTTGATATTGTTTGAATGTTTTTACTTGCATTAGAAATTTATTTCATG
>NW_008344602.1:0-260 GCF_000622305.1 Nannospalax galili | reverse complement strand
ACTGGGCTGATTTTCACGAGCTGAGGGAGGCCCTATTTGCATGTCTTCTTGTTACATCATGAGCTCTAGGGGTGGGAGCTTAGAGGAAATGGTTGATAATGAAGATGCCGGAGATGATGTGAAGGAGCAAGCTGATAATTAGAGACTCAGTCAATGAATTATTTATTTTTTGTGGGATGCACCTCAGTAAAGTACTTGTGTAACATGCCTGAAGCCCTGTGTTCATTCCCAAAATTGTTAAATGGGGTGGGGTGACAGAG
>NW_008344601.1:0-234 GCF_000622305.1 Nannospalax galili | reverse complement strand
TTGTAGAACTGTGGAGTAGCCTCTATCTGCTGCAAAAAGAAGCTTCTTTGAAGAGTGGTATTCTATATACTTGTCTGTAAATATAAGAATCCATGTTTAAGGGGTGGAGAGATGGCTCAGTGGTTAAGAACACTGGTTCTTCTTGCAGAAGACCCAGGTTTGAATCCCAGCACCCTCATGGCCACTAACAACTGTCCATAACTCTAGTTCCAGGGGATCTGACAGCCTCTTCTG
>NW_008344600.1:0-304 GCF_000622305.1 Nannospalax galili | reverse complement strand
GACATCGTCTTTCAAGAGTGTCAACACTGCTCAGAGTTCTACTCAAATGGCACATGCCTTTAATCCCAGCACTTGTGAGGCAGAGGCAGGTGGATCATTGTGAGTTCAAGGCCAGCCTGGTCTACATAATGAGTTCCAGGACAGCTGGGGCTACAGGGAGACCCTGTCTCAAAAAGACCAAAATACTGCTACTGACTACTACTACTACTACTACTACTACTACTACTACTATTACTACTACTACTAATAATAATAATATTGCAGAAAGTTACGGAAATGTGTATGCCACTTCTCCCAGAGTAAA
>NW_008344599.1:2570466-2594396 GCF_000622305.1 Nannospalax galili | reverse complement strand
TTACAATCTAAAAGCAACATATGTGGAAAATTCAAGAATCATCCAGAAATGTGGAAATGTCATACTTGAAAGATAAATTTGTACTTCCAAATTACTGAACTAATCACAATTTTAAGTGTCTGTTTATCCATGTTGATTGATGACCATAAATTTTAAAACAAACCACTCAGATATATGATATATCATTTCATACCACTTATCCAACATTGGGCTGAAACTTACTATAAAGGGAGCATGCATAGAAGACAGAATTCTGGAGGTAAAGTTTCTGCTTAATTCATTAGCAGTCAGATGTTAAGCTGTCACCTGTACAAACTGGTAATATTTTCAAATCCTGATACATTCTCCTCTAAGCAGACTAGATATGATTAGCAGGGTGAAGGGTAAGTGGTGTTACATTCTGTCTCCAGATGAATACCATATGGGTGGAAAACAGCTAGTAAAACTAATGAAACACAAGTGAGAAATACATATGAATGACAGATGGGATTTGGTTGTTAGGCACATATGCAGCGAGAGCAAAGCCAAACCATGTGACTGGCAGCTCTTGATTCTGCCTTATACCTGTGCTTCTACCTCTAACCCCTGTCACATTATATCAAAACATTCTAATAAAGTTGTATGTTGAAGTAAAGGAAATTCAAAGTTTGTTGAAATACCATTAAACTTACTCATAAGTGTTCTGTGGGGTCAAGAATTCATCCTCAAGTTGAAGAATGTTTGCAGGGTGGTATACTTGATTATTTTTTTCTTTTTTTAATTGAATTTATTGTGTAGTTCATACAGAACAGCTCAAACAATCTTAATCATCTTTATACTCCCATCCTCACTGGCACACTCCCATCACCCACCCCACAATGGAGCCCATATATTCTGTCATCCCTGTTAAGACTCAAAATTTATAAAAATATAAGAAAATGGAAATAAAAAAGAAAATAGAAATAACAGAAGTTAAAAGAACCATAACGAACATAAAAATCATGCTGGAAGTACTCAGTAGAAAAGTGAATATGACTCATCACAAAATTCCTCGAAATGGGGTGATGTCAGGAGCTCTTGGTATAAACTCTGTGGAGATGAGAGTAGAAAGAAAATAAAGGGCAAAGCTTGAGAGGTATGTGGGATGGTAGAAGGGGAGCCAGCATTTGAATCTCCATAATCTCAAGATGAGGAATAAGAGAACATGGGGCTGAAAGGATACTCAAAGAGGGTTCAGAAGATGTCCCAGTTGGTAAAGCATTACCCTCACAAGCATGAGGATCTGAGTTTGATTCCCAGCATCAATATAAAGTGCTGGTTCACTGCAACATGTGCTTGTCGTCCCAGCACTGGTGACGTAGAGCCAAGAGGATTGCTAGGACTGGCTGGCCTATTAGCCCACCCTAATTTGTGAGCTACTGGCCAAAGTGAGAAGATGTGTCTGAAAGGAATTGGATGATGTTCCTGAAGGTGTCATTTGAGGCAATCCTCGGGCCTCAGCATGTGTGCACAAGTGCACATACATGAACATCTACATACACACATGGATACCCATGCTTAAAAACAAAGAATGTTCAAGTAAAATAGATGAAAACTCACATGTAACTAAATGATTAAACCTCTGTGTTCAAAAAGTTGAGCCACAGCCCTTGATTTCCTCACAGAAACTGAAGGCAAGATGCTTTTGCTGAAGATAGGACATGCTTTGGACACAGGACTTGGAGCAATTGAGTTGGAACTCACCTGGAAGCCTCCTGTCTGAAGACTAGCTCTCATAGCATAAGGGGAAACTGTACAAGGTGCTAAGGGAGATCCAACCCCAGCTTTAAACCCCAATAATCACAATAATACCTGGCATAGCAAACTATCTTTATCTGTGTTATAGTAACCTTTTTATCTTCGGGGTAATCAACAGGTATCTAACTGGACCTAAAACCCTCTCAGTGGGAGGGAACTCATGGCTGGTACTGTAAACATAGCCAAATACACATGGCTGGTGAGGTCACAGATTGTAGAGAAAACCCTACATTGGTCACATCCCTAGACATATGTAATTTCTTAATTCTAAATATGCATCCCTATAATTACAGAAGAGTAAACCAGTCACCACACTTCAAAGGAGCTTCTTTTTGCAACTGATGGAGACTATTACAGTTCCTAAACTGGTCAAACCCAAGAATATGTGTCTAAGATGCCCAGACATAAGCGACACATCTGCAGTGGACGCTCTATACCTAAGGCTCACAGAAAATAGCACAACGGGGATAGAGAGAATATTAATACATCTCCTAACTCTCACCAGCATAGCTTCCTTATGCAACAGATGGTGATGCCCACAAAAGGCCACAACTGGCCAAGATGTAGAGAATAAGAGACTGTAGAGTGCTTGTCTCTGGATAGGATTAAACCTCGCCCACTCAGGGCTCAGGGAACATTGGAGAAGAGGGGACAGAAAGAGTGTAAGAGTCAGGGGTGTTAGAGACCACAAGGAAACATCTGGAAGCCTGCTCATGTGAACTTACAGCAATGTTGACAGCAGTCACGAGACACATGGAATCCCCAAACAGACAAAAACCCACCATAGAAATGGGGAAATGGACAAGAAGCTTCAGGCTTAGATGAGGAATTATTAGCAGCTGATCACTGCTGGGTGATGGAGCATTGTTCTTTAAGAGAGTGATGCTAGGTGAGCAGTCTCAGTGGTGAACTCACACTGAGGGACATCAGGGGACATAAACTTGATAAGTCTTAACATATATGAGAGAATGCATTAAACCTGGTGGAGGAGCTGTGAGGGTGCAGATAGAAGAAGGGTTCTACATATGATTGAAAGGGCTGGAGAAATGGCTCAGTGGTTAAGAGTTGCTCTCGCAGAAGACCCGGGTACAAATCCTAACACCCACATGGCAGCTAACAGCCATCAGTAACTTCAGTTCCAGGGGATCCAAAGTCCTCTTCTGTCCACTGCAGGCACTGCATGACATGGGTGCACTCACATATATGCATGCATATATATATATATATATATATATATATATATATGCATAGCAACCATACACATAAAATGAAAATAAAATAATAAATATAAAAAATGAATAAAATGTCTGAAATGCACAAAAATTCAATAAAAATGTAGTTTAAAAAGCTTAGGGGTCAGGTGAGCGTTCCCATGGCAGCGGCAGTTGTCCCCACAGAAACAGCCCAATTTTATCTCAAAATTTTATGTTTCACTAGCTTGGCCCTCTCATCAAACTGGTTTTGCATATGTGGGAGTTACTGTCAAGTACTCTAAAATTGTATCATTTGCTTGATGTAAGGTATTCAGATGTATTTTGAAGTTCACTAACAAGGAAATGTCCCATTCTGTAATGAGGAAAAAAAAAAATAAAAAAAAAAAAAAAGATGAGCCAGGTCTACTTGGAATAATACTAATGAAATTATTTCCAGATACTGTGTGGTTAAATTCAAAACACGAAAGACAATGAAAACTGACAATATTTATTCTTACTTGGTGCATATAGATTCACCCAAATAAACTTTCTTGGACCATTAAACAAGCCCTCCAAAATTTAAAAGAACAGACCTTTATTAGAGAATTTTATGGTTCTTCAACTTTAGCAATATGAAATCTCAAATTACTAACACAGATAATAGAAAAAAAATCTATAAACACAGGGAAATTAAACAGCACATTCTTAAATAACCCATGGGTAACAGTGGAAGTTTCAAGTGAAACAGCTTATTAGAAATGGAATTGCAACTCATTAGAATGTGTGGTATGTAGGAAAAGCAGTGCTGAAAGGAAATTTATAGCACTAATTCCCACATTAAAGAAATGTCCTTAAGAAATAAATTTATCTCTCCCCAAACTGAAAAAAGGAATAAAAATTAATGACTGATTTTATGTGTAGTTTGGTGCATTCTATAATATCAGCCAGGCACCTTTCCCTTCCTTCCTTCTTTTCTCCCTCCCCTCCCTCCCTCTCTGGCTTCCTTTCTCTACACCTCCGTCCTTCCCCTTCTTCCTTCATTCCTTTCTTTTCTTTAGAGAAAAACATATTTATAGTGTGCATGGAAATGCTTTTAATCCTGAAAAAGAATACTGAGTAACAGTAATCATTCCACGCAACCTTAAGACCTATTGTACAGCTTCATTAACTGTGTTGTTGGAAAACTTTGTTAGACTATGACTCTATTTTTTGCTATTTGGTGCAGACTTTTAATCTTCTTTCTTTCCACTTCCTCTTCTGCTTCCTTTCCATATCTGGGCAATCTGTAGTGGCTGGGAAGTTCAAACCATACAATAACTTTCCCATGCAAAACCTGGTCTTGCGTTTATTTACAGGCAACATAAAAAAAGTCCTAAATTAAACACCCTTCCCCAACTGTCCTAAATCATTTCAGACGTGCTTTGAAAGCACATTGTATGTTGGGATCTGGCACATATATTTATATATTGAAACATATAGATAGCTATTGTGAATCAGATCCCCTGGAACTAGAGCTACCAGTGCTTGTTAGCTACATGTGAATGCTGAGAACTGCACCCAGGTCCTCTGCAGGAACAGATAGTGCTCTTAAGCACTGAGCCATCTCTCTAGCCACTAAAGATATCTCCTATGTTTGTTTCTGAGCTTTTGTGAAAAAAGTTTGCTTATGCTTATAAATCTTGGATTGATTATTGTATACTTATCAATAGTGAACATGCTCTGTAATCATATAACTTTTTCTATATTTTATATAAAATAACATTTTACTTAATGCAAAAACCAAAATTTTAGTATAAAATATACCAGACTAAAGTAATTCTTAAAATTACTTCACACTTAACAAGTAGTGTTTATCTTTAAAAATAAAAAACAACAGTGTTCAATGTCAATTTTCTTTTTTTTTTTAAATTGTTTTAAGTTAGTTAGCAGAGTGATGGGTTTCATTAAGGGATATTCGTGTCATTATACTTTGTTGTTGTTCATCTCATTCCCCTCTGCACCCCCACTCCCCTTGCTTCTCTTTTGTTGGTTCATTTCTAACCCCAAAGAGACCCTCCTTTGTGCTTTCACCTCCTGTGCATTCCAATAATATCATTGCTTTTTTCTGACCTCTCCACTGTCATACAATTGCCTCTTCTCCTCTCATGATAGCTGTGGCTACAGGGAGAGCCTGTCCACACACACACACACACACACACACACACACACACACACACACTCCCCTTTAGATTTAGTTTCTGCATAGGAGAAAAAACAATGAGGTATTCACTTTTTGGCTTCTGGTTTAAATGCTCAATGCAGTGACCTCCATTTCCATCCACTTTTTGGATTTGTGATGATCTCATTTTCTTTATGGATGAATAAACTTCTATTATATACATATAGATTTCCTTTTTTAAACATATATAATCATCTAGTCTGGTTCCATTTTCATCTATTATAAGTGCAGCAATTAAACATGGATGTATATGTATTGTGTTATGTTGACTTCAAGTCATTTGGTTCTACATTCTGAAGTGCCGTAGTTTTAAGGAATCCCCGTAGTGATTTCAGCAGTGGTTATACCAGTTAACACGCCACCAGCAGTGTACGAGCTCCCCCTTTCTCAGATTCTCACCATCATTTGCTGTCATTTGTTTGCAGGATGATGACCATTTTGATTGGGTGAGATGGAATCTCACAGCAGGTTTAATTTGCATTTCTCCACAGACTAAGGATGTTGAAATTATTTTCATATTTTTTTTAGCCATTACTATTTAATCCTTTGATAACTGTGTATTCAGTTCACAACCAGTTTATTGGTGGGATGATTAAGCTTTTTTATTTATTTATTTATTTAGGATTTATTTATTTATTTTTGGTGTTTGATGTTCACAGTCTTTTAATATATTCCAGATATTAATTCTCTGCATGATCCAAGAGGGGAAAGAGTTTCTTAATCCTGTGGATTATGAGAAAACTGTAGAAATAGTTTCTTCTATTATGTGTAATCACAGTTGTCATTGGCAAAGTATTTGAGTCATTTTCTTTAAATCTTTGGGTATATGATGGTCAAAGTGTTTTCTTACGTTTCCCTTTGGAGCTTTCAAAGTTTGCGTTCTTATTATAAAGTCTTTGATCTGTTTTAAGTTGATTTTTGTACAGGCTGAGAGATATGGACTTAGTTTCATTCTTTTACATGCGGATATCCAGCTTTCCAAAAACTATGCTTTAAAGAAGCTATTTTTAACCAATGTATATTTAGACATCTTTGCAAAAATCAATGTGGAAGTAACTATGTAGGCTTGTATTTGAGTCTTGTATTCCATTGGTTTACATGTCTGCTTTTGCACCAGTACCAAACAGTTCTTTTGTATTATTAACACGAGTACAGTATAATTTGAGATCAGATATTGTAATACTTCCAACCTTACTCTTCTATTTAGGATTGCTTTGGCTATTCAGGGTCTTTTCTGTTTCCATATGAATGTTAGCATTTTTTCTAGAATTTTGATTTGTTAAATCTTCAGCTCACTTCTGGTACTATGCCTTTTAAACAATATGAATTCTGCCAATCTATGATCATGGAGCATCTTTGCATATTCTGTTTTCTCTTTTAAACTTTGTCTTTTAGTGTGTGGAAGTGTTCATTATAGAAATCTTTCACATCCTTTGTAATGTTCTTTCCTAAGTAATTTTTTCTGAACAGGTTGCAAATGAAATTTTTATCCTAATTTCTACCACAGCAAGTTTGGAGCTGGTATACAAAAAAGCTATTGAATTTTATGTGTTGATTTTTATACTGTTAATTTACTGATAGTGTTTCCAAATGTGATAGTTTTCTGTTTTATCATGTTAATTTACTGATAGTGTTTCCAAATGTGATAGCTTTCTGTTGTGGTATTTAGGACCTTTTATAAATCAGGACCCCATCACAACTCCAGGTTCTTTCAAAAATATTTTTTGTTGAATTTCTGGGACTTTCATATAATGTATTTTGAGCATATTCAGATAATTTCTCCTATCTGCTGCCCCACTTACTAGCCCTCAACAGATTTCATGTCTTCTATTATTATTGTTTTAAGGTATACCAATTCTAATTTGTGTCTCCAAATGGCCTTTGATGTGGGTCTATGCACAGGAGCTTGATCAGTCTATCCAGCATCACACACTTAAAGAAAACTGACTCTCCCACTCCCAGCAGTTATCAGTTGCCAATAATCCCTCAGTTAAGTTTGGGGCTTCCTCACAACTGCCCAAACTCTATGCAGGGAATTTATCTGAATTTAGCTTGTGTAGGTCTTGCACATGGTGTCACAATTGCTGTGAATTAATATGAGTAACTGCACTGCTAAGTGGAAAACACTGTTTCCCTGTAGTTATCCATCGTCTCTGGTTCTCATAAATTTTTCCCTGCTCTTCTGAAATGATCCCTGAGTCTTGGAAGGCAAGGGTTTGATACAGGTGTCTCATTGAGGGTTAAGGATTCTACAATCTCTCATTCTCTGCACATGGACCAGTTGTGAGTCTGTTAATCACCATCTACTGCAAGAAGAAGCTTTTCTGGGTAAGTTAGGAGATGTAGTAATCTATGGATATGACAGGGTGTCATTTGGAGATGGTTTACCTTCGACCATGTAGTAAAATAATCATTTGGTCTCTGATCTGTCTAGCCATAGGTTCCTAGACCTGATATCAATGCCATATGGGTTCCATCTTATCAAACAGACCACACATATAATCAGAAAGTGGTTGGTTACTCCCATAATCGCTAATGTATCAATTGTGCCACTCATGTACCAGTTGGCATGTTTTGGCAGGTCAGTTGATATTGTAGTCCACAGAGTTCACAGGTGGGAAAGATTACTCTTATCTTCTGATATCCTGCATAGCACCTTCCAACACTAAGAAAACTAATCAGTAGAGATGAAGTTTTAAGGTCAGTACTAGCTTGATTTCTCATTGTATTGCAAAAAAAGCATGCAGTGTCTTCAGTAATAGGGTCTTGTTATCATGTTCTGGTGGTAACCAAGAGGCAGGAAAACAGCCAGTATTGTTTGAGGGTCTATAGGGGCTTTTCATGGGAATTGCATTGACTCTGTAGATTGCTTTAGAAAGGATGGCAATTTTCTCAAGATTAACCCTACCAATTCATGAGCATGGGCAGTCTTTCCACCATCTACTACCTTCTTTAATTTCTTTCTTCAGTGTGCTATTACTATTTTACGAGTCTCTTATTCTTTTGGTTATATTTATTTTATTATTTTTGAGGCAACCATGGAAAGATTGTTTCCCTGATATTTTTTCTACGTGTTTTTCATGGGTACATAAGAAACCTAATGGTTTGTGTGTGTGTGTGTGTGTGTGTGTGTGTGTGTGTGTTAATTTTGTATCCTACTACATTTTGAATGTGTTTAGCAGTATTAGGAGATCTTTTATGCAATCTATAGGGATTTTATGTATACAACCCATTCATCTCCAAATAGATATACTTGCATTTCTCCCTTTTCTATCTGCATTCTCTTTAGTTACTTCTCTTTTCTTGTTCTAGCTAAGATTCAAGCACTATGTTGAATAGGCATGGAGACAGAGAAATCCTTGTCTTAGTCCTGATTTAGTATAAATACTTTGGCATTTTCTCCATTTACAATGATGTTGATAGTGGTCTATTTGTATATTGCTTTTATTATGTTGAGAGACGTCCCCTGTATGCCTAGATTCCCCATGACTTTAATCATGAAGGAATGTGAAATACTGTCACAAGCTTTTTCTGCATCTAATGAAATGATCATATGGTTTCTGTCCTTGAATCTATTTTTGTGGTTGATTGCATTTATTGATTTACATATGTTGAATCATTCTTACATCTTTGGGATTAAGTCAAATTGGTTGTGGTGAATGAAATTTTTAATGTATTAATCCCTTTTCTATTGCTGTGATAGAAACATTGACCAAAGCAATTTATAGAAGGAAGAATTTATCTGAGCTTAAGGTTCCAGGGGAATTACAGTCCATCTTGGCAGGGAGGCATGGTGGCAGAGGTGGCTGGAGGAGGAGCAGAAGCTAAGCTTTACATCTTCAAATGGGAACAGGAAGCAAGACAGCAACTGGAGATCTGGCAAGTCTTAAGAACTCTCTAAGCCCACCCCCAGTGACATGCTTCCTCCAAGATAGCCACACCTTCTAAGACCTCCCAAAATAATGCATCATCTGGGGACAAACTGTCTAAATACTTGGAGCCTATGGGGGACATTTCCATTCAAACCACCACAAATGTATTCTTCTTTGGTTTGCAAGTGTTTAATTGAAAGTTCTGTGTCTGTTCATCATGGAGATTAGCATATAATTCTATTTCATCAGGTTTTTCGCTTATTATTGTATTAGAGTAACACTGTCTTCATAAAAATGTACTTGGAAGGCTTCTTTCTTTTCTACTTTATGGAATAATTTAAGGAATGTTGATGTCAGTTTTTCTTTGAAGGGGTGGTAGAACTTTATGATGAATCCATCTAACTCAAAGACATTTTTGACTTAGTTTTTAAAATTTTTTTATTGAGAGGCTGGAGAGATGGCTCAGTGGTTAAGAACATTGGCTGTTCTTACAGAAGAGCCAGGTTTGAATCCCAGCACTCACATGACAGCTAACAACTGTCTGTAACTCCATTTCCAGGGGATCCGACAGCCTCTTATGTCCTCTGTGGGCATTGCACGACACGGGTGTACTTACCCACATGCAGGAAATACATGCATACACATAAAATAAAAACAATAAATAAAATTTACTATATATATATAATTGAAATTTCATGCATTTCATATATTAGATCTTAATCAAATTTAGACCCCCTCTTCAACTTGTACTTCCTCAAAACACCCTTCCTTACTAGATTTTAAGAATTCTTTTCTATATGATCTAGTCAAGCATTTATAACCAGATGTCCTTTGATGTCCTTTGGTGAAAGTTCAACCACTGGAGTCTAGTCCGCCTATGTAGAGTCTTTCCCTCACCAAGCAGTAATCAGTCACCAATAGTTCCTAGGCTAGGGTTGGAGCCTGCTGCCTGTTTCTTTTCTTCTATGCTGGGGTTTTGTCTGATTGAGTCAGCATGACTCTTGCAGATGCTGTCACCATTGTTGCAAGTTCATATGAGACATGCACTCTGCAGTCTCTATTTCTCTAAAACTTACCCAGTTGTGGCCTTCTGCGTGCACATACACTATCTGAGCATAAGTACATGAGTATACCTGAAGTCTATATAACAAAGAACACAGTACCAGACAGGAGAAAACTCCCTTTGAGTTGTTGGTCAGGGTAGTCCAAGAAATTCCCCAAATAGCACAAGCTATTAACACAGCCATTGACTGCCTCCCAGAACTTGAAGGTAAGACAGGGCATACGTCAGACACAGTATTTGGACCAATGGGGCTGGAACTGATATGAAAGCCATTACCATAAAGACAAGCTCTCATAGACTTAGAGGATACTGTGCATGTTGTTAAGGGAGAAAATCAATCAGTGGTCCAACCCAACTCTAAAGTCTAATAACCACAATGCCTAGCACAGCAAACTATCTCTGTTGGTCCAGTAGTGGCATTTTTATTTAAGGGGAAATCAACAGCTATCTAATTGGACTTAAAGCCCTCTCAGTGGGAGGGAACTTATGGGCTGCACTGTAAATATCGTCAAATACACATGACTGGAGAGGTCATAGATCCTAGAGAAAACCCTGTCTCTGTCATATCTCTAGACAAATGACTTGAGATTTTAAAATTACTTCTTCTATGTCATTGGCTATTATGGGACTGTTTATTCACTGAAATTATCCACTTCAATTTGACTTAACTTTGATATATCATAAGCATTTAGGAATGCATCTATTTCTTTTAGGTTTTCTAGTTAAATGGAATATAAATTTCAAAGTATGTCCTTAAAGTATTCTTTGCATTTCTTCAGTGTCTGTTGTAATTTTTCCCTTTTCATCTCTAATTTTATTAATTTGGATCTTTTATCTCTTTCATTTGGTTAATTAGACTAAAAACTTGTCAGTGTTGTTGATATTGTCCATGAGCAAATTTTCATTACATTTATTCATTTTTTTAACTTTTACAAAAATTTTATTGAGAATTTCATACATGTATATAAGTTGTTTGATCAAAACCATGTCCATTCCCTCCCCTCCAACATTCCCCCCTCTGAAGAGGTAACACTAAAATCTTTTAAGGATTAGATACAAGCTCCCAAATACGTTTGACATTTTTGGCCTTTGGAACAGAGTATGTTGCTAACAGGCCCAAGGATGTTTTGACTTTTAGCCAAGAAACTGGCTACATTTCTTTGGGGTTTTTTTACTCTAACTGCCTAGAGAATTCCTACCTACTATTCTTATCACACCATCCTCTGAAGGGGTTACCCAAATTGCCAATAGGGAATCAGAATGCAGACCTCTTTGGCTTCTCCCATGCTGAACACGAACGCAGGGTGAAGCAACTGGAGTACCCCTTCAGTGTGTCTATCTAAAAGACTCCCAAATCGCATAACTCTTGTCTTTAATGGGAAAGGGAAGTCCTTGAATCATGAATAGGAAATGTGAAGGAGAAGTAAAGGCAAGAGTAATTGGCATTACAAGTTCTAGACAGGGAACTAGAAAAAAGTCAGAACAGGGCAATTTTCAAATGTTCATATGAGAGTCCATTAGAGTTTCTTGACAAGGGCTTCCAAAAGCATCCCTCTATTGGGTTCTTCCTCATTTTTCTTTTGTCTTCCAAGCCTGGAGTAGTTGGCTGGGAAGAGTGGCTGGATACTCAAGTGTGCGTCCAGTGACCGTGCTTGGCATTCCTTTAATGAATGAGCACAACCATCAACAAGCCCAATTGTGACTATGTTTAGTGATCAGGCTAAGCTGAAGTCATGTTGATGGTAGTTATTTCATGCAGAAGGGACTTCTGTATAGCATCATCTTATTAAAAGGACCTGGAATTTAAAAGGATTTGGTGCTAGGAGCCACATATGAGGGAGAACATACATCATTTTTTTTTCTGAGTCTGTGTTACTTCACTTAGTAGAACAGTTTCTAGATCCATCCATTTACATGAAAATCCGATTTATTCTTTTTTTGATGTACACTTTTATTGAAATTTTATGCATTTCATATAATGCATCTTAAACATATTAGGACCCCTCCTCCATCCTTAGACCCCATAGTTGCTGCACTTGGTTTAATGCATTCTGTCATATATGTTAAGTCCTACTGAGTCAAGTTTGTGTACCCAGTTTTCCCTTCAAACTCATCCACTAGAGTCTAATCAGCCTATCTAGAGTCACTCCCTTAAAGAAACTCAACTCTCCCTCAACGAATAGTAAGCAGCTGCCAATAGTTTCACCCTTAAGGTTGGGGCCTGCCCATTTCCTCAATTCCATGCTGGGCTTTCTGTGTGATTGAGTTTGCATGGGTCTTGTGCATGTTGTCACCAATGTTGTAAGTTCATATGAGCAAGTTCCCAGAGGTTAGGAAACTATTTCCTTTGGATCACACAACAACCCTGGTTCTTTCCACTTCTTCTGCAATCATCTCTGAACCATAGGCAGGTGAGGTTTAATATAGGAGTCCTAGTGAGGACACACACTCTATAGTCATTTATTCTCTGCACTTTGGCCAGTTGAGGCCTTCGGTGTGCATCACCCTCAGCTGCATGAAGAAGCTTTGCTGTTGAGGAGGTAGAGAGTCTCTCTACCTCCTGTCTGCTATGCTCTGTGAGCCTTAGTTGTAGAGGTTCCATTCCAGATTTGTCACTTAGTTAGGGCTGGGCATCTCTCAGAAAAAATTCTTTTTTGTGTGACCAGTTGTGGAACTATGTAATAGTCCAGGTCTGTTGCAAAAAGAAGCTTCTTTGATGAGTGGTGACTGGTATACTTCTCTGTAGATACAAGGATCCACATTTAGCATACATTAAGAAATTACATTTGTCTAGGGATATGACAGAGATAGGGTTTTCTCTAGGATCTATGACCTCTCCAGCCGTGTATATCTGGCTATGTTTATAGTGCCACTTGTGAGTTCCCTCCCATTGAGAAGACTTTAAGTCCAGTTACATAGCTATGATTACCCTCAAGATAACAATGCCACTACTGCACCAATGTGGATTGTGATAGGGCTTTTTTGTTTTACTTCTAGTTTATTAATTTCAGCATTGAAAATTTTCTTTTTAAAATCTATTTTAATAATCTTTGTGAATTTTATGCAATATGTTTTGATCATACTGACCCCTCTTTTTCTATATCTACACTTTTCTCCTACCCTCTGAACTTTGTGTTATTTTTTAAACCCAACAAAGTCCGATTTGGGCGTCCCATGTACTCTAGAGTATGTGACCATGCACTGAAACATGCTAAATTTATCAGGGGCCATTCCCTTAAAGAAAACTCAGATTTCTTCTGCCAGCTGCTATGAATTTCCATTTCCTCCTCTGCTGAGGGTAGATTCATGTCCACTTCTTTTCTCCATGCTTGCATTTTGTCTTTAAGCCCTGACTTTGATTATCTGTCTGTCTAGCTTAGGGGGACTTGTTTCTCCTAATTTTTCTAAGCCCTTAATAGGTGATTATTAAATTATTAACTTAATATCTCTCATTTTATGTTGTTGAACCAACCTAGCACTTTTAGCTTTCCTCTTTGGCTGGCTTAGTTGTGACCCACATATTTTGTTTTCTTGCATATCATTTTCATTCAATTTTTGCTTCAGTTTCTTCCTTTAACCTGATTAGTATTCAATAGTGTACTATTTAGTCTCCATGATTTTGTGTCCTTCCTTTCCTTCTATTGCTGTTGTGGTCTGGTAGGATGCATGATGCTATTTCAATTTTCTTTTTTTTTTTTTTTGAGAGTTGCATAGTGTCCTAACAGGTGGGTAATTTCTAGGAAAGTCCCATGGGCTGCTGAGAAGAATATGTGTTCTTTAGTGGTTGTGTCGAATGTTCTGTTTTTACCTGTTAGGTCCATTTGATTTATGATGTCATTTAACTCGAATGCCTCTCTGTTTAGATATCTATCTGTAGGTGACCTCTCTAGTGGTAAAAGTGAGGTATTAAGTCACCTACTGTCACTGTGTTAGAGTTAATCTGTGGTTTTAGATCTAACAGTATTCCTGTTTCACACAGTTTGGTAAAATGATTATAAAATGCTTTTTACTTGTTGAATATCTCAGTATCAGAGCATAACGCTTTAACACTTGATCTTGAATATTCTCACTATAGAGAACATAGAAACACATTTCTCATATTCAAGGTTCCACAAATCATAAAGCATGTTGGCATTGATATCTTGTTTATTTCCTTGAAGTATGTTGAAAGATTTCCCTTAATTCATAAATCAGGATATAAATATCATTGCAAGGCAACCAACATGAATAGGGTTTTACTAAAATATTTAGTAATCACTAATCTATAGGGTGTTAATGGCTAACATATATGTTTCTGCGTGTGCATGTGTGCACATTTGTGTCCACATTTTCAAGAAATAGACAGTTGTGAGATTTTATAAGACACATTTCTTATCAGAAACAGTTTTTCTCTGGGAATTCTGACCCACTGCATAACAATTGACCCAGAAAAAAATAACATTTACATCTGTGGTTTCTGAAAATATCTCTCTTTGCGGTGGCTATATTGCTGCCTTTTCTTTTGCTCTATTTCTTTTCCCACTTAGGAATGCTGCAGGATACCCAGACATTGATTGGCAGGATCTTCATATCAGCAGGGATATTCTTCCTCTGATAGTGGAAAATAGAAGGCTTGGATAAAATTCCTGAACAAGATAAAAAATGCCTGATACCTTAGGTGAAGGTCTCAGTGGCTTGCTCACATATCCCAACTTAAAAAGAATGTTTTTTAATTCTATTTTATGTGAATGAGTGTATTGCTTGTCAAAGCCATGATGGCCAGATTGCCTTCAAGAGTCAGAAGGTAGACACAAAAGAAGATCACAAAGAGGAAGGTCTGCATATGTGGGTGTATGGAAAGGCCCAAAAGAATGAATTCTTTTACAAGTGTTTTGGTGATCTTCATTGCGTGGATCCATGAAATTTGAAAGAATTAAACAGATAAACAATTCTCCATTCTCTAATATTTTTCAATGCAATACTTTTAAAAATAAAATAACAGACTCCAAACTAGCAACCTACTTTTAATTTAGCTTAACAAAACCAGCAATGTACATGATGCGTTTTCCTCATTTTGTATTCGTTCATTTATTCAACAACTCATTGTTAATGACTTATTATGACCAGAAGGATTATTCTGGCTTGTTTTCTAAAATATTTTCTTGGAAAATAACATAATAAGAGTGAGATGTTCCAATTGGTTTTCAGATAGAGGTGACTCAGATGAATTAGCTGAGCTACATTTTTATAAGACTCCTAACACTGAAAAACACCAGTGAATGTGAGGCCTGAGGTGACGGCTCAGTGAATATAGCATTTTCTGTGCAAGTGTGATGAGTGGAATTCTGATTCCAGAACCCATGTAGAAGCTGGGCTGACATGGAGTCTTGCTTGTCACCCCAGGACCCAGGTCAAGACAGCATCACTAGAATAGTGATAGACTATTTGAAATTGACAAGCTTAGTTCAGTGAATACCCTGCCTCAGTAAATGAAGTAGAGAACAACTGAAGAAAAACACCCCGTATCAAAATTGACCTTTCACGCGCAGGCTTTCAATGCATGTCCATACATATGCCGCCCCACCTACTCACATAAATATGCAGATAGCACGAAATAAATTACATGTTAAATGATAAAGCATTAGTTAGTTTTAACATAGTCTCACATAATATATACTGTGTACATATTTGCTGTGTAATGATTTTGATTTGATTTCCTAGCAATTTTTGAACTAAACTTAGTCAATGACATAATTGTTGAAGAAACCTGATATTATCATTAGTTCTTGAAGATATTTAGGCCCCATAATATTATAGGCAAGTTTTTTTTTCAATGCTTCATTTTTGATGTGTCGGGTTGGAGACCTCTGAGGCTTCTCTGTTTAATAGGGCCTAGGGAGTTATCCCAGGCCTTTAATGCCATTTTCCTTTAATGCCTCGTCATTTTGGGTAGTGGCATTAACCACACATGCTTGGGAGCTCTTCCAACTTTTGAAGTTGTGTTTTGAAATTAGATAACTAACTAGTGGGCTTCAAATAATATTTTTCATACATCTTTAGGATTGGTTAATTCATTTACCACCTCCTCCTCTCCACTAAGCCCTCCTCCCATCCCCTTGAATTTCATACCTAGTATTCTATTCCGGGTAAAAAGCCCATAGCTAGGGACATTGGAGTCCCTAGGTTGAATCTACAGTTGTTATTTTGGTAAATGTTCATGTTATCAAATTGCCTTTTGAATATGTTTGCGCCAATGTACCCGGGTTGCTACCAACTTTGATCAAAGAAGCTTTTTTTTTTTTTTCCAGTGGGTAGTGTCAACACAGAGATGCATCATTTCTCAGAATGCTGAGACTAAGAGACTTACTATCTTCAGTGGGACATCTATTCCCACCCTCCAGTCCCCTGCCCCCACACACCAGTAAATTCTGGGAATATTCCTGAAAGGAAGGCAGAAAGATTTTTAGGATGGGTAAAAGTACTAAGAAATCCCACCTTATGGACATGACATGACTATCAAAATTATGATTTCATAGCAGGTGTGGTTACCTGCAGAAGACTTACACAAAATCAAGCCTGCCAAAATCTTAGCAATGATGGATTAATTTCTAGGACTTATGACATACTGTGGTATGTGACAATTTGGTAGCTGTGGGGAAGGAGAATCATTCTGTATTGAGGATGTGGCCACTGATAGGCTTCCCATGTACTAGTGGATGGCTCCATACCACACATATATGGGAAGCACTAATGAAGTTAGTGAGCTATCAAAAAATTAAATAAAATTAGAAGAGGAATCATGTTGGGCTGGATATGGTGGGAAGTTGGGATAGATACAATCATCTTTCATTTTATACATGGAATGAATTTACTGTCTCCAGGATTCTCATGATTAATAGTGATCACAGTATGCAATATTGACAGAATGTGTGTAAGCTTTATACAGGATGCAACGGAAGCTGTAAACCATTTCCTTAATGACAAGATTATCATTCAAAACTCATGAATGCTGTAAAGTCATTGTGTGAATTCTTCAATAAATCTGCATCTGTATAATCTCATCCTCCTCTGAGTTCTACAACATCATGTCTGTCTTTAGAATTAATATATTCAGATTCATATTATATGGAACTATTTTTCCCTTCTCAGATGTCAACATATTTGATAACTAGTACTTACAGGATCTACATTTCCCCAAGTTCTTATAAATGTGTGTTTATACTTTTTGCTTCACTGCCTAAGTATGAAGCGTTTAAGACAGCCATAGTATGTGGAGGCCAGCTGTGATCATTTTATTTTAGAAAAAATTATATGTAGGAAGTGTCGCATTTGTAATCAGAATTATACCGTTTTCCTCTAACTCTCTAGTCTTTCTATTCCCTGTTGACTTCTCCTTGAGGAATGTGACTATGAGGCATGTATTTCTGAATTTCTCAAGGTGATAATGCTGAACACTTTAAGAAGACAATAATTTCCAATAGTTGTTGGTTGGTTTAGGGTCATAATATAAAAATGTCAAATCTCCAGTGACTCACACTGAAGGGTATTTAAGGACAAATATTGACTCAATAGTCCATATATATATGACAAATGTTCAACAACATCTTTAATAAAATACCTGATCTATAAGCAATCTCTGTTTTAATTTTTCAATCTTTTGAGTTTTGAGAATTTAGATGAAGAGAGTTTCCACAGTCATCAGGTGGTTTAGGCTAAAATGATGCTTCTTATGACAGAATCTTGCTTCTCAGAAGAGTCATAGGAAAAGGATCTAAGTCTATGAGTGGCTCCAGTGATAATCTACAGCCCTGTGGATTCCACCTTGTAGGATTCTTTGATTATTCTGTTCTCTTCACCTGCCTAGATTATTATTCTTTCAATGAAATGCCTGAACCACCTGATCTAAACCTCTTATTTTTCTCTTCCAGTTTCCCTTCTCATATTGTCTCAGAATCTTCTCATCTGTGAGTAATCATTCCTGTTCTGTTGTCTAAGGCTATATAATTAAGAATTGCTTCTTCAAAAGTCTGTGACTTCCTCATGAATCTTTCCTTGTTAGCCTCTCTAATATCCAAATTTACTTTAAGATTTCCTGCTCTCAAAAATCGGCTTGCAGATTATCATTACATTTCCCCTAAAATCAGTTTTCTGTAACATTGTAACTTTTGTTCTGTCTCTCTCAGAAAAGTTAGTTTCCCATGGGGATTGTTCTACTAGTCCTAAAACTCAAACACATTCTTGTCAGTAGTAGAGCTAGTGGGAAATTACACACCCTTTCCAACATCAAAGACAAAGAGTGAATGAGAACTAAGTTAATTCTTTTCCAATGGAAATTTATTTCTGTGTTGACAATTACTTATGAATAAAAAAGAACATTAAAATCTTCTGATTCTTTATAGCAATGGAGTAAATAAGTCAATTAAATGGTTTCTAAAGCCATAAAGGTTAACCAATTTTATTAAAGAATACAGTGGTCTACATTAGACGAACAAGAACCTGGAAACTGAAGCAGGAGTGTTGCATGAGTTTAAAGTTAGCCTATTTTTTTTTTTTTTTTGTCTTTTTGAGACAGGGTCTCCCTGTAGCCCCAGCTGTCCTGGAACTCACTATGTAGACCAGGCTTGTTAGCCTGTTTTATACAGAGGGTTCCAGGCTACCATGAGCTATAATGTGAGATCCTATCTTTAAAAATAGCAACTGAAGAGATGACTCAGCAGTTAAGAGTGCTTGTGCTCTTCAAGAGGATCAGAGTTTGGTGTACACCACCCATTTTTGGTGGCTCACAACAGCCTATGACTCCAGCTCCAGGGGACTTGGCATGTTCCTCAGTCGTTTTTTTTTCTGGCACATTCAAATGCATTTCATATATACACACACAGATACATGCACATTCACAAAAACAAAAAAATAAATAATTTATAATAAGAAATAAGAAAAGAGAAAAAGTATTTTTAAATATCTTCAAAAATAATCATCAATACCCATTCGACAATGGTTCCTTCTTCATCTGTCCCTTACTTAATTTTGTGCTAGAAACTTACTGGGTGAATCACTAATAGCATGCTATACAAGCAAAATTTTCCCTCTACTTTAGGCATATTATGAATTGAGATGGGTTTCTGGGTCACACCTCATCTTTACATTTCTCTCAAGTTCTCCTTAAATCCACTTCACCTGTGCCCAATTTAATTTAGGTTATCGATTCACTGACAAGAATATTATACATCCTCAACGCTGCCAAAAAAAAAAAAATAGTGAGTGGGAAAAAGCAATTTTTTCCCAATAATCCTTTCTTTCATGGTGACAATAAATTATGAATAAAAGGGAGTCAAAGATTATAGAATAGTTTCCTACCATGTCACTTTATTAAGTTCCAAAGCCAACTGACTGTCACAGTTCTAGTCTTCTGAAAAATGTTCTTCATATTTTTGTTGGAAGCAAAATTTGCTCTCTACTTAAATAAAAACCTAAAAAAAAAAAAATGAGTTAAGAAAAAAAAAAAAGCCCAAAGAAAATGGTCTGAGATACCAGCTCTTACTTTTATTGCTGCTTACTGAGTGAAAATAAGAAAGTTGCTGCCCCTCTTGTATTTTAATTTCTCCAGTTAAGAAACAAGGGGGGTTTCTGAGTTTGTGCAATCTTATGTTTTCTTTTGCTCAAGGTTTGTGTGGTATGAGCTGCGATTGGGTATCTGTGCTCAGCCCTTACCACCAACTAAATTACGGTGGGTAGCACCTCCTTCCCACCAGTGTGGGGATATTTTCTGATTATTATGCAAGGTTAAGTCTCCTCAAATCTAAAGGTTTACATGGTTCTGGTTAGGCGACCCCAGGAGATTGCTCTTTCATCAGAGATGGAAGAAAAGTTTCTTCCTCAACTTTATAACTTGTTCTCATTAGTTACAGTGCTTTGTGTAACATGTGACCTTTAAATCTTTTGGGATTTAAGATATGCAGAGTTCATCCTGCCAGTAAACAAGGCTTTCTGCTACTTAGTAGATTTAGTTTGTACAGGAATTCTGAATGGAACTTGAAAGCCCAATGCTCATTCAGTTCACTTTTACTGACAGAGAGGCTACCTTGAATCAAACTTCCTTCAGACCTTCAGAACCCACTTTTTATGTAGACAGGCCATAGGCTTCAGTGTCCATCCTTGTTGGGTCTGGATTAGCCAGGTGTAATAGAAGTCTTGGTAGGTCAACTAGAGAAAATCTCCTGTACTTAGCATTGGATCCTTCCAACACCTAATCAAATTCTTCAACTACCATATTCTTCCAGGTTATGGCAGAACACCTGACCTGCCTTCAGCAAGAGTCCATTATATTTGTGTGGGGTCTCTCCCTCTCCTTGTAAGTCCTTGGCCACTGGTCCACGAGGACAAGGGGAGCAGAAGTGACGAGCGGGGTCAGGACGGCCAGTGAGCACTGAAGGAAGAAAGCCCTTCCAGGGAGGCAGGTTCAACGATGCAAACAGCTCCAGACTCAGTGAGACAGCTCTAGATTCAGTGAAACAGCTCCGTTTATTCAGTGGGAGAACTGGGGAAAATATAGTGTGGAGGCAGTAGCCAAAGCCTCAGCTGATAGGTGCTCATAGTGTGCTTTATTTACATGTGGTAGTGGGCTCCTATCATATAGATTATCATATAGAAAAAAACCTGGGGGTAGTTTTCACTCCAGGTAACTATGCCAAAGGTCATGTTCCAAATAAGGTCAGGCATCTGTGCTTGGTGGCACTTTCCAGGTAAGTCAGGAAGAGAGCAGGAAGTCCCCTGCTGAAAAGGGGAGTCCTTCCATTTGGCGCCGAGCCCCTTAGAGCTATCCAGACATGGAGGACTACAACCCTAACAGCAGGGTTTCCCAACATCTCCCCCTGTTTGATTTTACAATGGAGAAGTGTCATCGTAAGCCTTAAGAGCCAACTCATCTATCTTGGGAGAATCCAAAGTTTGATAATTGACCATGACCTGTTTGGTAGTAATTTTAGGAATGGTAGTAATTTGACAGTGAAGAAACAGGGAGCAAGCATCAAAATGACACACAGCATGATCAGAGGCCTAACAAAGGGTAGGAGCCATGGAAACAAGGGAGTACTAAACCAACCTAATTGTTTGGTGGGTTGAAATCTTGAAAACAGATCATTATGAAGTTTTTGAGAGTGTTAACATTGGTTTCAACAACATTTGATTCATTTACAAAAAAGCAGCATTCCTCTCCCAATACTACATATGTTGCCCCCCATGTTCAGCAGTTATTAAGTCCAGTGCTCTTCTGTTTTGGAGCACAACCCTGACAAGAGAGTTCATTTGTCATTGGAGAGACTCGAGGCTGTCAGCCGTGGATGCCATTGCTTGGTCCAGCTTGTCTCGAAAGTCTCCTGCCAGGTGATGGGTTTGTACAATAGCAGCAGTCGCAGTGCCTCCAGCACCCAGGGAGAGGGCAAGTTGAGCCCCACTAGCAAAGGGATGAAGATTTCTCTCCACTCGTGGGTGTAAAGGAGGAGGGCAGCTTCTTCTTCCTCAAATAGGTACACCTGAGTAGTAATCATTATAGGTAAACAAAAGGTGGACAAAGAGAAGTTAACACAGTGTTGGGCTTTTCCTTTGCACCATAGGAAAAGAGGAGGGGTGATGCATGCTCTCCTGGAGAGAGTAATGTTAGTGAGGCATTTGTAATGAGTAGGCTTACTCTTGCTGGAAATGCAAATTGGATAGCTAGCCAGTTGTTCGAATAAGGGAATATCATCAGATGAGAGTCAGTGAAATCTTTTTTGTTCCTGGGTAAAGAAGGTTGGTATTAACTGGTACTCCTGTCAGTAAAGGTCTATTGCTGGATGCACAAAAGAAACAGTTAGAGGCATTAGGGTGGGTGGTGAAGGGAAGAAAGTTAGCAACATATTGAATGTATTGGCTCCAAGACATAGTTGATCTTATCTGGTCCTCTGTTTATTTTTACTGTAGAATAATATTATGATGAGTTAGCACAGACTTAGCTGCAGGTACAAGCTGTTGAGAGATATGAAAGTCAGCGGTAGTGCTGGGTAGCTAGAGAATGCACCTGAGTAGAACTTTCCTATTACTCCAATACGCCAGCGATTGTCCCATGGATCTGCAACATATATTAGGGAATAGTCATGGTTCCCATAGAGATACTTATTATCCTTTAGGTAGATGGGTCTTTTCTTTCCTGTCATGCCCTGATATCCCCCAGTGAATCCTCGTTCCAACCTACAGGGATTGAAATATTGGCAGCCCCCTTAGGTATCAACTTCCTTGAGGCATGATGGATCTGTTTGTCGAAAAGGGAAGCAAACATATTTGTTAGTTCCGTATCTGCTAGCATTTGGGTATATTATGATTTCTATGGGTTTTTGACAACTCACTATGGGGCAGTCTGCCATTCCAATTATCTGAATTTTTCCTTGAAATGTTTCTCTGACATAAAATCTCCAGAACATAGTATTAGGGAGAGTGGGGCTGGCTGAAGTGTTGGTGTTAAGCAGGGAAAAAATGGCCATGAGGATAACAGAGAAAGAAGCTGGGGGGGGGGCATCTGCAGCGAGCTGTCTCCATCAGATCATGGATCTCTTTCCACGTTATCCGGTGTGGTTTCGGGTGTCATTTCCTCCTCTTCCTTTTCTTTGTCTCTGACAGGGTCATACAAGTCATCTCTTTTGTGGGCAGGGAGGTGCTGGACATTTCTGGCTGGAACCCAGATAGGCTTTGGTTGATCCTGTGGGAAAACACAAGCGAATCCCCTCCCTATGGTCAGCAATGGATCTGGCCCTTTCCAGATGTCATCAAGGGGGTCCCTCCATTTTACCATGATGGGTGGTATGGGGTGTGTCTGGGCCCAGTGTTGGGCAATGGGGGGCATCAGACCCTCAATATACATTAAGTACATTAAGGGTAAACAAGGCTAATGTTAACTGAATATTTGGAGAATATGTTGCTTTGAGCCTGTCTTTTTAGTTGGTCTTTTAAGGTTTTATGTGACCTTTCCACAATGGCTTGTCCTTGTGAGTTGTATGGGATGCCAGTGTGATGTGATGGGAGATTTTCCAAGCTTCACAAAAATTTTTAAACGAGGAGCTTGTAAATCTGGGCCATTATCTGTCTTTAGTTGTGCAGGGAGGCCCATGATGGCAAAGGATGAGAGCATGTGATTTATTAGATTTTTTGAACTTTCACTAGTTTGGGCAGTAGCCCAAAGGAAGTGGGAGTAAGTGTCTACAGTTACAAATACATATTTTTGTCTATTGAATACAGGGACATGGGTTACATCAACTTGCCAGAGGGCATTAGATTTTAGCCCCAAGGATTGGTGCCCATTTGTTGTATAGCAGGGGTATGTATCATTGATGCACAGGAAGACCAGGTTTTAACAATGCATTTAAGTTATCTGAGGGGAATGTGGGGGAATCTGAGATGGAGCCTTTGTAAATTAATGTGGGTGGCATGGTGGAGGTTCTGGGCGTCTTTTACACTGGCAGAGAATGTTCCAGCGGTGGCTACCTCATCTGCTATGGCATTTCCTTCAGTAAGAGGACCTGGAAGGGAGGAGTGGGACCTGATATGCTGGACAAATAATGGAGCCACTCTCTTTTGTAACAGTGTGGAAATTTTAATTAGCAGAGGTGAGATGGGGTTACAATCTATTTTAATAAAGGAACGGCCTAGCCATGGGAGTAAATTAACAGCATAAATGCTGTCAGAATAAATGTTGAAGGGTTTATTGATTTTATCAAGAGCCATATAGATAGCAAAGAGCTCTTTAAACTGTGGGGATTTATCAGATAGAGGCTGAAAGTATATTATAGGTGGATCATCAGGAG
>NW_008344599.1:2569340-2570427 GCF_000622305.1 Nannospalax galili | reverse complement strand
AAATACTGGAATAACTGACATCCATTTATCTTTGGGATAGTGATTATCAATTTGTCCTGGGAAGCCTATTAAGCTAATTGAAAAAGAGGAATGATGTTTCAGGAGCCATTGTATATCTGATAATGGGAAGGGGATAATGAGGGTATCAGGTTCTTTTCCTATAATTTGTAGGGTTCTTTCTCTTCCTTGACGAATCATAGATGCAAGTTTGTCTACTTCTGTAAGAAAGTGAGGAGCACCCCTACTGGCTTGTGAAGCCATTCTAGTGTTCCATGTGGCTGAATTGCTCTCACCGTGGTGGGGGAAGAATTAAAAATTAAGAGTTGAACCAGTAGCTTGGGGTCATATCTGGCTAGTGATGCCTTTTGGAAGTGGTTGTTAATTATTTGGAGAGCCTTTTTGGCATCTGGGTTTAGATACCATCTGGAGGCTGAGTTTTTGTCTCCCTTTAAGAGATCAAAGAGTGGCTGTAATTGACTTGTGGGGATGGAAAGCCAGGGCCTTAGCCAATTAATGTTGCCTAAAAAGCTCTGAAGGGAATTAAGGGTAAAGGGATGGGGGACATCCAGGATAGGTTTAAGGGGCCTAACAGTAGTAGGTGTTATTTCCGTCCCCAGGAAGGTAATGGGGGGAACTAATTGTATTTTGTTGGTGGCTATCATAAAACCTTTTGTCTCTAGGGTGTTTATTGTAGCATCTTTCAGGTCCTCTAGAGAGGAATCCTCATCTTGCCAGACCAAGAGGTCATCCACATAATGATAGACATGTAGGCCCTTTTTTAGAAGGGGTGCCAGTGCATTTGCAACGGCCTCCTGGCATATTGTAGGGCTATTTGCCATACCCTGTGGCAGAGCTCACCATTCATATTGATCAACTGGCCCAGAATTGTTAATTTTTGGAACTGAGAAGGCAAAATGTTAGCAATCACTATTGTGTAAACGGATGGAGAAAAAGCAGTCTTTCATATCTAGGACTAACAGGGGAATATTAAGGGGGATGGCAGAGACCATGGGCAGGCCTCTTTGGGGTGATCCCCATATTTTCATGGTTTTATTTATGGCTCTGAGGTCCTGCAACAGTCTCCATG
>NW_008344599.1:2551755-2568914 GCF_000622305.1 Nannospalax galili | reverse complement strand
GGAGAGGGCCTCCCTACTCCCATTAGTTGAGGTCCTGGTATTAATTCCCAGTGTGGGGGAACCTCAGATCACCTTAAGATGATTTATCAGCCCCGGTGTCAAGTAGGCATTTGAAAGGTTTATTGTCTATTTCTATGGTTAATTTTGGATGGGTATTTTCTGTAATACTGGTTACCCATAATGTTTGTGGCTTCCCTCTTGTTATCAGGGCTGAGGGTTGCCCCAGAAGGAGTTTAAAGGTGGCAAAGTTTTGCCATCTCTGTCATATTTAGATTTACAATCTCTTTTCCAGTGAAAGCCCCTTTTACAGTGAGGACAGAGGGTTTTAGGGGATCGAGTGGCAGCCGAACCATTTTTGGGGGCAATTTTCTTTCCAGTGTCCGGCTTCTCCACATTTAAAGCATTTTGAGTTGGGTTGGGTTGCAACTGCAAAGTCTTGGGCAAGGGAGGAGGCCTGGTACATGGCAGTCCTGATGTCATGGGTGGCCACAATCCATTTGTCATAATGTTCATTTTTTAGTCCCTGGCATGCTTGTCTGTGGTCAGGGGTCATCCCTTCCCAGACAAGGTTGTTTAAAAGCATTACTTTGGCTGCAGTATCTGTTATTTTTCTATCTAAACTGGCCTTCACTCTTAGTAAAAAGTCTGGGAGGGTTTCAGTTGGTTTCTGTTTTAAGAAGGTTAATGAGGCAGTCTCTCCAGGCCCGGTGGACAAGGGGGTTAGGCGGTCTCAGGCCTGTAGTGCACATAAGTGGACCTTCTCAAAACAGCCAGCAGGAATCACAGCCTGCTGGATTCCTGTGGAAAAATTGCCCTGGCCAAAAAGCTGGTCATAATTCCAATCTATGAATCCAGGTGGTGGACCTTGCCCTTGTTGTGGTCTCAGCTGTTGATTATGTATGTCATTTATTTTAACCTGCATTAGGCATTCATCTCTAAATAAAGCCTCCCATTGTACAAATAATGGACTGGGAAGGGTAGATCTACAGATATCTCTCCAGCCCTGGGGGGTTAGGAAGTTAGTATTAAAGGTTTGTAGTATAGATTTTGTCAATGGAGTATGGATCCCATCTTCACTAACAGCTTGGCGCAGCTCTTTTAAGTCTGTTGCCAGGAGGGGGTACCAAGCCAGTGGATGTTGCCTTGTTATTTGTAGGTTAACGGGAAAAGCTTCTACCGATGGGATTTTTGGGTCCTGAGGCCATTGTGTCTGGAGATTCTGGGGGCACCAACTCACATTATCCCTGAGATTACAGAGCTGTTCAATGGCTGTGGGGTGTGGCGCCACAGGTGGCACTGGCGGTGGTGAAGGGGGAGGGGGATTTATCTGGGAGTCTTCAGGAGTTTTTGAAGTCTGGGTTTTAACATCCGGGTTTGTTAAATCAGTTCATGAGGATTCATAGGGGGGAAGAGGAGGGTAAAGGTTACTTTTGTTGATGGGTGGGTTTTGTCTGACTTGGTCAACTTTTATTTTTGGAGTGGCGCCACAGGTGGCACTGGCGGTGGTGAAGGGGGAGGGGGATTTATCTGGGAGTCTTCAGGAGTTTTTGAAGTCTGGGTTTTAACATCCGGGTTTGTTAAATCAGTTCATGAGGATTCATAGGGGGGAAGAGGAGGGTAAAGGTTACTTTTGTTGATGGGTGGGTTTTGTCTGACTTGGTCAACTTTTATTTTTGGAGCTGTTGAATCTGTTACTGGGCAATCTGCAGGATTTTTTTCTTTATTTTTTAGGGCTGTCGACAATCTTTAGGGTCTTTTTCTTTATTTGAACCCTCCCCTTTATTATCCCGTTTGTTTTCTGTCTAGTAAATCTTCCTCAGGCTTAGGTGGGTTTCCTAAGCATTGTGGGATGGCAGCTATTACCGGGGAAGGAAGGAAAGGGACAAATGATGCCTTTCTTGGATTTCCTTTTTACAAGCCAGATAGGCAACATGAGTCCAGACCTCTGGGTTGGAAATGTCTACCGACAGGATCCAGGGTGTGAATTGAAATACTTCATTCCAAAATTTTGAGCTTTCCTTTTATGAAATCTTAAGTCCTCTTGATTTAAGTAGAGCTCTAAGGGAGTGAATTTGGAGGTTTTTTTGGCATGATGCTGAATTACCCATTATAGGAAAGAAAGGAAGTGTTGTCAGTGGCGTTCAACGTTCCCAAGGCAGCCTGCCATGGGGGATTGAGATGCTTTGACAAGCACAAGCCTAGCCACAGATTTAAGGTACTGGCAACTGTCCTTGTGACTTTTAACTGGTTGCTGCATTACCAGATTTTTATGATAGTTGTAAAGGCTACTGCCTACACCCAGTTGGGCTGTCAGGGCCCAACTTCGGCCAATATCAGGGAGTTGCACTGACCAAGAGGCTTCAGTTGCCCACAAACCGTATCCAGACCCTCGTGAAGGCAATAACTGAGATAAAGCAAACAGAGAAATAGAGAAGGGGTGGTCCTCTGATGAGCCCCTTCCCCAGGAAAAGGTTTATGGAAAAAAAATGGCTTTTTTAAAATTCTTTTTTTTTTCCATTTGTATGGCGCAAGCCGCCTTGAATTTTTTAAGTGCTCCGCAGGGGCTAGTTAATTTAAATTCTCACCTAACTGGTTTAGCTTGGGCTTAAGCACCCCGGGGGCAAGATAACAAAACAGATCAGGGAAGTTTATTTTAGAAGTTGACTTTAAGGCTTATATATGGATCCCTTAGAACTTTGGGATTTTGTTTCTAGGGGTGTTGTTCAAGATAGAAAAGGAAAGTGGGGTGAAATGCTGATTTCTAAGGGAACATGCTTGGGATCAAAACCCAAAGTGATTCCACATAGTCCACAGCACAAGCCTGCCCGCAAATTTAAGAGATCCGGCAACCACTCTAAGAGCAATTAACTGGTCGTTGCATTACCGGGTTTTTGCATTAGAAAGATGTGTAGATAGGGGGTCTTGTCTACACCTGTGCAGGCAGTCAGGGTCCATTAAGAGGGCTAAGAGCCTTTGGCTAATATCAGGGAGTAGCCCTGATCAGAAAGCCTCAATTGCTCCTTCGTCTTCAACTGTCCCACGCAAAGACTCACACCAAAAATAAAAGGAGGAAAAAGAGGAGAGACTGCCAATCCTCAAGGGTGGGATGGCTTAAAGGCAAAGCTGCCTTTGTTACCCTTCTGATGGGAGGTGGTAGGAAAAAGAGAGACTACCAATCCTCAGGGGTGGGATAGCCTAAAGGCAAAGCTGCCTGTTACCCTCCTGATGGGAGAGGTACTCACAAACTCTGCGCATTCCAGGAGCCCAACGTTGGGCGCCAGCTGTGGGGTCTCTCACTCTCCTGTGGGTTGTTGGCCACAGGTCCATGAGGACAAGAGGAGCAGAAGCGACGAGCGGGGTCAGGATGGCCAGTGAGCACTGATGGAAGAAAGCCCTTCCAGGGCGGCAGGTTCAATGATGCAAACAGCTCCAGACTCAGTGAGACAGCTCCAGATTCAATGAAACATCTCCTTTTATTCAGTGGGAGAACTGGGGAAAATATAGTGTGGAGGCAGTAGCCAAAGCCTCAGCTGATAGGTGCTCATAGTATGCTTTATTTACATGTGGTAGTGGGCTCCTATCATCCAACTACCAGGCAATGCCTGATTATCATATAGAAAAAAACCTGGGGGTAGTTTTACTCCAGGTAACTATGCCAAAGCTCATGTTCCAAATAAGGTCAGGCATCCGTGCTTGGTGGCACTTTCCAGGTAAGTCAGGAAGAGAGCAGGAAGCCCCCTGATGAAAAGGGGAGTCCTTCCATTTGGTGCTGAGCCCCTTAGAGTTATCTGGACATGGAGGACTAAAACCCTAACAGCAGGGTTTCCCAACATATTTGCTTAGTAAGAATGCCCCGACTCATGTTTCCTCTTAGTAAGTTCTTATTCACTGAGCTCTCTCCTTGTGCCATGGATGCATCCCTAGTTTTCATGCTATATTAAAAACTGAGCCCAATACTAAATTGAGTTCTCTTTCTCCTACTTCAATAATTTGTGAACAAAGTCCATTTTCTAACTTTCCATATGGTTCTTTTACTCTGCTTAATGTAGGCACGCTGTTTTCTCTAACCACTGATACCCTTCTAGGAAAGTTGAAGCATAAGAGTATGTTAAAGACTGCACTAAGCATTGTGGGAGAAGACAGGAAAATATAAAAAATGATACATTAGTAGGTTTTGATGACTCTGTGAAAGAGAAAAAATAATGCCCATGAAAAGTGATTCACATGATGGAATATTGAGAGTCACTACGACACTGAAACAAGGAGAGAGGTTAACAACTCAGCCAGGACTGTCAGGGATTGGACTGGAGAGGTGACATGTTGGAGGGGCTTCTAAAAATAAGCAGGGTAAACATTCTAGTTTCTGTTTGGCTACAATAAGTTACTTGTAATTGCCCAATGACTACATGCAATTAATTAAACATATTTCAAAATTATTAAAATAGTATTTACCTATCCATGTAATGACAAGATTTTTTACCACAAGGCTTATTTCTTTATTTGTTTGTATTTGATAGGGTTCAATATGTAGCCCTTGCTAGCCAGAACTCACTATCTCCTCCCTCTAAATCCTCACAAATCCAACCTCACCCCTACTGCCTCTTAATCCAATATTCTCTTTTGAAAACTTTTGTTTTATAACCTGCCAAGTAACATTTGTGCTGCCCATATACTAATTGTGTGGATCCATCCACTGAGGCACATTTGGCCAAAAGGAGCCCTACCCCTAGAGAAATTCAAGTCTGCCTCCCAAGGAACCCAAAGTTACAAAGTATTTATTTTTATTTTTTTTAATATTTATTTTGGAATTATAATGGTGCTCACATTGAATCTGAGGATTTCTTCTGATAACATGGCCATTTCCACAAAATTAGGACCACTTTTAGTCTGTCCCAGAGATTTTGTTGTGCTGTATTCTCATTTTCACTCAGTTCCAGAAATACTTTTATTTCATTCTTGATTTCTTCTTTGACCCATTCATCATTCTGGAGTGTGTTGTTTAATCTCCATGAGTTCATTTAGTTACTGGGGTCTCTTTTACTTGATTTCATTTTATTGCACTGCAGTTTGCCAGAACACATGAAATTATTTCAACTTTTTTGTATTTGTGAGGTTTCTTTTCTGCCACAATATGTGATTTACTTTAGCGAAACTTCCATGGGCTGCTAAATTCAGTATATATTCTTTAGTGCTTTGGGGGAATATTCTGTAGCTGTATTTTAGGCCCATTTGATGTATGATATTGTTTAATTCAGATATTTTTTCTTGTTTATTCTTCGGGCAGATTACCTGTATGTTGGAGAAATTGTGGTATTGAAGTCACCTACTATTACAATTTTGTGGTTAACCAGTATCTTGAAGTTCAGTAGAATAGTTTTTATCAAATTGGCTGCATCAGATTTGGTGCATATATATTCATGATTGTTATGTCCTCTTGGTTGATTGCTCCCTTTGTTGTAATGTAGTGACCTTCTTTATCTCTCCTGATTAATTTTGACTTGAAGTATTTTTGTCAGATATTAGAATCGCAACTCCTGCTTGTTTCTTACTGAGATTCCTCTGTGTTATTCTCATTGTAGTACACTTCTCTATGATTGGTGGCTTTTGGTGTGGAGAAATTTTCTTGGTTTTTCATATTATTTGTGTTTTTGTATCGTGGTTTCAATATCAAGATTTCTTTTGTTGGTTCTGTGTGATATGAAAATCTAGTTTGCCTTTCTTTAATTGAAGTTTGATTCTGTTTATATTGTTAATGTATCTTGACTTCTTTCTGGTCTAGTATGAATAGTTAGTTGGTCTGTACTTCCAGATTCTCACTTGATTTTTCATTGGCATGGCATGATGGTTCTAAACTGATTAGTCAAAAAATTCTCTAGTAGAGTGAAGGGGCCTTGGATTAGGTAAGTTGGATTCTGGCAGCCTAGTCAGAAGGTCTGTGGCAGGAAGATGAGGAAGGTGCCTAGGTCCAAGGAGGGAGTGGGGACAGCATTAAGAGGGTCCAACTAGCTAGGCAGAGAACTGTGGACCCTGGAGCAGGATAATGTAACTGGTCTGGGAGCTGGGGCACCAAGACACAGTGGGCAAGTTTTCAGGTGGAAGAGAAGGAGGAGGCCTAGGCCCAAGGTGTGAATGGGTACGGGGTAGGGAGAAAATATGTAGCTGATCAGGGTACAGGGGTATCAAGATGCAATGGACTGGGTCTGACCTGGGTATTCTAAAGGTCTCAGGTGTGACAATGCAGAGTGGCAGGGGTGGGAAGGGAACAGCATGAGAGAGTCTAACTAGGTAGGCAGAACAGGTGCGGGCCCTGAAGCATGAGAATGTAGATAGTCTGGATGCATGGGTAATCAAGGTGTGGTCTGAGTAAGGAGGTTAGTCTGGAGATCTCAGGGAAGAAGAGCAGGACGGGGCCTAGGGATATGGTGGGAATAGTTATAGCATGGAAAGAGAGAATGTAGCAGGTCAGGGTACAGAGGAATAAAGATGCAGTGGGTGGGGTCTCACCAGGGTAATATCTTCTCTTTCATTTTAATAGGTAATTTTGCTGGGTATCATAGCCTACACTGTGAGATGTGGTATTTCAGAACCTGGAATACACATTCTAAGAACTTTTGGCTTTAAAGGTTTCTGTCAAATTATTAAGAGTTACTCTGTTAGGCTTGCCTTGATAAGTGGGTTGATCTTTCTCTTTTGCAGCTTTAATACTCTTTCATTATTACATGTTTTTAATTTTTTATAATATGTTCGAGGAAGTTTATTTTCAGTTCTCTGTGTTTGGAGTTCTGTAGACATCTCGTTCATGAATATTTATCTCTTTTTCTACATTGGGGAAATTTCATTCAATGATTTTATTGGAAAAAAATGTCTATACCTTTGCTATGGTGACCTTCTTCTATATCTTAGTCTGAAAGTTAGGTCTTTTCATGGTATTACAGATCTCTTCTACTTTCTGTTCATATTTCTTTTTAAATTCATCATTGACCTTTACTGAGTGGTCCAGGATGTTTTCTAGCTGATCCATTCCGTTGTTTGGCTTTCCACTCAGCCTTTTATTTGACTGAGTGTTTTATTTCTAGCATTATTTTGATTTGGATTTTTCTTCAGCAATTCTCTGTCTTTGTTGAATTCTATTTTAATATCTTGGATTGACTTCCTTATTTAATTTATCTTCTTTTTTTGGTGTGGGATTATATTAATGTCTTCAATTTTTTTTAGCATACTTGTAATCATTCTTTTGAATTCTTTTTCTTAAAGGATTTCATGTCATTTTTGTTAGGACCCATTATTATGGAAGTAGTGATTTGTAATGTAGACCTGTTGTTTGGGTTTTTCATGTTGCTTCTGTTTCTGCTCTAGGACTTACACATCTGAGGAATACTGGTGTTACCTCCTTTAAAGTTTCATTGAATTCAGCAGTGAGTCCATCTGGTCCTTGGCTTTTCTCATTACTTGTTATGTATCTTTATAATTTGTTTATATAATTTTGACTTAATTTTTACCATCCAAGAATTTATTTATTTCTTCTAAAATATCCAAAATTCATTGGAATATAGTCTTTCAAAATATTCCTTAAAAAGTCCTTGGAGAACCTTTGGAATTTGTTGTGACGTTCACACTGTGACATCAGTTTCATTCATTTTTATCCTCTTTCTTTTGGTTAAATTGGCTACAGGCTTGCTAATTTTAGTCGCCCTTTTTCAAGAGCCAACCTTTCATTTGAGCAATTCTACATATTATTTTATTAGTCTACATTTTAACAAGCTCTGCCCTGGTCTCTCCTATTGGCTTTTGGTTTATGCTGTTAGTTTTTTCTCTGAGACCTTGAAATGCACGCTAAGGCTATTGATTTGGGGATGTCACTGATACTTTAATATAAGCACACATAGCTTTAAAAGTTCCTCTCCAATATGCCTTAGCTTTATCCCATAGCTTCATGTTAAGTTATGGTTCACTTTCATTTTATTCTAGGAACGTTTTCATTTGCTCTGTGATTTCTTCAATTATTTACTGATTATTCAAAAATGCATTATTCAGTTTCCAATATATGCAACTTTCTGTAGCGTTTCTTAGTATCTATTTCTAATATTATTCCACTATAATCTAATAAGATAGATATTATTTTTATTCTTTTACGCTTGTTAAAACATGCTTTATGGAAGATAATATGGTCTACTTTAGAGAAGACTCTGTACTGTCTTTGGAAAAAAAGTGCATCTTTTGAAGGCAGCAGATAAATAGACCCTATGATTAATCTAGTCAGTTTGTCTTTATTGGTGACTTGAGATCATTTATATTTAAGGTCATTATTGATAGATATGCACTATTGCCTATAGTTTTCCTGATTGTTTTCTGGATTGTTCTTTTCTCCTCTTCTATTTGTACTGGTGGTTTGTTTACAGATTTACTGTGGTGAACATGGTGGACTCTTTCCAGCTTTACTTTGGTTATCAGTTCCTCTCATGAAATGTATTATTTCCTGGACTCTCTTAACTAAGACCATCTTTCATTATCCTATGTGTATTGTATTTATCTAAGTACTTTCTGTAGTGCTGGCTTGATGATCATGAACATGCCTTGGTTTGTGCTTCTCTTGGCATGTCCTTATCACTTTATAAATTAAAAACAAGCCTTTGAACCTCTGCTTATAGCGATCTTAGCTACCAATTATTTGTTTTCAGGGCTTGAAATATATAACTTCATGCTCTTTGGGCTTTTGGGGTTGCTGATGATCTGATGAGCTTCTAAAGTATTTGCCTTTGTAGGTGAGTTATCTTTTTTTACAATTTTTAGTATATATCCCCTCCCCCATTCTTTAGCTTTGATATCTGGACTATAATATGCCATGGAGAGATTCTTTCAGGTCATGTCTATTTTGAGTTCTAAATGATTACTGTGTCTACATGTTCATTTTTTTACTAAGGATTTGGAAAACTTCTGCTATGTATAAAAATCTTTTTATTGAGCTTTTGTAATTTCATATATCAGTTCTTAATCAAATTCAGGCCCCCCTCCCCCATCCATCCCTTCCCCAACCCCCACCTGATCTCCTGTATTCGTCACACGTGTTAAGTTCTATCCATTCATGCATTTGTAGCCAGATGTCCTTCAGTATAAATTCATCCACTGGAGTCTAGTCAGCCCATCTGGAGATCATATGTAAGGCATACTCTCCCTCACCCAGTAGCAGTCAGTCTCCAATAGTTCTTAGTCTAGTGGCAGCCTGCCACCTATTACTCTTCTCCCTTTTGGGTCCTTCTTTAATTGAGTTGACATTGTACTCGATGCCATCAATGAAACAAGTTCACATGTGCAAACGTCCAGTGGCCAGAAAGCCTCTGCTTCCCTCTGTTCATGAACCAGCTCTGGCTCTTAAATCTTGTGCCTCCTGTTCTGCAATGATCCCTGAGCAGAGGGTAGATGCGGTTTTATTTTTGTTAAAGGATTATCTTATATCTTTAATTTTAACTCAGATTCTTCTTTTATCCAGCATATTCTTAAATTTGTTCACTGAATCATGCCTCAGTCCTTGTAAGTTGAAGAAGTCATGCTGTTCTTTCTTTTTCCTTCTTTTTCTTTCTTTCATTCTTTCTTTCTTTCTTTCTTTCTTTCTTTTTAACTCTCTTTCTTTCTTTCTTTCTTTCTTTCTTTCTTTCTTTCTTTCTTTCTTTCTTTCTTTCTTTCTTTCTTTTCTTTCTTCTATTCCATTCTATCCTATTCTTTCTTTCCTTTGGAAACAATCATCATGAGTGAGGCAACCCATACCCAGAAAGGAAAATATCACATATTCTCTTTCATAACTGGATGGTAGCTTTGAAATCTCAGCTATGCATGATTCAATTGGGTAATCCAGAGAGTTAAGGAAAAAAAATAAATGGCCATGGGACCAGAGGGCTTCATGGGAAGGGAGCGAGAATGCAGTGATATTAAGGGAAAAAGAAGAGTAATAAAGTAGTAAGCGTTGAATGGGGTGGGGGAAAGGAAAGATAGAGCAGAGGAGGGCATATAAAAAGGGGAAATTATCAGGTCTAGGGTTCTGGAGCTTGATAGTTTCCAGGCCATAGGGGAGAGCCTAATACTACTATTTTGCTAAATATGTAACATATTAAACAGATTCCTAATGACTTATTGTTATGCTCATAGATTAACACATTTTTCAACTCTCACCAAAGAATTTTCCTTATCCAACAGATGGTGGTTAGTACAGAGACCCACAACTGGCCAACGTGTAGAGAATAAGAGGCTGAAGCATGATTATCCTTGACTAGGATACCTGAATCAAACTTCTGCCTCCCATGTCTCAAGGACCTTTCCAGAAGAGTTAATAGAAAGATTGTAAGAGGCAGACGTGGTGAAGGATCACAAGGAAACAACTTTTCAAGACAGCTGTGCAGTTACTCTTGAACTCAAAGAAATGATGACAACATGGACAAGTCCTATGTAAGCTCAAGCCAAACAAAATTCTAGCATAGACATGGGGAAGCAGGTAAGAAACCCAGCCCTACTTGAGGAACTATTGGCAACTGATGGCTACTAGGGAGGCAGTCTCATTTAAACATGTGACTCTTGGTAGATTAACTAGAATCCAGTGGATGAACCCACATCTAAGGGCACTTGGGGACCCAAATTTTACTCTATAGGATTTAATAGATATATATTTTTTCACATGCATACACATGTAAAACAGTACAGGAAATACAGGGCGGGGAGTAGTAACGGAGGTTGTAGATAGGGAAGTGGAACTCAATATGGTTAAAATATATTGTATAAAATTTGAAAAACTTAAATTCCCAACAGCAGAAATTAAAACTAAACAAACTAAACAGAAGACTTGAAAAAGTAAAATGTTATAAGACAACATTGGGGTAAACATGACTTAGTAAAGACACAGTATCCCTCAAAGGGAATAGGGAGCCTTTAGGATCTATAGAACTGCTGACATACATTTTGTGATAGACTGCCTCTTTTTTGTTTCTTTTGTCCCTCTAGGTCTTGACCCATCTACTCTCTCATCCAGCTCAGGTTTTCAGTCAATCAGTGAAGAACGAGGATTGAGACATCAATTGTTGATGTACAGAATGCTAGGTTGAGTGTTCTAACATTCAGAAGAATGGGGCAACCTCATTACTACTGTCTATGGACTTAATATGAAGATGAATATGGAATTTACAAAATAATAATAAGAGCAAGGAAAAGAAAATGACAGAAAATAACTCACATCAAAATAAATGTCACTTTGGTTCTATAGCCACACCAGACATATCAGTGTATAGAGCCTTTTCTGAAGACTGTGGTAACTAGGAACAAGGCTGATAAGAAAGGAATAATTGTATTAAAATAGTAGTGATCATATAAACTTAACGATTATTGTGTTTAGAACTCTTCTTAGATTTAGTGATTAGAATGAAAGATCTGTGAAATTTATTCGTGATAATGGTCTTTATGCACTTGGGTCTGGGATCAGAGACAACATCGTTTGAATTTCTCTCCTAGATTCCTAACAGGTAGATCTGATTTCTTAGTCTATTTCTTGATGTTTCTCACTGGCTAGAGGAGTTAGTATTTATTTCATAGGATACTTGTGATGGTAAATGAGAAAATGCATATAATATTGAACTTAGGCTTACAACTTGTTAAAGATCTTAGCTCTCAAGCTGGGCATGATGGAGCATGACTTTAATCCTAGGACTTGGGAGGCGGAGTCAGGCAAATATCTGTGAGTTCAAGGTCAGCCTGGTCTACATAGCAACTTCCAGGGTAGCTGGGCCTAACAGGGAGACCCTGTCTCAGAAAGACCAAAAAAAATTTTGAATGTTAGTTCTTATGGCTATAAAAGAGCCTTAGGACTAGAAATTTTGTTAGTGACCATGTAATCCAGTTTTTCCTAAGTTTTACCCATCATCAGAAATTCCTCGGGAGATTTTCAGAAAAAAACCTGGACTTAATTTTCTGATTTTCTGTGTTGTAAGTTCTGATAATCAGTCAGTAGGGGAATCACTGATTCATTCCAACTACATAATTACAGACTAAGAAGACCAGAGGATCAAGTACAAAATTTAGGGACCAAGAAAGCTTTAAATCCTGATCTCTATTCCTCTTGGTGTAGTAGTATTCCTATGATCCACGATCGTCGAAGGACTGGGAAACCTACAGGGAAAAAACCCAGTCACTCCAAGACTCTGAGAATAGCTGAGCTCCCTCCAAAATGTATGGGGAAAGACATTTGTATAATTTATTTTCTAGAACATTAAGATAATTAAGTGAAGTCATTTATTTATTGGAGACTGAAACTACCGTAGATGAATTTTGCTACCAGTTGAGCCAAATGTCTAGTTCCCAAATCAGGCTCCATTGGCAAATGTGATGGAAGGGAATTCTACTTATGGATGGACTGAAGTATGATTTCCAACTCCCCTGAGTTTCTGTCTATACCGCCCTTGTCACCCAGGAAGAACCATTGCTTCAGGAGTAGGAAAAGTCCAGCTTTGATCAGGGAGTCCTCTGACGCTTCCACATTTAATTGGAAATTCCAGTTTCCACCAGGACCTTTGAAGATACCTAATGGAGAGACCCAACAGGGAGCTCATTACTTACCTGTAGGGATCTTCATTCCATACTCAGCCACATCAAACAGCACGTCAGCAAAGGAATTGAGACACTATGTTACAGAATCAAGAAAGTAGCATTTTAGACTGCTCATATGAATTTTCTTCTCACAAATGAAAATGCATTTGCAGTATATGTGTTCATATATAAAAAGAGTTTAAATGGAGTTACCTTATAAGAGGGCAAAAATGACCCTACTAGACATCATAGGCTGTGAAATATATAGCCCAGTTGCAGAAATGGGTTACCTCTTTTGGAGTTCTTGACCAGTGGGTCCCATAAAATCCCAAACAATACAAGCTTTTGTCATTGCTCTTGGTTGACTTCCAGGAATCACAGTAAGATACTATTCTAACTTTTATAAGTGAGATAAATAGAAAGATAAATATATAAACAGCTAAAACATTATATATTTAAAGATTATTAACAAAGTATTTACTAAGCACATTGAAATCAATAGTATTTTTGCAATTTTTTCCTTCAAATATCTAAGCATGTAAACTTAAAATATTTATAATAAGAGATACATAATAGTCATTTGATAATTAACAGAAAACCTGTTATGAAAAATATTTCAGAAACTGAAAACAATAATAGTAATGATAAGTTTAATGAGTGTTTTAGAAAATAGAGTAGCTTCTGTATTCTTTTTGTAAAAGTAGAAAAAGAACAAGTAACATTCTCCAATGAATTATCTAAAACAAATATAGATAATAGAGCATTAGACTATTAGTCACATGAAATTGGAAGGAATTCAAAGACTTGAATAGCATTGCTATCTTAAAAATAAGTAAATAATACTATGCCCTTTGAGTAAAATAATATATCCCTAACTTCATCTTTTCTTCCTTTTTACATTTTTGATAACCCATTAAGTCCAATTCGTGATGTCCATATGTGCATGAGTATGAGGCTAGCCACTGATTCCAGAAAGCCTACTAGTAGCCACATCCTCAAAGGAACATAATCCTCCCCTTAGCCAGCAGTTATCAACTGCCAACAGCTCCTTAGTAGAGAGTAGGACCTGAGGTGTACCTCCCCCATCTATGTCATAATTTTGGCTGGCTTGATCTTGTGCAGGGCTTGTGGAGTTAACTACAGCTACCTCCAGAAGCTCAGTTGATGAGTGAAATAGCTGTGTCATGTTCAGAAGACAGCATCACACAACACTGTTCACCATCCTCCAGCGCTAATATTCTTCTGACCCTCTTCCATGATCTCAGCAATGCTATTTCTTGACTAATATATTCATTGCTATCAAAAGTGTATAGGACTAAACTTACTATCTCATAGCCTAACATATGAAAATCCCTACATTCTATCCCATTTCATCTATGACTTTTCCCATGCCTCATCTTCACATGACAATACCGGAATCGTATGGTGATTTTAACTGTTTCCAACCCAACAGCATTTACATAATTATTATTTATATTTTCATAGTCAGTTCCTCCTCACTCTTCATAATCAACCCACCTAATTAAACAACTTTCTTTGTCCCCTACTTCTAGCTAGAGCTCCATGTATATTACTATTTTTGAATCTTACTACTAAATTGCTTCAGAAAATTCTATCATTTTAATATACCAGCACTGTCGAAAAGTATGTCTCTTTCATTACATTTAAGTCACCATATGTAATAAAAGAGCAAATGCTTTATGATCAATAATTTAGAGACCATAGACTTTTCAAAAGTTAAAAAATAGAAACAACACAAAAAACCAATGAACCTAAGACCTGGTTCTTTGAAAGGTTAAATAAGATAGACAGGTTCTTAGCTCAGTTAACCAAAAGAAAGAAAGGGCAAATACAAATCAACAAAATCAGGGATAAAAGGGGAAACATTACAACAGACAACAAAAAAATCCCAAATATTGTAAGGCAATACTTAAAAAATCTATATGCTACTAAATTTCTAAACCTAAAGGAAATGGACAGATATATGAAATCATGAGAATCATCAAAACTAAACCAAGAAAAGATCAACAGCTTGAACAGACCTATAGCACATAAGGAAATTGAAACAGTAATACAAAACCACCCAACTAAAAAAGCCCAGGACCATATGAATTTAAAGCAGAATTCTACCAGACATTCAAAGAAAATCTACAACAAATACTGCTTAAATTATTCAAAAAAGATAAAAACAGAGGAAGAACTCCCAAACTCCTTCTATGAAGCCAGTATCATTCTAATACCAAAACCAGGTAAAGATACAACAAAAAAAGAAATCTATAAACCCTTATCTTTAATGAACTCAGATGCAAAGATACTCAACAAAATACTTGAAAACCCCATATAGACACACATCAAAAAGATCATCCACAATGATCAGGTTGGCTTTATTCCAGAGATGCAGGGATGCTTCATCATATAAACAAAAATAAGCCAATAAAAGCAATAAAACATATCAATGAAATTAAAACCTAAATGATCATCTCAATAGGCACAGAAAAGGTATTTGACAAAATCCAACATGCACCTATGTTAAAAGTTCTAGAAGGAATTGGTCTTGGAGGGAACATATCTCAACATAATTAAAGCTATATACAACAACCCCAGATCCAACATCATCCTAAATGGAGAAAAACTGGAAGCATTCCCATTAAAATTAGGAACCACACAGGGCTGTCCACTATTTCCACTCCTTTTCAATATAGTGCTTGAAACTCTTGCAAGAGAAAAACAAGAGAAGGAAATTAAAGGAGTACTAATTGGAAAGAAGAGGTCAAATTATCTGTATTGCAGATGATATTATAAGTAAGAGATCCCAAAATTCCACTATAAAACTGTTAGAATTGATTAATACTTTCAGTAGAGTGGCAGGATACAAAATCAACTTACAAAAATCAGTAGCCTTTCTATATACCATTAACAAGCAATCAGAAAATGCACTCAAGGAAAACTTCCCATTCTCAGTAGCCTTTAAAAAATGCAATACTTAGGATTAAACCTAACCAAGGACATTAAAGATCTCTACAATGAAAATTTCAAAACTCTAAAGAGATAGAGGGGGACTGGAGAGATTGCTCAGTGGTTAAGAACACTGACTGCTCTTGCAGAGGACTCGGGTTCGATTCCCAGAACCACGTGGTGGCTATGAACCATCCTTAACTCCAGTTCCAGGGGAATCCAAAGCCCTCTTCTGACGTCCGTGGCTTTGCACAACACCGTGCACTCACATACATGCAGGCAATACACTCATACATATAAAAAAATAATAATAAATAAAATATATTTTTAAAAAAGAAAAAAAAAGATAGAGGAAGACACTAGGAGATGGAAGGACCTTCTATGCTCAAGGATTGGTAGACTAAATATTGTGAAAATGACCATCTTATCAAAAGTAATTTATAGATTCAATGCAAACCCAATAAAACTACCCATGACATTCTTCACAGAGCTTGACAAAATAATCCTAAAATTCATATGGAATCACAAAAGACCTCTGATAGCCAAAACAGTCTTGAACAAAAAGAGCAATGCTGGGGTGATCACCATACCAGATCTCAGATCATATTATAGAGCTATAGTCATCAAAACAGCATGGTACTGGTACAAAAATAGACACACAGATCAATGGAACACAATAGAAGACCCAAATGTGAGTTCATATAATTTCGGAAACCTGATATTCAACAAAGGTGCTAGAACACACAATGGAGGAAAAATAGCATCTTCAACAAATGGTGCTAGCAAAACTGGATCCCCTCTTGCAGAAAAATGAAACTTGAACCTTATCTTTCACCCTGCACAAACGTCAACCCCGAATGGATCAAAGACCTCAATATAAAACCTGAAACTCAAAAACTTCCAGAAGAAGATAGGTAGCACTCTCCAAGATACAGGCATAGAAAAGGACTTCCTAAATCAGACACCAGCTGCTCAGGTACTAAGGCCAACGATCACTAGGTGGGACCTTATTAAATTACAAAGTTTCTGTACAGCCAAAGAAACAACTAAGGAAGGGAAGAAGAAACCTCCCACTGAACCCTATGCACTTTGCCATACATGCTGAGTCTTATTCATTCACCAAATGCCCTTCAGTGTAAAGCATCCACTGGAGTCTAGTCATCTCATCCAGTGGTCGTATGTAAGTCATACTCTCCGTCATCCAGCAGCAACAAGTCTCAAAAGGTTCTCGATCCAGTGCTGGACTGCTGCATATTTCTCACCTCCACTTTGGGTACTTGTTTGATTGAGTTGACATGGGTCCTGCATTCCATACCACTGCTGCAACAGGCTCACATAAGCAAGCCTCCAGGGGCCTGGAAGCACCACCTTCCCTGTGTTCAGGAATCAGCCCTGGCTCTCACAATCTTTCCAGCTCCTCTTACACAATGGTCCCTGAGCTATGGGTGGGTGAGTTTCCATATAGGAGTCCCATCCTATACTCTACAGTCTCTCATTCTCCAAAACTTGGCCTGTTGGGGCCTTCCAGCAAAGAATTCTTTACCTACAAAAGCTATCATAGTCGAAGTGGAAAGAAAAATATTACATGACACAAACAGACTGAAAGAATTCATGTCCATAAAGTCAGCCCTACAGAGACTAAC
>NW_008344599.1:2550883-2551064 GCF_000622305.1 Nannospalax galili | reverse complement strand
TTCCATTATCCTGGTTCCTGTAGTTATGTCTGGATACACACTCACTTATCAAGGTTTGGTACTAGGATCCACATACGAGGGAAAAAATATGTCTGTTTTTTTTTTCTGAGTCTGTGTTACTTCACTTAGTGTAACCGTTTCTAGTTTCATCCATTTACCTTCAAATGTCATTATTTTATCT
>NW_008344599.1:2549613-2550397 GCF_000622305.1 Nannospalax galili | reverse complement strand
CCTTAGCCCATCTTTCAATTGGGTTGCTTCTTGTCTTGATTCTCTGTTTTTGAGTTCGTTATATAATCTGGATATTAAACCTCTGTCGGATGTGTTGCTAGTGAAGATTTTCTCCCATTTTGTGGGTTTTCTGTTCGTTTCCCTGGTTTCCTCCTTTGATGTACAAGAAGCTTTTTAGTTTAATGAGGTCCCACTTGTTAATTCTTGCCCTTGTTTCCTGGGCTATTGGTGTCCGGTTTAGAAAGTCCTTTCCTACACCTATATCTTGTAGATTTTTCCCAATGTTTTCTTCTAAGAGTTTCAAAGTTTCAGGCTTTACATTGAGGTCTTTGATCCACTTGGAATTGACTTTTGTGCAGGGTGAAAGATAGAGTTTAATTTCATTCTTCTACAGGTAAAGATACAGTTCAGTTTACACCATTTGCTGAACATGCTCTCTTACCTCCATGAGTGTTCTTGGCCCCTTTGTCAAGTATCAGGTGGATGAAATGGCATGTACTCACATTTGGGTCTTGAACTTTTGTTCAGTTGATTTATGGGTCTATTTTTGTGCCAGTAACATGTTGTTTTTATCACTATAACTCTGCAATACAGTTTAAAATCTGATATAGGGGTTTTTGGCTAACCAAAGTTTTTGTGCTAACATATGACTCAGGATTTTTTTTTCAAGATCTGTGAAGAATGTCATGGGTATTTGGATTGGCATTGCATTGAATCTATAAATGGCTTTTGGTAGAATGGTCATTTTCACAATATTAATTCTTCTAAACCATGATCATGGGAG
>NW_008344599.1:2549074-2549531 GCF_000622305.1 Nannospalax galili | reverse complement strand
TACTGAACTTGTTAATAATTTCTAGGAGCTTTCTGTTGGAATTTTTGGCATATCTTAGATGTAATATCATATCATCTACAAAAAGCAATAATTTGATCTCTTCTTTTCAAATTATTACTCCTTTAATTTGTTCCTTCTCTTGTCTCATTGCTCTTGCAAGAGTTTCAAGCACTATGTTAAACAGGAGTGAAGATAGTGGACGGCCTTGTCTGGTTTCTGATTTTAGTGGGAATGCTTCCAGTTTTTCTCCACTTAGAATGATGTTGGCTGTGGGTTTGTTATATATTGCTTTGATTATGATGAGGTATGTTCCCTCTAGTCCAATTCCCTCTAGGACTTTGAACATAAATACATGTTGAATTTTGTCAAAGGCCTTCTCTACATCTATTGGGAATACCATGTGTTTCTTATATTTGTGCCCATTTATATTGTTTATGAACCATCCCTGCATCCCTGA
>NW_008344599.1:2547093-2548710 GCF_000622305.1 Nannospalax galili | reverse complement strand
AACTCTCCATTTGTTTGGGTTTTCAAATTTTGTACCATATAGGTTTTTAAAGTATTCCCTTATAATGTTCAGTATCTTTTTGGTGTCTGTTGTGATGTTTTCCCTTTCATATCTGATTTTGTTGATTTGGAGGTACTCTTTCTTTCTTTTGGTTAATGGGACTAGCAGTCTGTCAATCTTGTTTATCTTTTCAAAGAACCAGCTCCTGGATTCACTGTTTCTTTGTATTGTTTTCTTTGTCTCAATTTCATTAATTTCTGCCCTGATTTTTGTTATTTCTTCTTGTCTGCTGGGTTTTGGTTTCATTTCCTGTTGCTTTTCAAGTGTGTTGAGTTGCAGTGTTAAGTCATTTATTTGTGTTCTTTCTGATTTCTTGATGGAGGCATTTAGAGCTATAAAGTTCCGTCTAAAGATTGCTTTCAGCATGTCCCAGCATGTCCTTTTCATTTAGTTCCAGGAGTATTTTATTTCTTTCTTAATTTCTCTTTTGACCCTTTCACCATTCAGGAGTGTGTTGTTTAATCTGCATGTGTTCATGTGGTGATTAGTGCTTCTTCCGGTGTTGATTGTAAGCTTCATTGTATTGTGGTCTGATAAAATGCATGGAATTATTTCAGTCTTTTTGTTTTTTTTGCGGTTTGTTTTGTGCCTCAGTATTTGGTCAGTTTTGGAGAAGGTTCCATGGCTGCTTAGAAGAAAGTATGTCCTTTGTGCTTGGATGGAATACTCAGTAGATGTCTGTTAAGTCCATTTGATATATGGTATTGTTTAATTCAGTTGTTTCTCTGTTAACTGTGCCCTTTTGACCTATCTAATGGAGACAGTGGGATATTGAAGTCCCCTACTATTAATGAGTTGTGATTAATCTGGGTCTTAAAGTCCTGTAGTACTGTTTTTATGAAGTTGGGTGCACCAGAATTTTGGTGACTATATGATCATGATTGTAATATCTTCTTGGTCAGTTGTTCCTTTGATCAGGATGAAGTGGCTGTCTTTACCTCTTCTGATTAGTTTTAGTTTGAAGTCTATGTTGTCAGATATTAGAATTTAAACACGTGCTTTTTTCTTAGTACCATTCACTTGGCATATTTTTTTCGATCCTTTCACCATAAGGTGGTGTCTGTCTTTGGGATGCATGGAATTATTTCAATCTTTTTGCATTTTTTGAGGTTTGTTTTGTTTCCCAGTATATGATCGATTTTGGAGAAGGTTCCGTGGGGTGTTGAGTAGAAAGTCCTTTGGTGCTTGGGTGGAATACTCAGTAGCTGTCTGTTAAGTCCATTTGATATATGGTACTGTTTAATTCAGATGTCTCTCTGTTAACTCTATGCCCTGTTGACCTATTAATGGAGACAGTGGAGTATTGAAATCCCCTACTATTAATGAGTTTGGATTAATCTGGGTCTTAAAGTCCTGTAGTATTATTTTTATGAAGCTGGGTACAGCAAAGTTTGGTGAACATATGTTCATGATTGTAATAGCTTCTTGATTTGTTGTTCCTTTGATCAGAATGAAGTGGCCCTCTTTATCTCTTCTGATTAGTTTTAAAGTCTATTTTATCAGATACTAGAATTCTAACACCTGCTTTTTTTCTTAGTACCATTTGCTTGGTATTTT
>NW_008344599.1:2519105-2546044 GCF_000622305.1 Nannospalax galili | reverse complement strand
TCCTCTAGAGGATTACTGGTATTTGGTGGGGATATGTTATTTTGGTTTTTCATGTTATTATTTTTTCTCTGCAATTTTGACATGTGAATTTCTTTTGTAGTTTCTGATTCTTGTGTGAGACTCAAGCCTTCAAGTTTAGGTGTGCTTCTTTTTGTGAACTTTATGTATTTTTGTGGTTTAATTTTTGGGCATGAAAGGCTGGTTCTTCTAAGCTTCCAGTTCCCTCTCTTGATTTTATATTGGAATGGCCAGATTGCTTTTGTCTTTAGGAGTTTCCACAGAGACCCAAGTCAGATGAGGATCAGATGCTCTCAGGCTTTCTCCTAAGGTCTGGATCCCTCCAGGATAGATTTTGGCCTCAGGAATTTGGGGTTGGACTGGCCTGGGAGCTGGGCCCAGGAAAGATGCTGGTCTAAGGCAGATGGTGGCCATGCCACCGAGAGATGCAAAGGAAGATGGGAGCAGTTAGCAGCTCCAAGGGCCCCTAGGGACTGTACTGAGGAGCATCCTTTTGGATGTTTAACAGACATACTTTGAGGCCTATACTAATTTGGTAAGAGGGACATAAAGGACAGTTTTTGCTCTTTGTCTCGTAGGTTGACTAGTTCCAGGGGACTATGAGCATCACTCAAAATGTCCTGTAATGGTGGTGGGTCACCTATCCTCTTGATCAAGGAGACCAAGGAGACCCCACCAGATGGATTTGAACTAGTGTCCAGTCTACAAGAGGAGGGTCGACACAGAAGAATCATTTCCTCCATGCTTCCAAGCAAAGACAACCATGGTAGAGCAGGAACTCTGACTTATCTTCACATAGTCGGAACTGGTAAAGGAAAGGAGCGAGGGTCTCCACCCAAGCCCATGTGACCCCTGAGAAACAGGTCCTCAAAGGACCTTAAGAGTGAAAATAAATTGGTTTATGAGGGCCAACTGTATGGCCTTAAACATCCTGATGTAGCTGCATGAGTCGGGAAAAGAACCATGGGCATGAAGGGGAAAATGAAGCTTGAGAAAAGGGAACAGTAGGAGACAGGTTGTATCAAGAGGGAAATGGGGAAAAGGGAACACTTTAACTGGGATGGAGGAGTGAGGGTTATACAGGGTGAGTGAAAGGTGAGATAAATGAAGCTTAGATACTATGACAAAACAAAGGGTAATATATTAGTTTAATGTTCTACATAAAAATACCCATTATCTCACGCCTTTAATCACAGCACTTGGGAGGCAGAGGCAGGCGGATCTTTGTGAGTGCCAAGACTTTCTTGGTTACATTAATCATTACTAAGCACCTAAGGTTTCCCAGCCACTGTGGAATTTAAAAGCAAAAAAATAAATAAATATAAAATAAATAAATAAATAAATATACCATATATATATGTATATAGTTGATGCCAGGCAGGATAAATCACCCTTTGACTTCTTGATTAGTGTAGACCTAGAGACTCACAAAATAACAAAATAACACTGTCTAATTCCACAGCCCCTGATTGCCTCCCAGAACCTGAAGGCAAGACCCTACTGATGAAGATAGGACATCCTTCAGATAGAGGATTTGGAACAATGGTGCTGGAACTGACCTGGAAGCCTCCGGCCTGAAGACTAGCCCTCATGTTATCATGAGAGAGTGACAGAATGCCCCAGATGGTTACAGATAGCTGGCATTATCAATCAGCCACTTCCCTTTCTCCTGAGAGGACTATTTCCCAAGGAGGCAGCATGTCTCCTTGAGCAAATAATCCAAAGAAGAGATCATAAATATCTCTCAAGATAAACCAAAATAAACAGTGCCAGGAGTAGGGAGGCCATAAAAGGGACATTAATGCTCAAGAGTCCCTCTGATCATGCAGTCAATCAGCCACAGCTATATCCTATATGAGCCCCAACAGCCCCTCTTGCTGAAGCAGCCACAGATTTCAGCATGCTGGAAATCTGCTATCTTCTGCCCTCCACCTGCCAAGGTGCTTCAATAAACTTAGTCTTGTCTGAGATCAGGTATGGTCTCCTTCTTTCTATTGTTCCTACATTCTGTACCCCAAAAACCTAACAGATACTATGCAAATTGCTAATTGCAAATCAAAACAAATCAATGATTCAACCCAGCTGTAAAGCCTAATAAACAGCAATGACTTGCTTAGCAAATTACTATTATTGTAACGGTAGTGACACTTTTATCTTGGAGGTAATCAATAGCTATCCAATTGGAATTAAAGATGTTCAATGAGAAAGGGCTTATGTGTGGTACTATAAACATAGTGAAGTGCACATGGCTGGAGAGGTCATAGATCCTAGAGGAAAGTCTACTTTTGCCACATCCCTACACCAGTGTGATTTCTTACTGTAATCTAAACATGCATCCTTATATTTACAGACACATGTACCTCTCACCAATCATCAAAGTAGCTTCTTTTTTCTTAATATTTGATTGAGATTTTGTACATTTCATACAACAGTTCTTGAATTTAGACCTTCTTCCCATCCATACCCCCATACACCATGCCAGACCTCATGCATTCCACCATACCATGTTAAATCCTATCAAGTCACACATTTCTTTTGCAATGGATATAGACTTATAGAGTTCCACAACTGGTCAAATGCAGAGAATAATTATCTGTTAGACACTTAGCCTTAAGTGACACATTTTCAATGCAGCCTCTACATAAGATGAATGCATTGTTCAATTCTTACTACAGACATTTCCTTATACAATAGATGGTAATGAATACAGAAACTCCCAACTGGCCAATGTGCAGAGAACCAGAGGCTGCAGAGTGCTCATTCCTGAATAGGAAACCCATTTCAAACTTCTGCCTCCAAACACTCAAGGATCATTGCAAAGAGGGGATATAAAGAACCAGAGGTAGTAGATGGCCAAAAGGAATGAGAGTTTTCCAGACAGTTGGAGACAGTGGGTCAGTTGTTCATATGAATTCACAGCAATGGTAACAGCATGCACAAGTCCCATGTGAGCTCAAACAAGTCAAAATTCCCACACAGACAAAAGAAAGTGTGTAAGAAATTCTGGCCCGATCTAAGGAACTTTTGGCAACTGATAGCGGCTAGGAGGAGGAGAGACTGTCTCTTTTAGGGATGGAACTCCTTGTTGGTTGAGCAGGTTTCAGTGGGTGAATTCATGCTGAGGGACATGTAAGGACACAAAACAGACCCTATAGGCTGTACTGTATATACAGTGGAGAACATTGAATTAGGAGGGAAGTACATATTGGAAAGAGCATCTAAATACCATCAAATTACATATGAAAATTGCAAAAATTCAATAAAACTTTTGAAATGTCACATTTAAATGTATTTTAAAGGATAACTTAATTACAAGTTTTATGAATCAGACCAATTAATTGTGAAACATTCTTAAAAATGAATGATAGAAAATAATTACATGTATAAACAGAATATTAAGATTTTCAGACTTTAACCATATGGTACTGATTTCCTTAACCAACAAACTGAAAGATTAAAGAAAGTGTCTGAGTGTGTCACTGCTTCCCTCAAATTACTTAACTTGCTATAATAAAGAGATATATACATGACTTTCTTCATGGAAAAAATTCCCTTTAGGTATCAAAGTGTTCATATGAATGTAGAAAGATTATTTTATGGGAGTGAGACAGTAGGAGGGGCAGAACAGAGTCCTGAAGGCATGGGTGGGGTCAGCATCTGGGGATAAGCCTAAAATGCATCCTTCTTCCAATGTAGGGTTCTCCCATGTGCCTTGCATTTATCTATTTGAATGACTGGTATAGTTTTGTAGCCCTGGACTGAACATTACGGAGGCAGATTTCCTTCAAAAAACAAATTCTTCTCATTGCTGTGAATCCTGTTAATGTTTTATAAATGGAACTATAAGTACCAAATATATATATATATTTGGTCTTTTTGAGAAAGGGTCTCACTGTAGCTGCAGCTGGCCCGAAGTTGCTATATAGACCAGGCTGGCCTTGTACTCACAGGGATCCCCCTGCCTCTGCCTCCCAAGTGCTGAGATTAAAGACATGCGTCACCACGCCAGACTAGAGTAACAAATTTACAAGTATAGAGTAAAAGAGAACATAACAGAAATATTTAGGTGTGTAGATTATAAAGGCCATGATCCCTAGGCCATGATCTTTGATTGACTGGGAAAGATGGCACAACATTAGTGATTTCTAAATAGAAAGATCCTCCTTGGTAATTACTGAGTAATGCCAGGATGCAACAGATTGCTTTATCAGAAAAACAATGGTCATTAAGATAGAAAATTAGAAAGGACATCCAACAAATAACATGAAAAAATACATGTAGCAATTTTAGAACCTGATGGTTAGTTTGTAAAATGTATACAGAGGATGAAATATCTTTGTGAACAAGGTTGTGTGAACTCAGTCAGCTCCGAGGGACACTGAGCCCCTGGAGAGAAGAGAAAATTTTCCTAATGGCACCTTTCATATCCTTGTTCCTCAGGCTGTAGATTATAGGGTTGAAAAACGGGGCAAGGACAGCAAACGTCAGTGCAATGGCCTTCTCCAGCAGCGGTTGGAAGGTGACAGAGAAGCGAAGGTACATGAGAGACACACTGCCAAAAAATAGCAAGAAAATAGTGATGTGGCCTGCACAGGTAGAAAATGCCTTCTGACGGCTCTCACCAGAGGGAATCCTCACGATCACAGTGATGATCCTTAAGTAGGAGAGAGTGATGACAGAGACGCAGGTCAGGATGGAGATGGCATGGATCACATCTTCCACCAGAAACATGGAAGTGTCTGTACAGGCCAAGCGAGGCACAGGTTCAAAGTCACAGAAGAGTTGGTGGATCTGGTTGGGGCCACAGAAGGGAAGAGTAGAAATCCACACGATCTCTGGCAGCAGCATAAGGAAGCCCACGGTGAAAGAGCCTGTGGACAGCCGGATACAGAGTTGCAGCGTCATGATGACTGCATAGCGGAGAGGGTTACAGATGGCGACATACCTGTCAATGGCCATCACTGTGAGGACTAGGCCTTCTGTGACTCCAAGAGAGTGGAAAAAATACATCTGCAGCAGGCAGCCAACTAAAGAAATGGTTTTCTCCTTGCTGATCAGGCTGGAGAGCATTTTGGGAATGGTCACCGTGGTATACCAAATCTCCAGAAAGGAGAAGACACTGATGAAACTGTACATGGGGTTGTGGAGACGGGCATCCAGCTGGACAGCAAAGAAGATCATGGAGTTTCCAAACACGATGAACGTGTAAATGAAGAGCAGAGGAATGAAGAATAAGAGACCACCGTTCTCAATCTGAGGGAAATCCGAGAAAAGAAACTCAGTCACTTTTGTTTCATTCTCTTGATCCATGTTTCCATCAGTTACACTGGCTAGTGAAGGAATAAAATCAATATGAATTCAAAGTCAGAAAAATAGAAAATTCTTTTTAAGTAGCTGAAAATCCCTGAAATTAAGTTGATTAAATAAAATATACAATGAGTTATTTTGAAAATTATAATGTGATCCTGTTAAATTTGCAGACGATTTTAAAATAATTGTATTCTGTTAAAGAAACAGTTGGCTACTTGAAAATATAAATTGGTACATTTTCTCTTGAATGGTAAATTGGCTTACTGCCTAGAAGCTGCATTTTACTATGTACAGTAGGGGAAATTGTTTTGCATAAATGAGATACAGCAATATTCATTGCGATATTAAATTTACTAATAAAATTTTAACATTTAAATAATCAAATATTTTTATTTTTAGGAAGAGTATTGAGGACACAAAATAAGTGATAAAATAAACTATCATGAATGAACATAATATCATGTAAAGGTGAACATTTTAAATATTACAGGGCAGGTACCGGGTTCCTAACATCAGCAACTTTGATAACAAGTAAGTGAAAAGAAAAAGAGAATGTTACAGTGGGTATAGCTTATTGTGAAACACCACAGCCTTTTCCGTTCTGTGTCTCCAGTTTAGTCAAATCTGAAGGAGGCTTCCTAATAGTTCCAAATACACTAACCTTGACCTTCACAGTGGTTTTGTGAGATCTGAAGTTTAATCAGCAGTTTACAACTAGGAGCAGGCTTGACCAGCACATCAGATATCTTTGTCTGCGTCCACACTATAAAGTATTCATTCATCCACATATGGAAGATTATTTTCAAGTTTAGCTCTGCTGACATTTTTGAACACACTGTTCTTTTGGGAAGGAGGCTTGGTTTTCTGTGCAATGTAGGATGTTTAAAACACCCCTTATCTCAACCCACTAGATGGTAAATTTGTCCCTTCCTAGTTATGATAATCAAGAACTACAGTCTCTGCAGAGGAATGGACAAAGATTTGTGCTGTCAAGAGCCAGTTGCACATATAAAATGTTTTCATAACAATCCAGTTGATCAAGATCTGATAGCACCCCTACAATCTTCACAGTTGGTATATGTGTAACAAGAACAGATTTTCAGGACAAATTAAAGGCTGCCTAGAAGATGTGTGTGTGTGTGTGTGTGTGTGTGTGTGTGTGTGTGTTGGTGCTTGTGCAAGTGTACTTAAAAACTAGAAGTGCACAATTTCAGTTATGATTATTCATTTTCAGTACTAGAACATCCTCCTCGATGTGGTTTCAGGGTCAGTAAGTCAAGTGAAGTCATCATTTATTGAGTGTTTGTCATGATGTTAACTAGTGTGGTAAAAACTTGAAGACTTTCTTTTCTTTCTTGAAAGAAAGCATAGCTTATCATCCAGTGTCCTTTTTTCTGTCTTTTTTTTTTTTTAAGACAGCCTTACGAGGCATCCACTGAAAGTAATGTAAGATTTCACTGTAGAAAACACATCCTTCCCCTCAATTACAAATTTTCTACCTTGTCAATGTGTATGTATTAAACACATGCAAGCACATGGATACAAACAAATAACACATCATCTTAACATCAAAATGGGTCTTTTGTTAATATCTTGCTGTTTGTTCTTCCAGTGACTTTTTAAAATTAAATTCATGATTTGACAATTAAAAAGTGATGTTTATTGACTTGGAATATATCCACGTTCTTGCTTGAAATGGTATGATAATATTATGAGCCAGAAAGCCTAGAAATCAGGAAGGGATCCAGCGGGAGCCTGACGCATTCAGTTCTGCACACCTTGATCAACAGAGGATTTATCATCTAATCTCAATAGAAACTTGACTTTTCTACTTGTGAGAGTTTCGTCACATTTTATCTTTGACAGGAAATTTCATTCCATTAATCAAAGGCCTGAAAATGACTGGAACTTCTGTGAGGCTCTAAGAACAGATTGGATAGTATTTTTGTAAAAATTTTATAACAAGAATTTGTTTGCATTATTGAATTCTGAGTTGTGTCATTTATTTAATTCAACTGGTTAGTAGTGAGGTTTTTGAAGATCACACCTGGAAAAGGAGAAAGCTATTGATAGCTACTCAAAAGAACTAGTCATTTGTGAGCTGGATAGTGATACAATAAATACATTCAGTTATTTGAAACAACAAAACAAGCAGTTACATACAAAGGGGCATCAGCCTAGCATACAAGAATTAGAGATTTTCTTCTTTTTTGATTTTAGAGATTATCTGGAATATAACATCTATGCTTAAATATTAAAATACGAGGGAGGAAGTCCCCTTTTGTATTTCTTCAAGAAAACTGCTATTTTAGAACTAGATGTTCATTGAAAAATAATTTATAACCAGATTGTTTCTTTATTATTCTTACCAAGTTGACTGCTTTCTAATTTGTCTTGGTTCAATTCAGTCTCACTCAGATACTGAAGCAAGATTTCTTAATTGTAAAGACCTTTTTGTTTTAAAAATCTTAAATGGCTGGGGATACTCTTTAAAAATTTCCAAATCAACCAGTTGTGGTGGTGCAGACCTTTAATCCCAGCATTCTGGAAGCTGAGACATGCAGATGTCTGTGAGATCAAGGCCAGGCTGGTCTATATAGTATAGTTCCAGGCCAGTTGGGATGAGAAGGAGAATCTATCAAAAAAATATTCCAAACCAAATCTGAACATCTAAGCATCACAAATAATATGAAAGCATATGATATCTTAAAATAGTTTTGACATACCCATATTTTTTCACTTACTATAACTAACCTTCTTTACTGGTATGACATAATAATCTTATAGTTGTTCAGGGAAGGTATCATTACTCCATCAATATGACATCTGGAAAGTGAAAGATGGTAAAATTATACCTAACAGGACTCACCATTTCAGAGGGAGGAAGACCCAGAAACTCATCTAGTAAGGCACAGGGACTGCTTTGGGGTTCCTTCACTCCTAGGGGCCTTTCCTGAATCCACTATATAACATGGCAGCATCCTAGGTTAGAATTTAACCTGGACATGAGTAGAAGAGATGAAATCCCTAGATCCAGCGTCCCAGATGAAATTTGATAGATAACTTCTCTATGGATTTGTGTGACTCTGTGCTAAAGAACACAAACTGTTCATGAACCCATCCCCGATCTATGGTCCTCCTACCTCATGTGTCAGGACAACCTCAGAAAAGTTTCTGCAGATCTTTTCATCTTGTACCTACCTCTTCAGGAACCTTTCCCCAAATGTCTCCAGTGCTCTGCCACACAACAAATTGGAAAGTTCTAAACACAACACTAGGTTTCTCAGGGAATAAACATTAGAGAAAGACTTTCTTCTGATGCAGTCCCTCTGATGCCTAGGGAGATGCAAGTTGTACCCTAAGTGCCTAATTATGGAACTCTTGCCACACTTCCCTTTCATGAAGACTCCATACCCATGGGAAGCTAGGCTTTAAGTCAAATTAGATAGAAGATGAAAGTAGATATTTGCTTTTCTATGTAAATTATGAAAAACTTATTTGTGCTATGAACATGAGATAAACTGAGACAGAAAGGATAAGAAACAGAAGGAATAAAGCTGATAGCATAATGTTCAAAGTTGAAATTATTATCTCACTAATCATTACAACAGCTTCAGACAGTACAACCCTGAAGTATGTGACAAGACAGTCAACTTCAGTAGAATTTTCAGAAGGATCCAGAGCACCCCAATGCCATTCACTGTAGTGGACTGAGTTGAAGGTCTTTTTGAGATTGGTCAGGACTCAGCGAATCCAAGATATTTCCCCATATGGCTGAGGTTCAGGAAAGAATTTGAAGACAGCCTTTCATTGTTTTATAAAGCCTGTGTTGGTAAGCACAGATGAGTGAGCCCTTGAAGATACCTGGAATTGAAATGTCCCTCAAACAAATTATGGAGACTATAAGTAGGGGAGTTTTTGTATCTTTTGTTCCTTTCCTCTCTTTTAAATCTGAAATTGGACCTAATATGAACTTCCAAGAGGATAAAGTCATAGGAAAATCAAGTGTATAATAGATAAGATTTTCTCTTTGCCTATGAAGAAAAAATATATAAAGCAGGAATGGGATGTTAAATATTAAATGGAGTGGTTGCAAAGGACATGGGTGGGAAATAGGATTTGAATTCATATTTGAAATTTCAAAAATAATAAAACTTATCTTGTGTGGGTCCAGGACAGGTAACTACAGTTGTTGTGATTTAATAAATTAATTCTTGGTTCAAGTCCAAAGAATCAGCCCACCAGGTTTAATGGATGGCTCCAAACCCATGATTACAGACAGCCCTGGTTAAACTCAGTGAGTTACAAAACAAACATAGAACAGACATTAATGCATGAGAGCATTTGTGAGGAGGAAGGGGAAAAGACAGAGGTAGTAAGATAAAGGATGAAAGTAGTCAGTATGCATCACATACATATGGAAAATTGTCTAAAAGTTTTAATTGATTACAAAATTAGGACATGGATCTGTATGGTAAAAAGAAGAAACACCGAGCAGACTTTTGACTCTGAATGACTAGTTGTTAAAAAAGTCCTCATTAAGCATTTGATGGACAAATGAACTACGTATAAGACTTAGGTAGTATGTACATTTCTCAGGGAGTTTCGGGGGCTCCAATTGAGCCCTAAAGTCTAATAACCATGATGACCAGCATAGGAATCAATCTCTCTTGGTGCAGTAGTGGCACTGTTATCTGGGGGGCGGGGGGGGTAATCAATAGCTATCTAATTGTACTAATGTGCTGTCAACAGGGGTGAACTCATGGAGTGGCACTACAAACACAGAAAAATACATATGGCAGGAGAGGACACAGATCCTAGAGAAACCCCTATCTCTGTCATATTTCTAGACAAATGAAATTTCTTTCTGTATGATAAATGTGGATCCTTATAATTACAGACACGCACACCATATACCATTCATCAAAGAAGCTTCTTTTTGCAACAGATGGAAGTTACTGCAGAATCCCCCAGCTGGTCAAATACAGAGATTATATGTCTGACAGATGCCCAGTCCTAGGTTATATATCTACAGTTGAACCTAAAGCTCATGGAACATAGTGGAACTACAGGTAGAAAGAAAACTAATGCATCCCTCAATTTTGACCAGTGAAACTTCTTTATACAGCAGAGTTCGATGCACACAGAAGGCCACAACTGGCCCAATTTTAAAGAATAGGAGACTGAAGAGTTTGTATCCCTGGATAAGACTCCCATATTAAACCTCACCCACCCACTGCTCAGGGAGCTTTGAGAAAAATGGGGCATTGAAAGACTGTAAGAGCCAGGGCTGGTTCATGAACACAGGGAAGCAGAGGCTTTCAGACCACTGGAAGCTTGCACATGTGAACTTGTGGCAATGGTGGTATCAAGCACAAGACCCATGCCAACTCAATCAGAAAAGGGCCCAGAGTGGAGCGAGGGAAATGAGTTTTGGGCCAGCCTTAGAATGGAAACTATTGGAGACTGATTGCTACTGGATAAGAGAGAGTATGCCTTACTTATGATCTCTAGATAGGCTGACTAGACTCCAATGGGTGAATTTGTACTGAAGGACATCTGGGTACAAATGCTTGACTGGATAGAACTTAACATGTATGGTGGACTACATGAGATCTCGTGAGGGGGTAGGGGATATGAATGGGGTAGGAGGTCTAAATTTGCTTAAGAACTATTGTGTGAAATGTACAAACTCTGTAAAAAAAAATTTTTTTTTCTAAAAGACCTAGGAAGTGATTGAGGACAGTCATGCACCTTCACCTTGATTTTACTGTCTTATTTGGTGGCAAGCAGATGTTAAAGACAAGTATCTCATGGAAGCTCCCTGTGTCCTCCCATGCAGAAACAGTGCTTCTTCAGTTGACCTACTCATCTGTGTATTCCTAAACTGGACCTTTCTCCCTAGTTTGTCACCCAATTGTATGGAGGCTCAGGTGTGTTCATCTTGGAGCACTGACTCCCCCTCACTTACCAATTCTTTTAGCCTGGGTCCCTTTTCCTTCTCTTATTTTCTGAACAAAGTATTTCACTTCATCTCTCCTGCTTCTCTGTCTCTGCCTTTTTACTTTGTTTAGATAGACACAGACACCATCCAAGAGGCATAACACTTCCAATAACTTTGAATCCCACTCTACGTTACTCTCTAATCCATTTCTCCCCTTCCATTCAGTATTTTCCAGTGAACTTGAGGTTTGTGTTTATCTTTCTACTAAACTTATATATGTATGCACTATTGAAAACAATATATTGTTTAGTTTATTTCTTATAGGATTACATAGTATTAAATTTTAGGTGTAATTTTTCAGTTTACTTATTCATTCCAAACCATTTCTGGTGAATCATTTATGCCAACATTTTTTTAAAAATTTTAAATATTTTATGTTCATTTTTTTAGGAGAAGCATTTAATTGCAGCTTTAACATACTCAATAACAGTTTCCAGAGCAAAGATGCATCTCTTTCAAAAGTGGCTATAAAATTTGTAGGTTCTCTGTTGAATTAATACAGTTATACAATATTGGACTTAATTTTATGCCCTTTAAGACATAAAATTAAATGAATTTTTAACCTTTAAAAAAGATCCCCATTTCTTTTTAAAATATACTGTTTCTTAAAGAAACTCAAAACAGGACTGAAGCTAGAGCTTACTGTGGAGAGCTTTTGCAGCATGCTTGAAGCTCTAGGTTCCATCCACAGCAGTCATAAGGAAACAGTGTGAAATAGATAGATACAATTTACACACAAAATTTAAATATCTGTGAGTTCCTACTCAAACTTGTTACAAATTTTAAAACAGACAACTGGGAGGCTGGAGAGATGGCTCAGAGGTTAGGAGCATTGACTGTTTTTGCAGACAACCTGGGTTTGGTTCCCAGCACCCACATAGCAGCTAACAACCAGATATCTTTAACTCCAGTTCCAGGAATCTGATGACTTCTTCTGAACTCTAAGGGCAATATACAACATGGGTGCACTTAGATACATGTAGGCAAAACTCTCATGCAGATGTAAAAAATAAATTAGCAAACAGCTAGGAAGATGGTTAGTCAATACAAGTGAGAATTTATATGAAAACATCTAAAATGAGAAAATGAAAAATAGGAAAACAGAAATGAGAAGATAATTATGAGATGAGTAAATACAGAGAACTAATAAATATTTAGGAAATATTCAGTTAAAGAAGTTAAGGCTGGGAATGTAGTCCAGTGGTAGATATCTTACCTAGAGATTAATTGAAAGGGTATGTTCTTTCTCATGAAAATTAATAAAAGAGTTATATACTATCATGCTAGCAAGGTATGGTAGGCACTTTAGAAAGTGCAGGTGGGGCCAGAGCACATTGATGCTCTTTTGCAAAGTAACCTGACAATACTTATGAAAGCCTTAAGCATGGGCCCAGCAATCTTCTTAAGAAAATGAGTTTAAATATAGCAAAAGAGCTCTCAGCAAAGTTATTCTTCAGAGTACTATTTATAGTCATGCAAGGCAGATGGCTCACTCTTTCTAAGATTGCTTATATCAGACCATTGTTTTTTCTACACACAATCTCTTTTGCTAAAGAAAATTTTGTACTACTTCAAGTATATTAAAAACTTACATGATTAAAATATTTACTCATAATAAATCATAAAGAAATTCAGTTGTGAACAATCCTTTGCTGTATGTATTTCTACCACTCATTGAAGGCAAAGCAAATTTGTATTTCAACGAGATGGACATACTTGGTTACTTTTACATAAAGAATTGAATTTTGACTGAATATGCGGCATCATGGATGCCTTTTGGAGGTGGCTGGTGTTTTCCAATCATCAGTGCCAAGAACAGTACCTCAGATACAGATGTACAGAATGTTGGCAGCATGTTTAGGGATACCTCAGAAAGTTAGGCATTCTATCCTAAACTCAAGCCCAAATTCATTTAATGATCTTGACAAAACTCAAGCCAGCAACTCAAACAAAAGTTTGTAACACCAAACATTCTAACATATATAATTCAAAGAGATATTAATTTTATGCTTACATTGAGAGATAATGGTGAGAATATCAAAATTCTTTGCTTTCCACAATTAAATCATTATGTGATTTAATATGTAACAACAGAACATTTTGCATGCATGTGTAATAAAAGCACTAAAGTTTATAACATACATAGTTGTGGACCTGAGCCCCAGTATTTCAAGCAGCATTCAGCTGGTGTTGTGTGGTGTGACGGCATGGGCAGTGCCAAGTGTGTGCTGTGTGCAGAACCAAGGCTGCAGTGAAGCTGTGGGATGCAATATGGCCTAGTGCTTCCAGGAACACCATGGACTCATAACACATTTGCTGTGAATTAATTTTTGATCACTGTGCATTCAGAAATATTTTACTGTTGTGATCCTCAGCTTCAAAAGCTGTGATCTAAGCCTGAGTTTCAGGAGACCTTGACGTTACTGACCTCCCTATACGCCAGGACTGATAAGCTCTTAATCTGTCACTCGTTCCACATGTCCTTCCTAGACTTTGCTCCATGCCCCTGTATATTTGTCCCAGTGTCCCTTTTTCATATTGATCATTCACTCACATGGTTATTACTTTTATATGGCGATAACGGCTTTTGTACGCTGGTTGCTTACTTTATTGCCAATCACATTGCCAGCCAGAATTATATAGAAAAAGAAATTGTCTAATAAATGTAGTACCTAAAAACTGGGAGTGTAAGAAAGTGCCTCTGTCTTTTCTTGTGCATCTGTGTGTCATTTATTTTTGAGGCTCTGAACAAATGCATATGTATCACATTGTCAACAAAGCATCAACATTGTCATAAGTGACACAAATAATATGCCAACATTTTTGCCTTCACCTTTCAAAGAAAATAACGCTGCCTTGTAAATTTGAACATTTAATCACATCAACTTTTTGTATCATAGAATATTTGCCAATTACAATTTCTAGATTGTGCCAAATTGATTTTTAAAGTCGGATTACTTATGACAGTACATGCAGTTTTTGTTACACGCCTTTTCTAACATTCTGCATAACCTATTTGCTGTTGTAAAGTAATATACATTATATATGTACATATGCATTTTGTATGTGTTTATATTACTCATTTAGTCCACCATGTTGAGTAACTTTTTTTATTAATTTTTATATTCTTTACATTTATTTTGCTTTATATTATGAAGAATACTTTCACACTATACAAGTTACAAACCGATTCTAGTTGTGTATTTTAACTTTTCACTTTATCCTGCCTTTGGTAAATTAAAATATTAAAGTTTGCATGTTATGTCTTTTACTATCTGTGGTCAATCTGAGAGTATATAATGAAGTCAATAAACTATTTTGTAGTATTTTGTTTTTCTCCTCTATGGAACAGAAGCCCCAGCGCAGTGTATTAAGCCTTGTTCTCTTTCATGGAGCTCTATAGTACCAACTCTGCTCATCGCCTCTCCAGTCCCCTCTTGAGTATCTTTGGTAGATGTCAGATTCTACACTACATCAGTCTCTTCCCATTGGTTTTTCATTCTGATTGGTATTTTGTTATGATTACTTTATAACAATCTTTGTAACAAGAAATACAAACCTTACCATCTTGATCTTCTTCCTCAATATACCCTATCCTTGGCCTCACCCTGACCTGCTTCATTCTCAATAAGTGTTTTGATTAAAATTTGATTGAATAATACGTTGCCGTATGGGTGACTGGCATACTTATGTAACTGGAGCATCCTACACGCTAATATAAGCACGCTAATATAAGTTGGTATAGATGTTTGCAGTCTTCTAACACAGACTAATAAAATGTTACATGTAGGTCTGACATATATTTTATAGCTCTTGACCTTTGTTGATGGTTCAAATTCATTTTATGACATCCTCTATTGACAGACACTGTATATAGTAGTAGATTTGTTAGACACATTGATTCATATACGTCTACTGGCTAAATCTTCTCTTAAAATTTGTTTTTGTAGTTTTGTTCCAATTTCTATATGAAATATAGAACATTTATTTTTCTTTATTTTTATTCATTCATTTTAATTCACTTTTCCTCCTTTTCATAGTGTGTAAAGACTTTTTAGATTGAACTAAATAAAATAATTTTCTCTGTATTTACTAATAACAACTGCAGTTTTCTTTTCTTAAATCAAATACAGTGGTAAATGTTATTAAGAGCTTTAAGACTAACAAAACTTAAAATTTGTCATTAATTTATCTGGAATTTATGATTTAAAATGTGTTTAATTAATTTATTATTATTATTAAGTAGTAGTAGTAGTAGTAGTAGTAGTAGTAGTAGTAGTAGTAGTGGTGATGGTATTGTGGGGAGGGTGAGACAGGGTCTCTCCCTGTAGCCCCAGTTGGCCTTGATATCGTTATGTAGATCAGGCAGGTCTCAATCTCACAAAAATCTGCCTGCCTCTCCCCACTATTGCACAACCACCCCAGTGCTAGGATTAAAGCACTGGCTGTAATTTTAACACACACACACACACACACACACACATGCACACATGCATTCATCCCCACACACAGTCACACTTTCAGTAAAGAAGATGAAAATCATAATGGAAACGAATGAAAAGCTGGGAGGGAGGCATTGTTATGAGTAGGCTCTCTCTAGAGCCCATGGTGAATTCTTTGGCCACTCTGGGTAGCAGTGCCTAGTTTTAAGTTCCTATATAGTAGAAAAGCTTTGTAGCCACAGGAGAAGCTGTGGGATTGAGCCTGGGGAATGATTCATTATCATGTCATAGTTTTTACCTAATTTGTCCCTTAGAGAGAAAGCCTGAAATGCACCATCTTCCTTTAGAAACTACATCACCTAAAGAGAAATTCCCAGGAAAGACAGTCTTTTCTTTTTAGATGTTCATAAAGAAACTAGAATGGCCCATGAGCACATAGTCTCTAAGGAGTGTTTTATGGCTTTGAACAAGGTGGGTTCTGTAGAGCACTACTAAAACTCACCATTCAGTTGATATTTTTTAGGTCTGGCTGAGTATGGAATGAAGATCCCTACAGGTAGGCAAATGAGCTCCCTCCTTGGGTCCTTGTACGAGGTGTCTGGAAAGGCCTTGGTGGAAACTGGAATTTCCACTTAAAAGTGGACGTGTCAGAGGACTTCTTGATCAAAGCTAGACTTTCCCCACTCCTAGAAGCAATGATTCTTTCTGGTGTAATTTGGCAGCTTCAGATAAGAATTCTTTCTGAGTGGCAAGGTTGGCGTGGCAGAAACTCAGGGGCATCTGGAAATCATACTTCCATCCAGCCATAAGAAAATTTCTCTTTCTATCACAAATGCCAATGGAGGCTGATTGGGGAATTAGACATTTGCCTCAATTGGTAGCAAAATTCAGAATTCCCGCTTTTCCCTGGTGTAGTAGTGCTAGAATATGTGAGATGAAATGAATGATTTACATGTGAATTGAAATGTCATGATGTGAATATCAAGCTTCCAGTCGCTCACTATAGGAACCAGAAATCTTCCACTCAGCTTTATAAAATTTTCCCATTTCTTTGTTCAGATTTCTTATTTCTCTATTGAGTAAATATAAAATTTTGTAATCTTAAAGAAATGCACACCAACACACATCATAGTCAAATTTATGAAAAGTAAAAACAAATAATCTTGAAATCGAGAAAAAAATATTTTATCTATAGGGTACTGTCATTTGAAAGTGAAATGTCACCCATAGGCTTATATGTATGAATACTTGGTGCCCATTTGATGGAGTATATTAGACGTTTGTGGAAACTTAGGAGGTGGTGCTCCCCCCTCCCCCTCCTGGAAGAAGTGAATAATGGCAGGTCTTGAGATCTGATACACAACTCTATTAGGCGTCTATTATTTGCTTCCTGAATGTGGTGGTAATATGACCATTACCTTGGGCTCGTGCCACCGTGCTTTCCCCATCCATGCTGGATTCTGTCTCCTAAAACTGCAGGACAGGACTCCTATATTTAACTCAACCCACCCTGGGATCAGGAATCATTATAGAAGAGGGGGTGGAAAGATTGTAATAGTCAGGCAGGAAGTGCATGACCATATGAAAATAGAGTCTCACAAGCTCCTGGGACCTTGCTCATATGTACCTTCCTCAATGATGTCAGCATGCACAAGACCTATACAAACTCAAGCAGACAAAACCCCACCACAGAGCTGTGGATATGGGCAGCAAGCCCCAATCTTAGTCAAAGAATTATTGGGACCTGAATACTGCTGGGTGAGGAAGAGATGATCATCTTAAAGGGAGGGACTCTAGACAGGCTGACTAGATCCCAATGGACGAACTTGCACTGAAGGACATCTGGGAACACTAACTTGACATGATAGGCTACCTTTCATAATAATGGAGGATGTATGCATGCTACCAGAAGAGAAAAGTAATCAATGTTATCCAGCTGTGAACCAATAATCATGACCTACAATACTGACTGGAATGGTAGGATATGTCCACTGGTGGAATAGCAGCATGAATATTATGGGAGGAACCAAGCACATTCTCATTGGGTTTAAGGCCTGTTCCACAAAATGTAGTTCTCAACCTTCATTATAGAAACTCCTCTTTTCAGTACATGGTGGTTAACACAGAGACTCACAACTGATCAAGATGCAGAAAATAAAGCACAAGGACTGTAGTGTGCTCAGTCCTAAATGGAATATCTATATCATATCCCTCCTCTCATGGCACAAAGATCATCTTAGAATAAGGGGTGAGAGAGTTTAAGAGCCAAAGGAAATGGATGACTACAATGAAAAGTGTGTTCTGGACTCAACAGGACAATTGCAGATATGAGCAGCATGTCAAGACCTGTGCAAACCCAAGCCATACAAAATACCATTTTGAACATGGGAGGTGAGCAAAAGTCCACCTCTGGCTGAAGAGCTGTTGGCAATTGGTAGCTATTGTATTTGTATTTGCTCTCATGGTAGTTCAATCACATTGCAGTAGATAGCCCTGTACCCAAGAATACACGGTTAAACGAAACTGGACTTGGTGGGCTTGAAAGTTTGATGAGTAGGGAGGGGAGTTGTATCTGGGAGGAGTTGGGTGTGGGTATGTGATCAAAATACATTGCATAAAATTCTCAAAAAAATTATAAACAATATTTAAATGAAGCAAAAAAATTCATAAAATAAAGGAAGAATAAAATAGACTCCATTTATGGATTATACAATCTTACATAGTGAAAAAATTTAAAGACTCCACCAAAAAATTAACACTAAAATTTCAAGTGTTCCCTAACACCAAAAACTATACAACACTCATTAAAGAAGTCAAAGAAGACACAGAATACATAAAAAGATAATCTACGCTCACGACCTGGTAGTATTAGTATTGCTAAAATGCCCCTACTAAACAAAATGATTTACAGATTAAATACAATCTTTACCAAAACACAGTGACACACTTTACAAAAATAGAAATAATGCTAAAACTCATATCCCTTGAATATGAAGTATTACTAGGCATCACTTAATAAGTAAATGAAAAGACATACTATGTTCATGAGAAGTTATAACTGATACTCTTAAAACTCCAAACTATCCAAAACAATCCATGGATTTACTGTAATCTCTTTCAAATTCCTGTGACATTTTATACAAAAGTACACACACATACACACACACAAACACACACACACACACACGCATCTTAAAACTCCAAACTATCCAAAACAATCCATGGATTTACTGTAATCTCTTCCAAATTCCTGTGACATTTTATACAAAAGTACACACACATACACACACAAAAACACACACACACACACGCACACACATATGCCTACAGAGTCAGTCAAGTTTGCTTCTAAATGCCCTTTGGTGTGGATTCATCCATTGGAGCCTGATATACCTACTAAGATTCTCACCTGTAACCAAGATGTGATCTCCAATTTTCAGCAGCCCTTGGTTGCCAAAAGTTGCTCAGGTAGGATGGGGTGTCTTACCCACTTCCCCATGTCTCTACTGGTATTTTATCTGGCATGAGCTTACATGGGACTTGTCCATGCAATTATCACTGCTGTGAGTTCATATGAGTAACTCACCGGCTGCAACACTTTCCATGTTGTCATCTAACTTCTCTGGCTCTCACAATCTTTCTGGTCCCTCTTCCACAATGATCCCTGAGCCTTGGGAAGCAGAAGTTTGATGTAGGTGTCCTCTTCAGGGATAAGCTCCTTCCAGCTTCTTATTCTCTACATGTTTTTCCAGTTGTGGTTCTATGTATTAATCACCATCTGGTGGATTAGGAAACTGCTCTGCTGAAAAGTGAGTGATGAATTAATCTATTGGTATAACAATAAGTCATCAGAGATCAACTTAATACCATATCTGTTTAGCAGAACAATTGCATTAGGATTTGTCTCAGGGCCTGTGGGCTGTCTCAACTCAGGATAATAGACCTGGTATCAGTGTCAGGTATGGGATCTGCCCTATGAAGTGTAACTTAAATTGAAGTAGAAAGTGGTTGGACACTCGTGTTTCATGCCACTTATTGCACTGATGGGCACATCTTGCCAATTCGGTTTTTGTAGCATGTGGAATTAACAGCTGGGTAAGATTCATGCTAAATTTTCTCTTCAGGTAGTTGGCATAGAAGATCCCAGCATTATGAAAGCTGTACAGTAAAGATGAGGATTTCTAGTCAGCATCAGTTTGATTTATAATTCTTTGTTCTACAGTTCATGTATGTAGTGTCTTAATAATGTCTTACCATCAATTTCTAGTGAGTAATAAAAAGAAGGGGCAATGGCCAGTATTGTTTCAGGGTCTAGGGGACCCCTGATCAACAACTTGAAAATAGGGAGCCCATGCCTTGCGTTGATGTTTTGCTTTGCAAGCCTATGGTTCTGGTAGGGGCAATGTCCCCTCTTTATAGGGTAATTTTTTCTAATATCTTTTTATAATGTATATGCATATACTTAAAGTTGCTTCCACATTGATAAGTCTACAGATGGCTTTTTCTAAAGGCCATTAGTGTTAATTTTCCCTTCCCATTCTCCCTCCTCTGCCCTACCATCCTATTCCCCACTGCATTTAACCATTTTTACTCTATTATTTCGTGTTCTTCCTTTATACCGCTGAATTCTAGGTCTTTTATATACTAGATGCTAACCGTCTGTAAGAGGTATAACCCTCTGTAAGAGGTTTAGCTGGTAAAGTTTTGAGGTATTTTTGTTTGTTTTGTTTTGTTTTTTCAGTTTTGCAGGTTGCCCCCTCACTCAAATGGTGTCCTTTGCTGTGCAGAATCTTTTTAGTTTCAAGAGGTCTTATTTGTCAATTCCTGGAATTAAAGCCAGTGTCAGGAATCCTGTTTGGAAAGTTATTTCCTGTTCCTATAAGCACCAGTGTGTTCCTTATCTCTCCTCTATAAGATTCATGGTATTAGGTCTTATACTGAGGTCCTTCATTGATTTGAAGCAGAGTTTTGTGCATGATGAGAGATGGGAATCTAGTTTCATTCTTCTACATGCAACTATCTTGATTGACCAGCAGCATTTGTTGAAAATGCAGTGCTTGCTCCAGTGTGTATTTTGTGCCACTTTGTCCAAAATGAGTTGGTTTCAGGGGTATGGATTTAAATCTGGGTCCTCAATGATCTTTTATTGATTAATGTATCTATTTTTATGTCAGTACCATGCTGCTTTTATTACTATACCTTTGCAATAAAATCTAAGATCTGGCATGATGATGTCCTACCTGTTCTATTCTTCAGGACTGTTTTGGCTATCTGAGGTTTTTTTGTGTGTGTCATATAAAACATGAAATTAGTTTTTCGCTTATTAGAAGAATTGTGCTGGAAGTTTAATTAGAGTAATGTGTTGAATTTGTGGATTACACTTGGTAGGATGACAATTGTTACAGTATTGATCCTACTGATTCTTGAGCATGGGATTTCTTTCTGTTTCTCCAATTTCATTCTTCATTGTCTTAAATGTTTTACTACACAAGTCCTGTACTTTCTTGATTGCTTTTATTCCAGGACATTTTATGTTTTTGAGGCTATCATGAAAAGGATTATTTTCTGATTTCTCTCTTGGTATGTTTGTTGTTGTTTTGCAGGAAGTTTACTGATTTGGGGTTGTTGATTTTATATCCTGCTACTTGTGACTGTGTTTATCAGCTCTAGAAATTTTCTTGGCAGAGGCCTTAGGATCTTTTATGAATAGAATCATATCATCTGGTAATAAGGATATTTTAAATTTTTCTTTCCAATTTGTATCCACTTTTCCCCGTCATTTACTTTATTTCTTTAACTAAGGCTGTTAGTACTGTTAGTTTTATAACAGCAGAGATGGAGAGAGTGGACACTCTTGTCTTGTTACTGATTTTAGTGGGAATGATTTGAGTTCTGCTCCATTAAGGAGGATGTTGACTGTAAGCTTGCTGTTTACTGCTTTTACAATGTTAAGATATGTCTCCTTGATCCTTAGTTTCATGACTTTTATCATGAGTGGATGTTGGATTTTGTCAAAGGGATTTTTCTGCATCTATTGAGATGATCATATGGTTTCTGTTCCTGAGTCTTTTTATGTGGTTGGTTACATATAGTGATCTATGTATGTTGACTCATCCCTGCAGCTGTGACATGAACCTGACTTAATCATGATGGATAAACTTTTTTGTACTGTTATATTTAGTTTGTTAGCATTCTAGTAAGAATTTTTCATCTCTCTTCATCAGAGAGATTGGCCTATATTTTTCATTTGGTCTTTGTTTGGTTTAATATCAGAAAATATTGGCTTCATAGAAATAACTTACGAGTATTCCTTCATTTTCAATTTAAAAGACTCATGTGAGAAGTATTGACATTACTTCTTCTTTGAAAGTTTGATAGAATTATGCACTGTATCCATCTGGCTCTTTTTAGTTGGGTGATTTTGTTGTTGGTGACGGTGGTGGTCTTTTTGAGGGAGGATCTCCCTGTAGCTTCACCTGGCCTGAAACTCACAATGTAGTTCAGGCTGCCCTCTATCTTACAGAGATCCACCTGTCTCTCCCTCAGAGATTAAAGATCTCTAGATTAAAGATGGATTACCGAGGTGTACCATCACATCCAGCTTCACTGGATGAAGTTTAGTACTGTACCTATCTTGTTGGTGGTTATCGATCTGTTTAAATTATTTATGTAATTTTCATTTAGTCTTGATAGGCTGTACATACCTAGAAATCTACCCATTTATTATAGATTTTCCAGTTAATTTTAATATAAGTTTTCACAGTATGATCTTATGGTTTCTGAATCATCTTACCCACTCAGAACGGCTATAATTCAAAACACAAATAAAGAAAAAAAAAACAACTAAAAACAAAAACAAAATAAAACTTACCTATAACAAATTCTTATCCATTCCTGGTGGGCATGTATACTAATATAGGTATTATGAAAATCAATGTGGAGATTTCTCAAAAAGCTAGTAACATTATCTACCATATAATCCAACCACACCACTCTCTGGTATATACCCAAAAGACTGCATATCTTACTACAGAGATACTTGTTCCTCCATGTAAATTTTTGCCTTTTTTCACAAAAGCCAGGATATGGTACAAACCTACATGTCTATCAACTGATGAATGGAATGGATAATGAAAGTATGGTACATTTGCAAAATGGAACACCATTCAACTTTTAAAAATTAGGAAGTTTGTAAGCAAATAAATAGAAATGAAACCACTCATCCTGAGTGAGGCAAGGAAGATCCAGAAAGAAAGTCATCACATGGTCTCCTTCATAACTGGATGCAGCTTTGAAATCTCAGGCATGCATGATTCAATTGAGATATCTCGAGAGGTCAGAAAAATAATAAATGGCCATAGAAGCAGAGGGCTCCTATGAATGCAGTGATATAAAGGGTAAAAGCAGACTAATAAAAGAGGAAGCATTAAGTGGGGTGGGGAATGGGAAGGCAGGACAGAGGAGGGAGTATGGGGAGCAATAACTATCACTAAAGGCTTTTAAAAAGCCTTATGAAAACTTACCACTGTAGAACCTTCTTCAATAATATGCAAATGCATTATTAAAGGAGATTGAAAGGAGTTATCCTGTAACAGGGAGATACTACCCATATTAGAAACCATAAGCTAGCAAAATAAAAGTCTAATGCCCCGGTGGACTCCTCTTTTGAAGCTGTTGACCAGGAGGTCTCATAAATGGTCAAATAATACTGGCCATTGTTCCTGCTCTTGGTTACCCACAAGAACTTCATGGTAAGACCCTATTGCTGAAGATAATACATACATGAGCTATAGAACAAAGAAGAAGAAATCAAGCTGGTCCTGACTTCAAAGTTTCATTTCTGCTGACTGGGTTTCACAGTGCTGAAAGGTGATACTCACACTACCAGAGGAGAAAATTAAACATCAAACTTATCTAGCTGTGAATCTTGCAAGCCACAACAGTTAACCAGGCAAAATATGCCCATGATTGCCATAGTGGAACAAATATTATTGGTATAACCAAAAACTTTCTAATTGAATTTAAAGACTGCTTCATAAGACAAAGCCCATACTTGGCATTGTATCAGGTCTTTGTATATTATATAATATTAAACCAACTTCTAATGACTTAATAATGATCACAGATGAACATAAATGAACATATGTTTCAACTCTCAAACCAGAGAAATTTCCTTTTCCAGCATATGGTAATTAATACAGAGACCTACAATTGTCCAGTGTGTAGAGAATAAGAGGCTACAATGTGATTATCCTTGAACAGAACACAAATGTAAAACTTCTGTCTCCCAAGTCTCAGGGATCATTATGGAGCAGGTAAGACTGAAAGAGGCAGAGATTGTGGATGATCACAAGGAAACAGTTTTCCAGAGAACTGTGCAGTTACCCTTGAACTCACAGAAATGGTTACAGCATGCGCAAGTCCCATGTGAGTTCAAGATAGACAAAATCCCAGCATAGGTATGGGGAAGTAGGTAAGAAACTACAACTGTACCTGAGGAACTATTGGCAAATCATGACAGCTGGGAAGGGGAGAGTCAGTCTCATTTTAGAAGATGACTCTTGGTAGGTTAACAAGGCTCAAGTGTATGGACCCATAAAAAAGGACATTTGGAGCCACACATTTTTCTCAATGGATATATATATATATGATATTACATATACAATGTGATTATCCTTGAACAGAACACAAATGTAAAACTTCTGTCTCCCAAGTCTCAGGGATCATTATGGAGCAGGTAAGACTGAAAGAGGCAGAGATTGTGGATGATCACAAGGAAACAGTTTTCCAGAGAACTGTGCAGTTACCCTTGAACTCACAGAAATGGTTACAGCATGCGCAAGTCCCATGTGAGTTCAAGATAGACAAAATCCCAGCATAGGTATGGGGAAGTAGGTAAGAAACTACAACTGTACCTGAGGAACTATTGGCAAATCATGACAGCTGGGAAGGGGAGAGTCAGTCTCATTTTAGAAGATGACTCTTGGTAGGTTAACAAGGCTCAAGTGTATGGACCCATAAAAAAGGACATTTGGAGCCACACATTTTTCTCAATGGATATATATATATATATATGATATTACATATAATAACATAATATTACATTAATATTGCATATAATAGAGTATATAAGTGAGATTGAAGACAGGGAATAGATCTATATATGATCAAACATGACCAAAATATATTGTATGAAATTTGTAAAAAATCAATAAAAAATCCAAACAAAATGAATTAAGATCTAAACATAAGACTTGAAAAACATAAAAATATCTATAAAAATATCAGGGTAAAAATGATTGAGTGAAGACACAGTGTAGCTCAATGGGGATGGGAAAAAAGCTTTAGGACCTATACAGCTTTATATTTACTGACATACATTTCATGACTACATCTTTTTGCTATTTCTTTTGTCCTCTTAGGTCTTGACCCACCTGTTATCTCATCGAGTGCAGCCTGTCAATCAATTGGTCTCCTAGTGAAGAATGAAGATTGATACATTAATCATTGCTCTGAAGAATACAAAACTGAGTGTTCTAAGACTTAGAAGAATAGGGCAACCTTATTCCTTCTGTCTGTGAACTCAGTCTAAAGATAAATATGGGATTCACAAGATGATAATGGCAGAAAGGAAAACAAAATGACAAAGATGTTACATCAAAATAAATGCTATCTTGGTCCTATATCTGTAGTCTTTCCTGAAGACTGTGGTAACTAAGAACAAGGCTGAAAGAAAGGAATAATTGTATTAACATAGTAATTTCTAAGATTCACTCTTACAGGTTAAGAATACCCCTGTGAAAAGAATCAATGTGCAGGGTAGAGAGATGAGAAGATAGAAAAGGATCCACTGTTTAAAAAGTTTGAAACACCAAAACCAAACATTGGAGGGTTTGGAGGGAATACTATATCCTAAGAACTGGAAATATCCTAGGAAGGTCATCATATGTCCTGGCACAACACTGTGGATTTGATGGAGAATGATAGTTTTTTTAAGCATCAGTAATAACTCTTACCCCTTTATATGATAAGTAGTGATCATATATACTCAGTGATTATTGCATTTAGAACTCTTCTTAGGTTTAGTTATAAGAATTAAAATTCTGTGAAGTTGACATGTGATCACGTTTTTACTGATTTGGGTCTGGGACCAGATACAAGACAGTTTGAATTTCTTCCCAGATGCCAACAAGTAATGCTGACTTATTGGTTTAGTTCTAAGTGTTTTTCACTTGATAGTGAACGTTCATATTTATTTCATATGATTGTTATTATGATAAATAAGGAATTGCATATAACATGGACATAGACTCACAGCTAAAAATATTAGTTCTTATATCATCAAAGGGCCTTAGTACTAGAAATGATCTTAGTGGCCATGCAATCCAATTGTTCCCAAATCTTATCCATCAATAGAATTTCCTTGGGAGATATTCAGAAAATAAAACACCTGGATTTCACTTTCAGATTTTCTATATTGTAACTTCTGATCATTAGCCAATTGGTGGAATCACTGATTGAATTCAACCACATAATTAAAAATAGGAAACAGACGACTAGAGGATTAACTCGAAAATTTAGGGTCAGCAAAAACTATAAATCCGGATCCTTTATTCCTCTTATTTTAATAGTTTGACATGACCCATAAACATTGGAGGACTGGAAAATTCACAGAGGAAATCCCAGTCACTCCAGGACTTATTGAGAATTGTTAAAGTCCCAAAGAACATATGGGAAAAGTAATCTGTATAATTTATTTTCTTGAAATCATTCTTTCTTTATTTATTTTTTTGAGACTGAGACTGAGACTGCAGTAGAGTACCTGACACTAAAACCCAGGTCTGGGGTCTATTAGAGTGGTGTTTGCCTTTAATAACAGTAATCATAAGGCAGAGACACAGAGACAGGAGGATCTCTGTGAGTTCAAGGCAAGTTTAGTCTACATGGTTTGTTTCGGCACAGCCAGAACTACACAATGAGACCAGCCCTGAAGGCTGGCTAGATGAAGCATGTAGAGGCACTTGTGCACTGGGCTGATGAGCTGAGTTTAATCCCTGAATCTCATAAGGTGGCAGGAGAGAACTAATTCCCCTTAGTTGTACCCTGACTTGCACACACGCAATGTGGCTTGCCATTATCACCATACATCATATCTCTCTCTCTCT
>NW_008344599.1:2490722-2518923 GCF_000622305.1 Nannospalax galili | reverse complement strand
GGTGAGTCCAACAAATTTACTTCAGGATATTTTAAGTTATACAGGAAAATATGTTAAATAGTATCATTAAATACAATGATGGATTCTCCCTTTTATTGAGTTTTCTGAAACCGCATTGAGCCTGAGATTCTATAATACATCATACAGTGTTAACACATCCAGTATAACACAGCCATCCCTGGTTGCTGTTTATTTAATAATAAATGAATTAATTAATAATAAACAAAGTAGATAAACCATTTTTTGCATCAAGAAACTATATGAGGAATGATGGATGACGGGGAAATCAATGCTGGATGAACAATAAGGGGAACATTAACATTAGCAATTTTCAGAACTGTTTTTGTGTAATGTGTCTTTTGCATCCTGTGCTTTGACCTCATCTACACATGACATCACAGAAGAAAAGGGCAGGAACCACGCTGGTACAGTGTGAGGAGCACGCCCTCTTGTGCTCAAAGCAAGAGAATCCATACATACTGTTTCAGTTGTTATGAGCCTGGTGACTGTTGATGTAAATTCTTCATCCATTTGCCACCAAACACCTGGAGGCAGAAGTTCATCATTTTTATTAAAAGAAGTAGAGGAAGCAGCTGTAGCAATAGAAAAAGATCATCCTTGGGTACAGGAAAAGGAAAGGTGCGATTCTGATCTAGAAGACTTTTCAGTCTTCAGGCTTTGGACCTACTTCTCATGCCTCCCTGCTCTCTTCTGATGGAAAAGCCTCCCAATAGCATGCTTCATGTCCTTGTTTCTCAGACTGTAAATGATAGGGTTGAGGAAGGGAGCAAGGATAACAAATGTGACCGCAATTACTGTGTCCCAGAATACTGAGTATGTGGCTGAGAATCGCAAATACATGACAGCTACACTGCCAAAAAACAGCAAGAACACAGCAAGGTGGGCTGCGCAGGTGGAGAAAGCCTTGTGCCGGCCCTCTGCGGAAGGCATCCCCAGAATCAAGATGATGATTCGGGTATAGGATAGGGCGATCACTAGGAAAGAGGCAAGGATCTCCACTGCATGGATGGCATCCACAATGACCACCAAGGATGTATCTGTGCAAGCCAAGCTCAGTACGGGGCTGAAGTCACAGAAGATCTGGTGGATCTGGTTGGAGCCACAGAAAGGCAGTGTGGCAATCCATGCAATCTCAGGGAGCACGAGGAGGAAACCACAGAGACAGGATCCAGCTGTTAGTTGGATACAAAGTTTGGGAGTCATGATGGTCCGGTAACGGAGGGGGTGGCAGATAGCTATATACCTGTCAATGGCCATTGCTGTCAGGACGCAGCCTTCTGTGATACCCAAAGAGTGGAAAAAGTACATCTGCATGAGGCAGCCAGCCAGGGAGATGGTCTTCTTCTCACTTATTAGGCAGGAGAGCATGTTGGGAATAGTAGTTGTGGTATACCAGATCTCCAGGAATGAGAGGACACTGATGAAGAAATACATGGGCGTGTGCAGGGTCATGTCCAGCTGAACAGCAATGAATATCACCAGATTCCCTGATATGATAAATATGTAGACAAGAAGCAAGGGGATAAAGAAGAGGAGGCCACCTTCATACAGTTGGGGGAACATGGAGAAGAGGAACTCAGTCACCAGTGTTTGATTTCCGTTGCTCACCAACTGGGTCATCATCTGTGAAGAGATGAAAAGATGTAAGGAGCCTCCTGGAATTGCAATGTTGATTACCCAATGATTGCTTTCTATATTCAGTTACCCCATCTGAAAATAATATTCCAAGCACGTCACAACTATTTGCAATTAAAAATAATTTTGTGTCAGAAACAATTGAAATATTTGTAACTTGATGCCTGAATGTCTTTTTATAAAGATCACTGATTTATGTGAAGAACATTTAAAGAGAGTCAGGACTGTAACTCCCTGGAAATATTTCTGGAGGTTTATTCCCTTCATTTCCGGAGTTGTCCCCCACAGTTCCCTATTCCTCTGTGGCTGACCTCAAAATTTGAACCTTAATTTTCAAGCACTTTCTATTCCTGTTCATCAGGGTGAAAAAGTACAAAGAAAGTATCAGGAACTCTTTTGCCAATAGTTTTCTGTGTTGCTTTCTCATTTTTCTCCACACTGATGTGGAGCCTGAGGGTGCCTGTCTGAAGTATCATGGTCGGCTGTTTTTCTACTGACCTAGACTGGCATGTTTGTTTCACATCTTGTGATGATTATCCAGACAGAAGAAAATTTTCCGCCTCACAGTCACTGCTTTCTCTGTAGCCTTCCCTTCTCCCATCTCAGTGGTTAATAATGTCAGTTGTTCAAATCAGGGACGTCTCCAGACGTCCTTGCACCAGATTAGTGGCTACTTCTTGACACGCTTGTAACTGTGCCACAATACAACCCATCCTGCCTATTAAGGCTTTATCCAAGAGACAAAGGAGGCAAACCGTTCTTGATTAAATCATAACTATCATAATAGTAGATGTCTTAGGAAAAAAAAATCTAAAATTACGTGCAACAGAAATTGTACTAGCATGTATTTGTTGGGTTAAAGAGTAAACTTAGGAAGTTAAGGAGAATTAGTGAAAGTTGTATGCACTACCTCACTTTGCTTCAATATCTATCTTTATTTACTTATTATTTATTTATTATGTGTATGTTTTGCCTGCATGTATGTAAGTGTACCACATGCATGCAATGCTTGTTTACACCAGAACAGGCTATCAGATTCCTTTGAACTGGATTTACAGATGGTTGTTAGCCACCATGCAGATGCTGGAAACAGAACCTGGGTCCTCCGGAAGAGCAGCCAGTATTCTTAAACACTGAGCCATCTCTCCAGCCTTATTTTGATACCTTGTTTACTTGTATACTTACCTCTAAGGAGTCATACTGCAGGTGAATATTCTAAATGTGGCTTTCATGCACCTTTCTTTCTCAAAACGTTCAACTCTAAAACTCGGAACTCTCAGACTCACTGCATTGCTATCTCTAATATTAGCCCTGGTTCCAATCCAGTTCAGTCATCAAATATCCTAAACACTCAACAACTGCAAAAATAAGACCAGTATCTTCCAGTTTTATTTTGGGACATACCAGTCCTTTTATTTTCATGATCTCCTGTAGAAACTTTAGGTGCCAGTGTCCCCATTCCTTTTTCGTGGAAATTTACCTGATATCCACTGCCAGAGCAATCATTATCCCCTTTAACCCCCAAAAGTACTTTAACATTTTCCTCTATTATGATGTCTTAGAAATCCTTCCTTGCATTTCAAATATTCACTTGCCAGCATTATCTCCCTCAAGTAAATGGAAAACTCCTTAGGATGAATAACAGGAGAAATGGAGTGATGCTGAGGACTAGTTACTCTGCCATGATAATAATGCTATGCATACAATTTGTTTCACGTACTTTATATAGTTTGTTTCTACCCATGACAGACTGTTACTACTGAACTATATAATAAATAGAGAAACTGAGAATGAGTGAGGACAAATAACTGGTTCTAATTAACATAGCAAGGACTCAAAGTAGCAACTTGAAAGCCAGATCTGTTTGTTTTAGAAGTTGATTGCCTTCTTTTTATGAACCCCTATATTTATACATTTATTTGTCTGTTCTTGTTATAAGGCCACAGAGCCGATGTGGTTTCTTCAGGAGGACAAAACCAGATCCAAATAAATACATGGCATATTAGAAAAACTAACTTACAGGTGAAGCCTCTGACTTTACGCTTCAAGCTTTGAGGAAGAAAGAAAGAATAACCAGCTTTGAAATGGAATAAGCTGTAGTACTCAGCAGGACTGCAGTCTGCAAGGAAACTGGTGTGAGACCGGGGGGTGACTTCTGACTAAAGTATTCATTTCTCTGTCCTATCCGAATTTCTCTTTTTTCATCCTGAGGCATCAGAAAATGGTAGCCCATGCTTACAGAGCAGGACACCACGGGGTTGTGAGAAGGGACACGAAAATCCAGTGATAAGTAGCTCATCGAAGCCTAAGGAAGTGGCTGGTTGGCTACTCTGCTCTTGACATGCTTCTAACCAGTGAGCCTGCATTGTTACTCGTTGTTCACACGTTTATGCACCTGACAAGTCAGGATTCTTCTGAAATGTGTCAGTCACTATAATGGGTTCAAGAGTTACACTGAATGTCAAGAAACATTCTTAGTCCTGAAAAACACAAGGAATGTAAAATACTTGTGAAATGTAGATAACCAGTAGGATCAATGATATCAGATTACAAATAGTGCTTGTATAATAAAAAGAAATCTGATTAGATTTTAGTTATGAGAAAAAGCAAAGGTTTGATCTCAAATAGCTTTTAATTCTTTGAGCGTCAGCACAATTTTAGTGATTTTCACCTCATGCATCAAAGTCATCATCAATTAACTGATCTCTATTCCTTCTAGTGGTATTTCTGGATTTCATGTCTCATTATTCTAATTATCTACACTCATAAAAGAGGTCTTCGCATAAACAAAGGGGAAGTCCAGAAAGGGAGCATCTACGTTCTGAGGAGTAGAAGATATAAAGCAAATATTAGGCAAGGATAATCAGAGTAGAAACAAAAGCAACAAAAAAAGATCAATTGAATGGTGAGTTTTAAGACCAGTCTGCAGAACTCACCTCATTCAAAGCCATGAAGCACTCCTCAGAATCTGTGTGCCCATTGACCCCTCTAGTTTCTTCATGAGCATATAGATGTTTCTGAAAACTCTGCAGGGAACATCTTGAAAGGAAAGATTGCCTTTCCTGGGAATTTCTCTTTAGGTGATACAGTATCTAAAGGAAGACAGTATGTCTCAGGCTTCCTCTCTAAGGGATAAATTAGGGGAAAAGTGTGACATGGTAATGAATCATTCCTCAGACTCATTCCCACAAAGCTTGTCTACTATACAGGAACTTAAAACTAGGCACTGCTACCCAGAGTGGCCAAAGAATTCACCATGGGCTCTAGAGAGAGCCTACTCATAAACAATGCTTTCCTCCTGGCTTTTCAGTAATATCCATTATGATTTTCATCTTCTTTACTGAAGTGCAACTGTGTGTGTATACTCACATGTATATGTGTACATGTGCAGGCATGTATATGTGTGTGCATGTATGTTAAAATTACAGCCATGGTTTTAATCCTAGCACTGGGGGGCTGAGGGTGAGTGACCAGAGGCCAACAGATTTCTGTGAGATTGAAGCCAGCCTGGTCTACATAGTGAATTCCATGCCAACTGGGGCTACAGGGAGAGACCCTGTCTCACTCTCCCCCCAAACAATAATAATAAAATAGATTAAATAAATTTTAAATTATAAATTTAAAATAAATTAATGACAAATTGTGAGTTTGGTTATTTTTAAAGGACAATTGGTAACATTTGTCACTTTATCTGATTAAAAGAGCAAACTGCAGTTGTTACCAGTTAATGCAGAGAAAAAGAAATATAGTGCATTCAACTTATTTTAAAAAGACATAGAATTTAAAATGACATAGCATTTTGTATAGAAATTTCCTAAAGAAAGTAAAAACAAATCTTGAGAGAAAATTTAGCCAGTAGAGACATATGGACCAATGTATTTAAGAAATAGGTTGTTACATAGTAATGTCATCAATAGTGGGTGTCACAAAAAGAATTTGAATTTATCAACAAGAGTCAAGAGATATAAAATACATGTATATATAAGCTTAATAGAAAAATAAACACAAAACTCAACTCACTGAAAAAAATACTAGATGGGAGGGAAATCAATTAGAGAGGAATGTAGAACAGGATTCACAGTTATTGGAAATGTGTCGTTTAGATGGTTTCTAGGGGTCTGTATAAACAAAGGGAATAAAGTAGAGACAGAAATAGAGATTTTTTGATTTAATAAATCAATAGTGGATTTTAGTCTAAAGAATCAGTCCACCAGATTACAATGGATAGCTCCAAACCCATGATCACAGACAACCCTGGATAAACTCAGTGGGTCACGAAAATAGTAGAGATGAAGTAAACTTTGTTGAGAAAAGGAAAGGGAAAAGGAAATCAGACTAGGCCTTCAAAGCACTGGTGAGTGAAGAAGTGTCCATACTCCAAGATGAACAGACCTGAACTTACGCACACCTGAGTGACAGACTAGAAAGAGAGACCAGTTCAGGAATACACAGATAAGTAGGTGAACTGAAGAAACACTGTCCCGGGAGGAGAGCTGGAGCTTCTGAGATACTTGTCTTAATCATCCGCTTACCATCAAGTAAGACTGAGAAAAATCAAGGTGATTGCCGAAGTTCATGACTGTCCTCAATCACTACCTATGTCTTAAACTTATTTCATGTGTCCATCAAATGCTTGTTAAGGGTGTGTCTTTAAAGCTAGTCATTCCAAGTCAGTAGTCATCATCTCAGTCTCTCTCTTTCTCTCTCTCTCTCTCTCTCTCTCTCTCTCTATATATATATATATATATATATATCCTATTTTTTAATCAATTAAAATTAAATTTTTACACATGTATACAATGCATACAGGCCATCCGCATCCTCTATGTTGCTACCCCTGTCTTTTCCCCTTTCTCCTCACAAATTCTCTCATGCATTAATGTCTATTCTATGTTTGTTTTGTGACCCACTGCATTTATTCGGGCTGTCTGTGATCATCAGTTTGGAGCTATCCATTGTAGCCTGGTGGGCTGACTCTTTAGATGAGAATCAACTACTGATTTATTAAATGACAAAAGCTGTAGATATATACACTGGGCCCATAAAAGACAGGTTCTAGTTCTAGTATTTTTAGAAAATTTCAAATATGTCTTCAAATTGTATTTCCTGTCCATGTCCACTGCAACCACTCCATTTAATGTTTAATGACTTATTCCTGCTTTATATATTTTCCTTTGTAGTAGATGAAAAGAATCTTATATGTTACACATTTGATTTTCCTATGACTTTATTCTCTTGCAAGTACATATTAGGTGCAATGTCAGATTTAAAAGAGAGGAAAGGAACAAAAGAGAAAAACTCCTCTACTTGTTGTCTCCACACTTTGTTTGAAGGACATTTCAGTTCCAGGTCTCTCCAAGGGCTCACTCATTTGTGCTTTTCAACACAGCTTTTATGTAGCAATGAAAGCCTGTCTTCTAATTATTTCCTGAATCCCAGAACTATGGGGAGATATCTTGGGGTCACTAAGATCTGACAAATCTCAGAGAGACCCTGCAACTCAATCCACTATGGCTAATGGCAGTGTGACCCTCTGGATCCTTCTGAAAATTCTATTGAAGTTGAATCCGCTGTCACATACTTCAGTGTTGTGCTGACTGAATTTGTTGTAATGACTAGCAAGAAGATAATTTCAACTTTGAACTTTATGTTATTGGCTTTATTCCTTTTGTTTCTTATTATTTCTGTCCCAGGATATCTCACACTTCCTAGTACAAGTAGCTTTCTCATACCTCACATAGAAAAGAAAACCAAGTATCTCTTTTCATCAGCTATTCAGTCTGACTTAAAATCCTAGTTTCCCATGGGTGTAGAGCCTTCATGAAATGGGTGGCAAGAGTTCCCTAATGAGACCCTTTGGGTACAAGTTGCTTTTCCCTAGGCACTGGAGGGACTGTGCCAGAAGAAAGTCTTTCTCCACTGCTTATCCTCTGAGAAAACTAGTGTTGTGGTTAGAAATGTCCTATTTGCTGTGCTGCAGAGAATTGGTGACATTTGGGTAGAGCTTTCTGAAGAGGTAAGTATGAGATGGAAAGACTTGCAGAAACTCTGCCCAGGTTGTCCTGATGCATGAGAGAGGAGGACCATAGCTTATTTTTTCCTATGACTTTTCTCTCCATACTAATTTCCAACTTAAATTCTAGCCTAGAATTCTTTCGTATTATCTAGTAAACTCAGGAAAGGCTCCTAGGAGTAAAGGAACCCCCAAGAAGTCAATGTCCCTAACTAGATGAAGTTCTGTGTCTCCCTCCCCTCAGAAACGATAGGACTCCTGTTACGTATGATTTTGCCATCTTCCTCTTTCCAGGTGTCCTACTGACGGAGTAATGATACTTTCCATGCACAATTATAAAGGTATTACACAATACCATTAAAGAATGTTAGTTATAATAAATGCCAAAAATATGGAGATGTCAAAATCATTTTAAATATTATATGCATCCATATTATTTGTGATCCTGAGACACTCAACTTCGGTTTGATTTTTTTTTTTTTTTTGAGGTTGGGTCTCCCTGTAGACCCAGCTGGCCTGGCGCATGCGATGTAGACCTGGCTGGTCTTGATCTCACAGACATCCGACTATCTCGGGTCTGTACCACTGCACTTGGTTGATTTGGAGATTTTTAAAAGGGTATCCCCAGGTGTTTAAGATTTTTAGAGCATCAAGGTCCTTGCTTTAAGAACTCTTGCTTCAGTGCTTGGGTGAGACTGAATTGGACCAAGTCATTTGAAAACAGTCAACAATCTGAGCATAAACTATTTTCCTATGAACATCTACTTCTAAAATAGTAGTTTTCTTGAAGAAATGCAAAAGGTGTTTTCCTCCATCATATTTCTAGTATTTAAGCACAGATATTATATTCCAGAGAATCTCTAAAATCCAAACAAAATCTCTGACTCCTGTATGCCAGGCTGCTGTCCCTATGTATGTAATTGCTTGTTTTGTTGTTTCATATAATTGAATGCATTTATTGTATCAATAGTTCATAAATGACTGGTTCTTTTTTTAGTAGCTGTAAAGAACTTTCACTTTTTTAAAGTCTGATCAACAAAAACCCCATTAATAATCAGTTGAATTCAATAAAGACACAACTAGAATTAAATAATTAATGCAAACAAATGTTTGCTGTAAAATAGTTACAAAAATACTATCCAAACTGTTCTTAGAGCCTCACAGAAATTGCAACTGATTTCAGGTCTCTGATTAGGAGAATGAATGAAATTTTCAGACAAAGATAAAAATCTGAAAAAACTCTCACCAGTAGAAAAGTCAAGTTTCTGTTGAGAATAGACAATGATCCTCTAATGAGCAAGGAATACAAAAGTGAATGCATCATGCTCCTGCTGTATCCCTTTGTGATTTCTAGGCTTTTGGACTGATTGTATTCTCCTATCCTTTTCAAGCAAGGAGGTGAATATATTCCTAGACATTGACAGATCTTTTTAAAGTTGTCAAATAATAAATTTAATTTAAAAACTCACTGAAAGAACAAGTGCCAAGATATCAATAAACCCATTTTGGTATTGAGATAATGTGCAACATTTTTTTCATCTATGTGTTTTTACCTATTTAACAAGTTTTCTGCATTGACAAGCTAGTACCTTGTAACTGAGGGGAGGGATGTGTTTTCTACAGTGAGCCAGTGAAATGTTATATTACTTTTAGTGGGTGTCTGATAACATTGCGCTCGAGAAATAAAAAAGAGGACATTGATAAGCTATGTTTGCTCAAGAGAATAAAAGGCTTCCAGTTCTTTTCTACATTCCATAGTCCTAAACATAATGCTAAACAACAATAAATGCTGGATTGATATGGTTTATTGATCATGAAAACACATGTAGCAGGATCTTCTGGACTGCAAATGAATGAACATAACTGGAAGTGAGTACTTCTAGTTTATAAAATAACGCAAGGACACACATGCACACACACACAGAGGGACCATTATAGGATCATTCCATGAGAGAGAGAGAGAGAGAGAGAGAGAGAGAGAGAGAGAGAGAGAGCTTCTGGAGAGCCTTTAATTTGCCTTGAAAAATCTGTTCTCATATACATCAACTGTGAAAATTGTAGGGGTACTAACAAATCATGATCAACTGGTTTTACAAAAAAAAAATACTTTATATATACCACTGGCTCTTTTTTCCTGCTCCTCTTCAGGGATAGCAGTCCTTGATTTTCATGACCAGGAAGGGGCAGAGTTACCATCTGGTGGGTTGAGATTAGGGGTGTTACACACATTCTACATTACATAGGAAACCAAGCTTCTTCCCATGAAGAATAACGTGATTAAAATTTATCAGCAATGCTAAGCTTGAAATTTTTGCAGTATACTACTTAATGGATTGTATACAGTGTGGACACAGCCAAGGATATCTGAAGTGTTGTCAAAACCTGCTTCTTAGGTGAACTGCTGATTAAATCCTTTCAGATTTCCCTAACCACTCTTAAAATGTAACATGAAGGTCAGTGTATTTGGAACTAACAGGAAGCCTCCTTCATAGTACAGATTAGACTATCCTGGACACACAGACGGGATAGACTGTGGTATTTTAAAGTAAATTGTGCCCAGTATAACATTCTCTCATTCTTTTCACTCAGCTATTATCAAAGATGCTGAAATAAGAAACCTGGTACCTGCCCTGTAATATTTAAAACACTCAACTTTAAATGGTCTTGTGCTTATCCACAATGGTTTATTTTGTTGTCATTTTTTGTTCTCAATAATCCTTCTGAAAATCAAAAGGTCAAATGTTAAGATTTTGTTAGGAAACTTAGTATCATAATGAATATCTCTGTGCCTTATGTATGTAAAGCAATTATCCCCTCACAACATAATGAAATGCAGTTTCTAAACATTAAGGCTCTCAATAAAACTTGAAAACTTGCCATTTAAGAGAATGTGTACCAATTTATACTTCTAAGTACCTAACCATTTCCTTAAATAATGGAATAAAATCATTTTTAAAAATTTGCAAATTTAACAAGGTTTTATAATTTTCAACAATTCATTGTATATTTCATATAATGGGCTTCGTTTCAGTACTTTTCAGCTGGTTAAAAAGAAGTTTCCAATCTTTTCTTTGACTTTCAAATCATTATTTTTCTTCACTCAGCCTACCAGTGTAACTGCTGAAGACATGAATGAGGAGAACGAGACAAAAGTGACTGAGTTTCTTTTCTCGGATTTCCCTCAGATTGAGAACGGTGGTCTCTTATTCTTCATTCCTCTGCTCTTCATTTACACGTTCATCGTGTTTGGAAACTCCATGATCTTCTTTGCTGTCCAGCTGGATGCCCGTCTCCACAACCCCATGTACAGTTTCATCAGCATTTTCTCCTTTCTAGAAATTTGGTATACCACGGTGACCATTCCCAAAATGCTCTCCAACCTGGTCAGCAAGGAGAAGACCATTTCTTTAGTTGGCTGCCTGCTGCAGATGTATTTTTTCCACTCCCTTGGAGTCACAGAAGGCCTAGTCCTCACAGTGATGGCCATTGACAGGTATGTCGCCATCTGTAACCCTCTCCGCTATGCAGTCATCATGACGCTGCAACTCTGTATCCGGCTGTCCACAGGCTCTTTCACCGTGGGCTTCCTTATGCTGCTGCCAGAGATCGTGTGGATTTCTACTCTTCCCTTCTGTGGCCCCAACCAGATCCACCAACTCTTCTGTGACTTTGAACCTGTGCCTCGCTTGGCCTGTACAGACACTTCCATGATTCTGGTGGAAGATGTGATCCATGCCATCTCCATCCTGACCTGCGTCTCTGTCATCACTCTCTCCTACTTAAGGATCATCACTGTGATCGTGAGGATTCCCTCTGGTGAGAGCCGTCAGAAGGCATTTTCTACCTGTGCAGCCCACATCACTATTTTCTTGCTGTTTTCTGGCAGTGTGTCTCTCATGTACCTTCGCTTCTCTGTCACCTTCCAACCGCTGCTGGAGAAGGCCATTGCACTGACGTTTGCTGTCCTTGTCCCATTTTTCAACCCTATAATCTACAGCCTGAGGAACAAGGATATGAAAGATGCCATTAAAAAAAACTTCTGTTCTCAAAAGAGGGTCAGTGACCCTGGGAGCTACTATGATTTCTTCCAAGCTTGTTTGCAAAGGCATTTCATCCTCTGCATAGGTTTTAAAAGCTAACCATCAGTTCCTAAAATTGTTTATGCAGGGTTTTTTTTCATGCTGTTGGTTGGATGTCACTTTCTAATTTTCTGTCTTAATGACCATTGTTGTTCTGATAAATAAGTGTGTTGCATCTTGCATTACTCAAAGATTATCAAGGAGGATCTTCTTATTTGGAAACCTTTAGTTTTGTAGTACAGTCTTTTCCAGTCAGTCAAAGATCATGACCTAAGGAAGAACTACAATTATAATCCACACACCTAAATACCTCTGTTATATACTCTTAACCTATTATTTTAAATTTGTTACTTGTAGGTTCATGCATAAAACATTAACAAAATGCACAGCAATAAGATGAATTTGGTTTGTGAAGGAAGCCTGAACTCCCTAATGTTCAGTCCAATGACAGTTACGACACCCACACAAAGTTTATCTTTGATAAACTTCTATGATTACGTGGCAAATACAGACATTGATTTGTGGTTTCCCATCAGGTGAAAGTGTCAACTATGTTGTGTTTTTTCACATTGCTTTCAAGATTCCAGAGCAAACATTCTTAGGCTCTTAAAGATCAGATAGATATAGTCTATAGTCTTGAGACTAAAACATAAACATAAAACATATCAAGATGTACAGATTTACTTGATATGTTTAAAAATTAATGTTGGGCTGATGGAAAGGTGATTCAATGGTTAAGAACACTTGCTGCTCTTTCAGAGGTCCTGAGTTTGGCTCCCAGCATGCATTTCTGGTCATTCACAGTCAACTGTAATTTCAGTTCCTGGGGCTCTGACATCCTCTTCTGGCCCTTCAAGCACCCATGCACACATGGCATATATATAAATTGTATTAAAAATAAAAAGTTAATGATTATATTACAATGTTCAGTGTTATGTCATGTGGGTTAAAACACCAAGTTGGCACCATATCTCAGGGTCTATGCTCCTTGTCTTTCAAGGTTGATTATCCCTCCCTTTTCTCTTACCTTTGGGACTTATATTTGTCTATTAAATGCTCAGACATTTTGGTGTGTGGTACAGATATCTCTTCCTTCCTGCTACAAAGCTGCACCTGTCACTCAAACAGATAAATCCAAGGACACACTGGGGAACACTGACTTGGAAGAAGGATGCATTTTAGGATGATCTCCAGATGCTGATCCCACCCATGCCTTCGGGTTTCAGCTCTACCCTTCCTAATGTCTTACTCATATATAATAATCTTCCTTCTACATTTATATGGGAAATTTTTCACATGGAGAGAGTCATGTGTAAGTTTCTTTATTATAACATTTAAAGTTGTTTGAGAGAAAAATTGACACACTCGGATCTTAGACTTTCTTTAATCTTTCAATTTGTTGGTTAAGGAAATCAGAATTATGTTTGCTAAAGCTTGTAAAGCTTAGGATTCTGTTTATACATGTAATCGTTTTCTATCATTCATTTTAGACTGTTTCACAATTATTTGATCTGATTTATAAACTTGGCAATAAATTATACTCTAAGATACATTTAAATGTGACATTCTAAATATTTTTGATGAATTTTTGTGATTTTCTTACAATATAATTTGATGGTATTTAGAACCCCTCCCCCATCTTCACTGCCTCTCTCTGCTTCCCTCTCAATTCAATGTACTCCAGTATGCATACAATGCAACCTGTAGTCTTATTTGTGTCCCTTAATGTTGGATGAGTGAGTCGTTGTCTATTAGGGTTTACAGTTGGGTAAGATCATTGATTTGTTTTCTCAGTTGGCAGTTTGCATAATATCCTCTAATACCATGAGAGCTAGTCTTAAGGGAGGAGGCTTCCAGGCCAGTTCCATCTCCATTGTTCCAAGTCCTCTGTCAAGTATGTCCTGTTTTCTGTGATAGCATCTTTCTTTATTTGTATTTTCTTTAGCTTTAGTCATGAGTTTATCCCTATCCTCTTTGAGTTCTTTGAGCTGTTTGTATGTTCTTTAGAGTCGATGAATTCTTTAATTGTGTTTACGATTGTTGTTTTAAATTCTGTGCCTTGGGGTTCCTCTGTTGTGCCCAGATATCACAACCCCCAATGACCACCAAGGAGTCCAGAGAGTATGCAAAAGCAAAGAGCCTTTATTTGGGCTTAAGCTCAGGCCCTCAGATTTCACCAATGCAGCAGATCTGTACTGAGAGCCCTGAACCAGGGTAACATAAGCTTTTTATAGGGAAGTTTTGCTGAAGCCCATGCATGCCAGATATACTTTAAAATGATTGGATGGTCCTATGCCCTGAGTACGGGGAGGATTCTTATTGGTTGGGGCTATCTTTAGGGCATTGGAATGTGCTGATTGTTATCTTTAGGGCCAGAAGTTTCTGTTTTTACCTTATAAGGTTTTTACATGCCCAGGCTTGCTTAACGTATGGCTTTCCAAGGAGGAGGTAGCAACTGGAAATTTACAACATGCCTGGGCTTGCCTGAAACAGCTAGCCAAAATGGAGTTAGTGCATTCTGACTCTTGCATTTTGACTTCTTCATTCCCCCCTAGAGTTGTGGCAGGGTTAACTCTTTAAGCCAAGCAAATTACAAAAGCAGAAAGAAACGGTTAGATGAGTCAGAGTCACACATTTCCCCCTCTCCTAGTAACTAGGGATGACCCAATCACGTGTCTGGGTGCATCTACTTTCATTGCAATTGGGGTTGTCAGGAGCACCACGTATGGTCCTTTCCAGTAAGGTTTTAGAGTCTCATGGCAGTGTCTGCAAACATAGACCCAATCTCCAGGCCGGTAGTTGTGTGGGGTAGGAGAAGGAGCAGTCTCATAAATAGCTTTCAGACGGGGGCCACACATCTTTGTGGGCGTGTGCCACAGCCTCAAGAGAATCAAGCAATTGATAGTTATCAAACTCAGCAATCAATTCAGCTTTTAAATTGGGGAGGATGGGATGGGGTCTTCCAAACATGATTTCATATGGAGTTAAACCCAATAGGTAGGGGGAGTTTCATACCTGTACAGGGCAAAGGGAAGGAGAGGCACCCAGTCCCCACCAGTCTCCATGATTAATTTAGTAAGGGTCTGTTTTAGGGTTATATTCATCCTCTCTACCTGTACAAAACTCTGGGGCTGATAGGCACAATGTAATTTCCATTTTGCCCCCAATACTTTGGCTAACTCTTGCGTTACCTGAAAGGCGAAGGCTGGTCCATTGTCTGAGCTCAGAAGAGCCAGCATACTGTACCTTGGAAGAATATATTCCAGTAGCCCCTTGGTGACTGTTTGCACAGGCTTGGTAGGGTATGCCTCAGTCCATCCTGAAAAACTATCTACCAGAACTAAAAGATATTTGTAACCATATTTGCCAGGTTTTATCTCTGTGAAGTCCATCTCCCAGTGGGCTCTGGGCTTGGAACTGCTTAACCGGGTCCCCTGTTCTTTTGGAAGGTTCTCTGCATTTGTTAGCCTGCAACTAAGACATTTGGAGTCAATTGAATCAACATGTGATTGGAGGTTTGGAACCTTGAGGTGAGAGTTTCTTAGGCACTCTTCTGTCTTTTGAGTACCCAGGTGGGTGGTCCGATGGATATGATTGAGAAGGTCTTTGGCTAGGTTACTTGGTAGGATAATCCTGAATTCCCCTGTATGCCACCAGGCATCAATCTTTTGGGTCATTGGAAGTTTGTGTATCAGCCTCAGGCCTTCCTGAGAGTAGTCAGGTTGGTCTGGTAGCACGGGTAGCCCTGGATCTGGCAGATGGAGAGCCAGGACTAGGGTGGCTTTCAGGGACATCTCCTTGGCAATCTGGTCTGCCTTCTGGTTTCCCGAGCTATAGGTGTATCTGTCTTCTGGTCCCGGGGCAACAGATGATAGCCAGTTTCTTGGGTAGCCATAGGGCAGCCAGTAAGTTTAGGATTTCTTATTTTTAATAATCTTTCCCTCAGCTGTGAGCAGCCCCATCTTCTGGTAGATGGCCCCATGTACATGGGCTGTGGCAAAGGCATACCAGCTATCTGTATACACGTTTAATTTTATGTCCCTGCCTAATTTGAGTGTCTTGGTCAAAGTTATTAGCTCAGCCCTTTGGGCTGAAGTCCCTGCAGGCAGAGCTTCCACCCAGACAGTCTTGGTCTCTGTTACTACTGCTGCCCCCCCTTATACCTCTGTCCATTCTGCATGAAACTGCTGCCATCGGTAAACAAGTGGCTTCTGCATCAGGAAGCGGCTGGTCGGTCAGGTCTTTTCTGAGCCTGTGTACTTGGCTCAAGATCCCCACGCAATCATGCAAGGGTGTGTACAGGTCCAGATTGGGCAGCAGGGTGGCTGGATTAAGGGCTGTGTTTGGGAGCAAATGAATCCTTGGGGTGTTAAGAAGCAAGCTCTGGTAGTGAGTCATTTGGGCATTGCTCAACCAGTGGTCAGATTGCTGCTTGAGAACTCCCTCTATGGCGTGAGGGGTGGTAATACATAATTCTTGTCCTAAGGTTAACTTGTCCGCATCTTTGACTAGAAGGGCCATGGCTGCTATGATTCGCAAACATGGTGGCCACCCAGCTGCAACCAAGCCCAGTTTCTTGGACAGATATGCTCCCGGCCTATTCCAGGGTCCCAGAGTATGAGTTAGGACTCCTTTGGCCACCCCCTTCTTTTCATCTATGAAAAGGTGAAAGTACTTAGTAACATCCGGAAGTCCTAAGGCTAGGGCAGCCAGGAGGGCCTGTTTGATCTTACTGAAGGCTTTTTCCTGGACCTCTGTCCAAATGAAGGGCTTGCTTTCCCATGTGACTTCATAGAGGGGCCTCGCCAATTCAGCAAATCCTGGGATCCACAAGCAACAGAATCCAGCTGAGCCCAGGAACTCCCTCACCGCCCTCCAGGAATGAGGAGTGGGTATTTTTAGCACTGTCTCTTTTCTGGTATTTGTAAGCTATCTTTGTCCTTCTTTTAATATGTATCCCAAATAGGAGACCTCTCTCCAGCATATTTGGGCTCTCTTGGCAGATGCTTGATATCCCAGTCTGCCTAGGGTTGCCAGGAGATCTCTAGCTCCCTGCTGACACTGCGAGGCATCAGCAGCAGCTATTAAGCCGTCATCCACATATTGTAATAGGATGAGCTGTGGGTGTTCCAGCTGGTACTCACTCAGGTCTTCATGGAGAGCCTTGAAGAGTGGGTGAATTTTTGAACCCTTGTGGCAGGCGGGTCCAAGTCAGTTGTCCATTGAAGCTGATCTCCTGATCTTGCCATTGGAAAGCAAAGAAGGGCTGGCTCTCTTTGGCCAGTGGCAAGCTAAAGAAAGTACCTTTCAAATCTAACACCGTGTACCACTCTCTGAAAGGTGGCAAGGAACTCAGGAAAGTGTAAAGATTCAGTACTGTTGGATGAACTTCCATAACCTGCTTGTTTACCTCTCTCAAGTCCTGGACCGGCTGATAGATGGTAGATTTTGGCTTTTTGACCAGCAGGAGGAGGGGTATTCCAAGCCTACCGGCAAGGTACCTAATGCCCTGGTCTCTCAGATGCCTGATATGAGCAGTGATCCCAAGCCTGGCCTCCTGTGACATAGGGTATTGTTTAACTCTGGCTGGTAGGGTTCTAGGCTTCAGCTGTATCCAAATGGGGGGCTGATGAGCTGCCAGCCCTATGCCCCCTGTCTTGGCTGTGGGGAACTCCTTCAGCCAGGTGGAAACCTCCTCCATTGGTGTAGAGGTCAGTGTTTGATGTAACCTAAACCCTTCTTCTAGTTGTAGGGGGAGTATTTGGATTGGGTGGCCTTTTTGATCAGTCATCTGGGCCCCACTAGGGGCGAAATGAATGTGGGCTCCAATTTTGGTGAGCAAGTCCCTGCCCAGGAGTGGGTAGAGGCACTCTGGCATGACCAGGAAGGAGTGGGACATCCAGCCCATGCCCAGGTCCACTTTTCTTTGGGTGGTGCATGAGTATTGGTTCATGCCAGTAGCCCCCTGTACCCAAAACTTTCTGTGTGACAGTTTTCCTTGGAGCTCAGTTAATACCAAGTGTTGGGCACCCATGTCCACATGGAAGCTCACAGGTGTCCCCTCCACTTTGAGGGTTACCCTAGGTTCAGGAAGGGGATCCAAACCCCAATCCTCCTAGTCGCTCATTTTTCCAAGCTCAAGGATTTGCACCCCTTCTCAGGCCCTGCCTTGCCCAGCAGGTTTTTCTGGACAATCTTTTATCCAGTGGCCCATCTTTTTGCTATAGGCACATTGGCTCTTCTGTAACCTCAGTAGCCCTTCCTGGGGTTTCCTACCTGGGTCCACAGAGAGGTAGCACAGTTGACATTCCCATTCATCAGGCAACTTTGCGGTCATAGCCATGAGGATCTTAGAGAAGTCTCGGGTCTGCTTGGTGCTAGCAGTGGCTGTGGCTAGAGCTTGTTTGTATCCTGGTCTTTTTCTGTGGTTATAGAGCCTCTCTGCCAATGCCAAAAGCTCCAGCAGAGTCTTATCTGCCAATCTATCTAGTTTCTGTAGTTTGCACCTAATGTCGGGTGCTGACTGGTTGACAAAGGCCAATACGACTGCATTCTTGTTTTCTGGTGCCTCTGGATTCATGGGTGTATAAGTGCAGAGTGCCTCAAGGATCCTTTCTAAGAAAGCTGCCAGGGATTCTGTTTTATCTTGCTGTACATTACTAATTTTAGCCAAATTAGTGGGGTACCTTGTGGTGGCCCAGAGACCCCCATTAGAGTCTGGCAGTAGATCCAGAGTCTCACCTTACCTTCTGCCACATTGAAGTCCCAGTTTGGTTGGACTAATGGGAAGGCTTCATTGATCAGCACCTGGTTGGTGGTGGGATTCCCATCCATCCCAGAGACCAGCTTCCAGGCCTCAGTTTGGATCCAGTCCCTCTCCTCGGTGGTAAATAGGACCTGTAATAGATGTCATTCCAAGTGGGTTGGTGGGTGAAAAGAACAGATTCTAACAGGCCCTGTGGTTTCTCAGAGAATTTGGCCTTTTGTAATTTCCAATTGTAGAGGTCACTGATGGCAAATGGCCAATATTGCATCTGTTGGTCTCTTGCCTCATTAAGAGGTCCCACTGTCCTTAAGGGAAGGACGGTGGAGTCTGCTGCTGGTCATGACTGTCTTCTCTGGACCGTCCTCTAATTCTGAGGAGGGCTCTCATCCCTAGGGGCTTGGGCTGCCTCTGCCTCTCCTGGGGGCTCTAAATGCCCAGGTTGTGCCAGTGGTGTGGGCAATTATGGGGGAGGCTTAAGCAGAAATTCTCCCTCTGTACTGCCCTGAGAACAGGATAAAGCGGGGAGGATGGTTTAATTTCATTTTTCTGTCACTCACCATCACACAGGGCGAGGATGGCTGTCTTTGAACCCTGTGGTGGAAAAAATGGTTTGAGCCATTTGGGAGGTTCCTCTACCAGGATCTGCCAGGTTGCAATGTAAGGAACCTGGTCAGGGTGTCCTGGTCACCTGAAAATGATGTTTTTAACCCTGCAAATAGTGGGGAGGTCAAAAGTTCCCTCCTCCGGCCATCCAACGTTGAAGGTTGTACACTCATTCCTGAAAAAGACAAAGTGTTTGCCTTTCTTGACTTCCAACCCTTGTCCTTTAGCCTTCTTTTTGAAATCAGAAAAAAGGCCCTGGAAAAGACTTAAAGGTGTTACTTGACTTTGTCCCATGTCTATAACTAAGTAAGTCACAAATACAATGGACAATGCAAAGACACACAATGACAAGACAATACTTCCTGGCGCCTTGAACAAGAACTGAAAGTGAGATGTCAGCCTCTTGCCATTCCGCAGGTGCGACCCGCCTCGCCCCTTCAAAATTACAAGCGGGATCCGATCCCTATCGGGTGGGTCTGGGATGTCTCCAGATTCCCATGGCCTGGGGTCTTCCATTGCATCCACCTAGACCGTCAACAGGCTAACACAGTAATGGCCCTGAATTCAAGAGCAACACAGACAAGAAGACAAAGACACTTACCAGCCGGACCAGGCTCAATGCTCCGGGGGTCCTGTGGGGGCTTGGGGATCCCGGAGGAGTTCCCAAATGTTGCTCCCAGCTCTCGCAACCCACCCAATGACCACCAAGGAGTCTGGAGCATACGCAGAAGCAAAGAGCCTTTACTCGGGCTTAAACTCAGGCCCTCAGATTTCACCGACATAGCAAATCCGTACTGAGAGCCCTGAACCAGTGTAACATAAGCTTTTTATAGGGAAGTTTTGCTGAAGCCCGTGCACACCAAATATACTTTAAAATGATTGGCTGGTCCAATGCCCTGAGTACGGGGAGGATTCATATTGGTAGGAGCTGTCTTTAGGGCACTGGAATGTGCTGACTGTTAACTTTGGGGCCAGAAGTTTCTGTTTTTACCTTATAAGACTTTTACATGTCCGGGCTTGCTTAACCTATGGCTTTCTGAGGGGAAGGTAGCAACTGGAAATTTACAACATGCCTGTACTTGCATGGGCTTGCCTGAAACAGCTACCCAAAATGGAGTTAGTCATTCTGACTCTTGGCATTTTGACTTCTTCACCTCTGTGTAGTTCTCACAGTACAACACTTCTATGCAATTGGCGGGGACATGTTTTTTTGGATTTTCATATTATTTGTGCTTTTCCCATGTGGTTTGGTCATATGAGTTTCTCTTGCTGGTTGTATGTATGACATGAAGCTCAGGCCTGCCTTGGTTGAGTTGAAGTTTCATTCTGTTTATATTGTTGCTCCCACTTGGTTGCTTTCTGAGAAAATATGAACTGTTAGTTGGCCTGCTTCTGGTTCTTTTTTTTTTTATTTTTTTGTTGGAGTGACCACACAGGTACAGGCAGGCTGTTCAAGAATTGTCCAACATGTTGATGGAACTCAGGACCAATTAGGGGATAATGGAGATAAACATGAGTGGTTCTAACTACCTAAGCAGAGATGTGAGCCCTTGATCAAGGAAACTGGGCATGGTCCCAAAGCAGGGAAACACTGCCTCTGTATGATAGCATCTTGCTAACTCTCCCAGCCAACCGGTGTGCTCTGGCAGTTTTAGCAGGAAGGGGTCAAAGCTGAATGGGGGCCAATTGAAACAGGATGGGTTGCTTCTTTCTAGGTAGCAGAGAAGGCCTGAGATCTGGAGTAGCAGGATTGAGATGGTCTTAGATCAGGGAGATGGGCATGGCTGGATTTGGCTAACTCACCCCAGTTAGTCAGGCACTGCTTTCAGCCACTTCAGGAAGGAGAGCTGATGGGAACAGTACTAGCTAGTTCTTTTTCTATTGGAGATGGCTTGAGTTCTGGTGCAGTGGGACTGGAGGTGGTCCCAAAGCATGAGTATGGACCTTATAGAGGCATTTGTCTAACTGACCCGAGCTATTCAAGTACTCTCCTGCAGCCTATAGCACCAATGCTCAAGGAGAGCTAATGGTTAACTGAAGGGCTGGTTCATACTAATTGGCAGAGAAGGCCTGAGCTCTTGTACAGCGGAATGAGGGATGGTTGGTAGTTTACTTTTAAGTACTTCAATACCTTGATCCAATAAGCAGAGCCTTCATATGTGATTAAAATGAATTTTATGGTCTGAAAAGAAAATTATAAATATGGCTGTCCCCAAGACCTTTCATATCTATTTACTCTCTGTGATTAATAAATATACCATCTTGAAATAAGAAGTCTAATATCTTGATTAAATGTGTGAACTCTCATAATATAAAATTCAGCTCAATAAACTTGATTTCAAAACAAGTCCAAATCAATTGTTCAAGTACAAATATAAAATTATAATTACTTGATAGATTTTGTAATCTAATGAGTCAAAGTTTCTTAATGAAAATACTAAACATATTTGAATTTTTATTCTAAAATATAAACTATAGGTTTTTAATTCTTCTAACACTATTGTATTGAGCTATAGAAGATGCTAACCCACAAAGTAATTATCATGTGAGTTATCTTTACTCAGGCACCAAACCTTTACAGAAACGCCTATACTAGGTAAATATGAGACACAGCTGACAAAAATATTCTCCCTACCTATTTATAGCTGCCACTCGAGCAAGGGGAAATATTTTTTGAATACATATTACAAAACAAGTAAAACCAGAATACCATCTGTTACATGGAATTATATGTTCTGTGGGAAATAACAAAGAAAATATAGAGGAACAGGTTGAAGCAGAGTCGGTCAAGGAGTTGTAATTTTAAGTCGATTGAGTGCAACCTCTTTCAGAAAATCATGTGTAAACAGAGCTTTGAAGTAAAAGGAAGACAGACACGTGGATTGTGGAGACATAGTATTCTGGCAACAGTAGAAGGTATCAGAAAGCTAAAAGGTGGCTTGTTTAAGGAATCGGACAGTCTACTGTACCTGAAATGGAATATGGGGGCCCAGGTCATATGTAAGCCAAAATTCAAGGAATTTAAAGGAGATAGACTGTAGGGCTTTGAGATTTTTGTGAGACTTAGATTTTCCTAATTTACTCTGAAAAGTGAGGAGCCATTGAAGAGTTTGGGATGGAGTAGAGAGACTACCTGGTTTGAATTTAACAGAATCATAATTTCTTCTGTATATAATACAGTACAGAAAGGCAAAAGTGAAATTTTGGGGTTTTAGGGAGCCATCATAAGACTCATGGTGGTGTATGACATCACCAAACATTAGGAAAATCTGCATGGAGCAGAAATTTCAATAATAACCCTTTAATGGAGTAGGGTAATATAAAACAAGTGGGACTGCAGAGAGATTTGGAGGGCAAGAATGGAGAATGGATATGATCATATTTTGTTGTATACATGTTTTAAATTCTCAAGAATATTGACAAAAATTAAAAACAAGTGAGAGTACCAGGTTAATTTGTCCTAGTTTGTCCTATAGTTCATGTATGTAGTGTCTTCAACAATACCATGAACTACAAACAGAGGCAATGGCCAGTATTCTTTGAGTGTCTTTGTCAATAGCTTCAAAAGATGGAGTTCATTCCCAGCATTGAGCTTTTACTTTACTAGCCTATGGTGTCTAGTAATAGCAATGTCCCCTGTCAGAAGGTAACTCCTTCTAATCTCTTTTTACATGTAGATGTATAAAATTAGATGCTTTTATAGTGGTAGATTATCATATGGCATTTTCTAAAGGCCTTTAGTTTTAGTTATCCCTCCCAATACACTGTCTTCTGCAATGACCCATCATTTCCCATCCCATTTAACACTTCCTACTCTATTATTCTCTTTCCCCACTTTATATCATTGCATTTTGCTATCACTCTGAATAAGCCTCCACCTACACTGTCCCATAACCATTTACTAGTTTCCTGATTTCTCTGAGTTTTCAAACTGAAGCACACATAGCTACAATTTCATCTAGCACCATATGTGAGAGAATGGGACACTCGTCGTTCTGGGTCTTGGTTACCTCACTCAGGATGATTGTTTTCAGTTCCATCTGTTCACAGCAAATTTCGTAATTGTGTTTTTTTAAGGACCAAATAAAATCCCACTGCATATGTGTGTGTATATGCACCACTGCTCAATTATTAATTCATCATTGCTAGATATCTACGTGGTTTACAATTTCCAGCTATTGTGAAAAGAGCAGCAATGAACATGGATGAACAGGTGTTTCTATAGTAGGATATATTCTTTGGGATAGATGCCCAAGAGTGGTATGACTGGGTCAAATGGTAGCTCAATATAGAGCTTATTGAGGAATCTCCACAGTGATTTCCATAGTGGCTTCACAAGTTTTCACTCCCACCAGCAGTGAATAAGAGTTTCCCTTTCTTCACATCCTCACCAGCATCTGTCAACATTTGTTTTTTGGATCTTAACCATTCAGAGGGTGTGAGATGGAATCTCAGAGTAGTTTAAATTTACATTTCCCTGATTACTAAAGATGCTTAATATTTTTAAAGTATTTCTCATCTATTTGCATTTTATCTTTAGAGAACTTCCTGTTCATCACCTTGTCCTAATTTTTAATTGGTTTGTTGTATTTTTGATGTTTAGTTTTTTGACTTCTTTATATATTCTAGATACTAACCCTATGTCAGAGGTATAGCTATTAAAGATCTTTCCCAGTCTGTAACTTGCCTCTTCACTCAAATAATAGTGTCCTTTTCAGTAGAGGAGGTTTTTAGTTTCATGATATCCCGTTACCAATTGTTGGAGTTAATGCTTACTCTGCAGAAGTTCTATGCAGAAAGTCCTTCCTGTGCCTTTAAGTTCCAGTGTATTCCTTACTTTACCCTCTATCAGATTGAGGATATATAGTGTTATGCTGAGATCCCTGATCTATTTGGAGTTCAGTTTTGTGATTGTTTAGACATAGGATCTAGTTTCATTCTTCTAAATGTAGCTACCCAGTTTGACCAGTACTATTTGTTGAACATGATGTCTTTTGAACATGGCTCCATTGTAAAAAAAAAATTAAGGTGACAGTAAATGCTATGTAGATTTAAATCTGTGCCTTCAATTTTATTCCACTGATCAATGTGTCTGTTTCTATGACACTACCAGGCTGTTATAATAATAATAATAATAGTAATAATAGTAATTTTGACTCTCTTGATATTTTTGTTTGTGTTTCTATATGATTATTTAGATGATTTTTCCATTTCTGTGAATAATTGAGATGGAATTTTAATAGACATTGTATTGAATTTCTAGATAGCTTTTGGTAGGGATGGCCATTTTCAGAATATGAAATCCTATTATTCCACAAGCATGAGAGGTCTTACCATCTTTTGATATCTTCATTTCTTCAGTGTCTTTAACATTTTATTATAAAAGACCTTTACTTCCTTCATTATATTTGTTCCAAGGTATGGTATGGATTTTGAGAATATCATGAATGGGGTCATTGTCCTGATTACATTCATGGTATGTGTATTATTATATAGGAAGATTACTTATTTTAGGGTGTTTTGCTAGGTTGTTGAATGCATTTATCAGCTCTGGGAGTTCTTTGGTGGAGTCTTTGGGATCTTTTAAATGTAGAATCATATAGTATGAAAATAAGGATACTTTTTCTCCATCCTTTCCAACTTCGAGTCCCTTTATCTACTTCATTTGTCTTGTTGCTCTAAGATTTTAGGTACTATATTGAACAAAAATGGAGATGGTGGATATCCTTGCCTTGTTCCTGATATTAATGAGAATGCTTTGAAATTTTTCCCTTTAGTATGATGTTAGCTGTGGGCTTGATGAATATGGCTTTATTATGGTCAGATGTGTCCCCTGTATCCTTAGATTCTGCATGAATTTTATCATGAATGAATGTTAGATTTGTCAGAGGACTTTACTGTATCCCATGTGGTTTCTGTTCTTGAGTCTGTTTATGTGGTGGATTACATTTATTGGTTCATATATATTGAAACATCCCTCAATTTCTGTGATGAAGACAAGTTAATCATGATGGTTAATCATTTTGATGTGTTGTTGCATTTCATTTGTATTTATTTTACTGAGAATATTTACATCTGTGCTCATCAGAGATATTGGTCTATAATTTTTTTTTCTGTTTTGTCTACCTGCTTTGGTATTAGAGTACTATTTGCTTCATAGAAAGAATTTTGGAGTGTTATTTCCTTTTCTTTTTACAGAATAAATTGAGGAGTGTTGGTATTAGTTTCTATTTGTGGTTTTGGTAGAATTCTGTGATGTATCCAGAATTTATCATTTTAGTAGGAATTTCTACATCTATCTATTTTTAATTACTACATCATCCTCCTTGGTTGTTATGTGTATGTTTAAACTATTTGTGTCATTTTGATTTAACTTTGATAGGCCATACATATCTAGAAATTTATCCATTACTTTTAGTTTCTCAACTTCAGTGGGATATTGATTTTTTTTAAAGAATGTACTTATGGTTTTCTGAATTTTCTCAGAATCTGCTGTAATATTTCTCTTTTCACTTCTGAGTTTGCTAATTTGGGTCCTCGCTTTCTTTTGGTTAATTTGGCTAAAACTTTGTCAGTCTTTCTAGTCTTTCTAAGAATGAGCTCTTTGTATAATTGATTCTTTCACCATTCTTAGAGATTCTAGTTTATTAATTTTGGCTTTGATCTTATATTTTCTTGGCTACTTTTTCTAGGTGTTGCTTGACCTTGTTTTTCTAAAACCTTCAAGTGTATCATTAATTTATTTATATCAGATGTTTTTAATTTTCTTGTGTAGGAACTTAATACTATAACATTTCTTCTTAGGCCTGCCTTAGTTGTGTCCTATATGTTTTGGTATGTTGTGTCTACATTTTCATTGAATTCTAGGACCTTTTCAATTTCTTTCCTGATTTTTCCCTTGATCCATTAATGTTGAGAGTTTAATTGGCCCTATTTATTAATTCTTGTTATGTTGGTGCTATAATGCTGTTTTCTTAGACCTCTTTTGGTTGACTGCTTTGTGATAATTTATTTATTATTTGTTCCTCCTTGAGAATGTTTAATATTTTCTTCAAACCAGAGTATTCCACCTAGTGTTCTCTGTAGAGCTGGCTCTTGGACATAAATTTCTTAAATCTGTTTTTGTCTTGGGAAGCTTCTCTTTTTCCTTCAATCATGGGTGATAGTTTTTCTGGGTATATTAGACTGGGTTGGAATATTTGTTCTTTTCTGACTTGCATGGCTTCAGTCCAAGCCCCATGGCTTTCATAGACTCCATTGGAAAGTCAGCTGTTATTCTGGTGGGCTTACCTTCATATATGACTTCATCTTACAGCTTTCAAAATCTTCTTTTTTACTCTGTACATTTAGAATTTTGACTATTATAGGATGGAGAGAGTTGCTTTCCTGGTACTGTATACTTGGTGTTTTGTATGCCTCTTATATCTTGAGAGGTATCTCTTTCCCTGTATTTGAGATATTTTCCTGCATAATTTTATAAAAAATATTTTCTGGCCCTCACCTCTCTCTGCTTCCCTGGACCTGCACCACTGGCTAATTCTCCCGGCCTGCTCTCCTGCCCTCAGGCCTCTCTTGGGGTAAGTCTATCACGCAACCCCCCCACACCTTGACTCCCCCAGCTGCGTTCACCCTACTCCTAGTTAACTCTACTCCTAGTTTGGGCCCTGTGCCATTCTTAGTCTTGGGGCCCCAGACACCTGGGGAGCCAGTGCTGCTTCCTGATCCTTTTCACCCAGACTGGCATGATGCCTTCCTTGGGCCCCAGGAGCACTGCTTCTGGACCCGGCCCCGCGCTCACCTCTCTCTGCTTCCCTGGACCTGCACCACCAGCTAACTCTCCTGGCTTGCTCTCCTATCTTCAGGCCTCTTGGGGTGGGTCTATTGCACAGCCCTCCACGCCTTGACTCCCCTGGCCTCATTCGCCCTTCCATCTCCCCCACTGTTCTCTGCTCATGGTTTGGGCCCTGTGCCATTCCTGGTCTTGGGTCCCCAGACACCTGGGGAACCGGTGCTGCTTCCTGATCCTTTTTGCCCAAGCCAGCTTGGTGCCTTCCTGGGGCTCCAGGAGCACTGCTTCTGGACCTGGCCCAGCCCTCACCTCTCTCTGCTTCCCTGGACCTGCACCACCGGCTAACTCTCCCAACCTGCTCTCCTATCCTCAGGCCTCCTTGGGCTAGGTCTATCACGCAACCCTCTGCGCCTTGACTCCCTCAGCCTCATTCACCCTTCCATCTCCCCCGCTGTTCTCTACTCCTAGTTTGGGCTCTGTGCCATTCCTAGTCTTGGGGCCCCAGACACTTGGGGAACCAATACTGCTTCCTGATCCTTTTCACCCAGACCAGCTTAGTGCCTTCCTTGGGCCCCAGGAGCACTGCTTCTGGACCTGGTCCCACCGTCACCTCTCTCTGCTTCCCTGGACCTGCACCACTGGCTAACTCTCCTTGCCTGCACTCCTATCCTCAGGCCTCTTGGGGTAAGTCTATAGCTCAGCCCTCTGCGCCTTGACTCCCCCAGCGACATTCACATTTCCATCTCCCCCACTGCTCTCTACTAGTTTGGGCCCTGTGCCATTCCTAGTCTTGGGTCCCCAGGCACCTGGGGAACCAATACTGCTACCTGATCTTTTTCACCGAGACCCACATAGTACCTTCCCTGGGCCCTAGGAGCACTGCTTCTGGACCTGGCCCTGCCCTCACCTCCCATTACTTCCCTGATCCTGCAAAACTCACTAGCCTCTTTCTGGGGCTGACAGCCTCTTTCTGGGGCTCCGGGGCTTACCTTTCCACTCCCTGATCCTTTGCATCCAGTACAACCCAGCTACTCAATCCACTCCCTGGGAAATCTTGGGGCTTCTTCCCACCCCATTTGCCTTTGCATCCCTGCGTGGCACGGCCACGGCCATGATCTGAGGTCAGTCCAACACCCAAGTTCCTGAGGCCAAAATCATTCTTAGAAGATTCCAGACCTAAGGAGAAAGTCTGAAAACTTCTGACCCACATTGGAATTGGGCCACCGCGGAACTCCTGAAGACAAAATCAATCCAGCCTCGACAACATAAAATCAAAAGAGAACCAGAAGCTTAGA
>NW_008344599.1:2488297-2489149 GCF_000622305.1 Nannospalax galili | reverse complement strand
ACTTAAACAGACCCATAACACATATGGATATTGAAACAGTAACACAAATCCTCCTGACTAAAAAAAGTCCAGGACCAGATGGATTTACAGCAGAATTCTATCAGACATTTAAAGAATTCTATCAGACATCCTATAACCACATGGTCATCTCAATAGATGCAGAGAAGGCCTTTGAAAAAATTCAACATGTATTTATGTTCAAAGTCCTAGAGAGAAATGTACTGGAGGGAACATACCTCAACATAATTAAAGCCATATATAACAAACCCACAGCCAACATGATTCTAAATGGAGAAAAACTGGAAGCATTCCCATTAAAATCAGGAACCAGACAAGGCTGCCCACTATCCCCACTTCTCTTTAACATAGTACTTGAAACTCTTGCAAGAGCAATAAGACAAGAGAAGGAAATTAAAGGATTAATTATTGGAAAAGAAGAGCTCAAATTATCCCTTTTGCAGATGATCTGATATTATCCTAAGGGACGCCAAAAATTCCATGCGCAAACTCCTAGAAATTATTAACACATTCAGTAAAGTGGCAGGTTACAAAATTAACCTACAAAAGTCTATAGCCTTTCTATATACCAATGACAAGCAGTCAGAGAAAGAGCACAGGGAAACCCTCCCATTCACAATAGCCACAAAAAAAAATAAAATATCTTGGAATAAATCTGACCAAAGACATTAAAGAGCTCTACAAGGAAAATTTTAACTCTTTAAAGAAAGAAATTGAGGAAGACATCAGAAGATGGAAGGACCTCCAATGCTCATGGATTGGAAGAATTAATATGGTGAAAATGACCATCCTACCAAGAGTCATATATAGATTCAATGAAATGCTAATCAAAAA
>NW_008344599.1:2485076-2485637 GCF_000622305.1 Nannospalax galili | reverse complement strand
ACTCCAATTCTATCCAAAGGAATACTGACAATGGATTGCCGTAGATGAGGAACAGCTGATCCTCCTGGAACAGTGACCTCTGGCTGACTAGATTTTACCAGAAGGGCAGATCGGGGGTGTTCTGGATAGCTTTAGTGTCAACTTGACACACCTGGGTTGAGGGAGCCTCAATCGGGGAATTGCCTCTATTGGACTGGCTTGTGGCCATGTCTGAAGGGCATCTTCTTGATGAGTGATGTGGGAGGGCCCAGCCCACTGTAGGTGGTGCCACCCCTGGGCAGGTGGGCCTGTGTTGCATAAGAAAGCAGGCTGAGCAGGGGCCAGGGGAGCAAGCCAATAAGCAGCATTCCTCCATGGCCTGTGCTCCAGCTCCTGCCTCCAGGTTCCTGCCCTGAGTTCCCACCTTGGGCTCCCTGATGAACTGTGTGCGACCTGGGAGATGTAAGACAAATAAACCCTTTCCTCCCCAAGTTGGTATTGGTAAGAGTATTTTGTCACAGCAATGAAGAAACAAACTAGGACAGAAATTGGTACCAGGAGTGGGGTATTGCTGTGACAGAC
>NW_008344599.1:2465462-2484909 GCF_000622305.1 Nannospalax galili | reverse complement strand
AGAGCACTGACTACTCTTGCAGAGGACCCGGGTTTGATTCCCAGCACCCACATGGTGGCTACGAACCGTCCTTAACTCCAGTTTCAGGGGAATCCGAAGCCCTCTTCTGACCTCCATGGCATTGCATGACACGGGAAAAAAAAAGAAAAGAAAAATGAATAAAATATTTTAAAAATAAAAAAAATATTTTCTGATCTTTTTTAATCTTTCTGAGACAGGGCTTCCCTGTATCCCTTCCTGACTTGGAACTCACTACGTAGATCAGGCTACCCTCAACCTCACAGAGATCCACCTGCCTCTGCCTCTTCAGTCCTGGGATTAAAGGCATGCACCTTTGACCTGGATTTCTTCTCCTTCTACGTCTATGATTCAAAGTTTGGTCTCTTTACAGTGTGCCAGAGGTCTTGCATATTTCATTTCTGGATTATTTTTAACCTGACATCTGCCTTGATTTAGAAATTCATTTTCCCAAGATCTTGTTCAAGATCTGATATTCTCTATTTTTAAATAATTTTTATTGAAGTTTTGCAATTTCCATGCAATAAAATTTGATGACATTTACATGACCTCTCCCGTCCACACCTCTCCACATTGCACCCCTACTCACTTTAATGTAGTCTATCTGTATAATAAGGGCTATAGAGTCTAACTTGAATCCCCAAATGTTCTCCAGTGTGGATTCTTCTGGAGCTTGCATAGAACTTGAACATGCTGACACCATTGCTGTGAGTGCATATGAGTAACTGCATGCATATGAGTAACTGAGAACTCTGTCTCCCTGTGGTCTTCCACCACCTCTAGCTCTTACGTTCCACCTCCCCGTCTGCAATGATTCCTGAGCCCCGAGCTCCAGAAGTCTGACAGAGGCATCCCACTTAGAGATAAGTGCTCTGCAGCCCCTTCCTCCCTGTACATTAGAAAGCCATAAGTTTCTGTGTCAGTCACCATCTGATGCATAAGGAAACGTCACCAGTGAGAGCTGAAAGAACCATTAATCTTCAATGTCAGGTAAGCACTTGCATCAGCACAGTCCATGCCAATCATCCCTACTGGGTTTGGGAGTCCATATTATTATGAAGGTAGCCCAATTACATCTTACAGGAGGGGACCAAGATACAGATCACAGAAGAGGACCATAGCTTTATCTCACAGGAGGGGACCACAGATCCAGCTCACTAGAGAAGACCACAGTTCCAGCTCACAGGGGTGGGGGAATCACAGCTCCATCTCACAGGAGAGGACCACAGTTCCATCTCACAGGAGAGGACCACAGTTCCAGCTCACAGGAGAGGAACCACAGCTCCAGCGCATAGGAGGGAAACTACAGCTTCAGCTCACAGGAGGGGAATCAGAACTCCAGATCATAGGAAGAACCACAACTCCAGATCACAGGAGAGTACCAGGTCTCCAGCCCTTAGGAGAGGACCACAGTTCCAACTCACAGGAGGGGTCCACAGCTCAAGCGCACATGAGGGGAACCACGGCTCCTGCTCATTGGAGAGGGTCACAGCTCCATCTCACAGGAGAGGAACTACACCTCCAGCTCATAGGAAGAACCACAGCTCCAGTTCACAGGAGGGAACCCACAGCTCCTACTCACCAGAGAGGACCATGCCTCCAGATCACAGGAGGGGAACTTCACCTCCAGCAAATATGAAGAAACTCAGCTCCAGCTCATAGGAGAGGAACACAGCTTCAGCTCACAGGAGGGGTCCACAACTCCATCTTGCAGGAGGGGACAACAGCTCCAGCTCACAGGAGGGATCCACAGCTCCAGCTCACAGAAAAGCATCAGAGCTCCAGCTCACTGGAGGGGACCACAACTCCAGCTCACAGGAGGGGACCACAACTCCAACTCACAGGAGCGGAACCACAGCTCCAGCTCACAGGAGAGGACCACAACTCCAGCTCACTAGAGATAACCACATCTCCAGCTCACAGGAGGGGACCACAGCTCCAGCTCATAGGAGGGAACTACAACTCCAGCTCACAGGAAAGGAGCACAACTCCAGCTAACACAAGGGGAACCACAGCTCCAGATCATTGGAGAGGACCACGACTCCAGCTTACAGGAGGGGACCACATCTCGGACTCACAGGAGGGGAACCACAGCTCTGGCTCACAGAAGGGGACCACAGCTCCAGCCCACACTAGAATACCACCACTCCATTTCTCAGGAAAGGACGCTTCAGCTCATAGGAGAGGACCGAAGATTCAGTTCTCATTCTTTCACTAAGTTCTCAGGCTCTCAGTGTTTTTCTCTGCATGTATATAAGCACACTCACATCCTGCAATGACTGTGGATATCAGAAAAGGGTGTTGGCTCCCCTGGAACAAAGATACTTCATTTGATTGGCCAAAATTTTGCTCCTCTGCTCAAAATCTCCAAGATACAATCCTCAGGAGAGAGGAGATGGGCCAAGATGGCTGGGCGCCTGAGTTCAGTTCCTGTAGATCCCCAATCATTTCTGAGCTGCTGAGAGGTGCTAAGCATGACAGTGCACTCCAGATCCTCGGGGTTGGCCCTGCTGGACAGGGAGGCCACCATGGCCATGCTGGAGAAGCTCCTGAAAGCCTTTGAGTCACTCAAGTCGTTCCAGTGGCAGCAGGAGCAGCAACCGCCACAGCTGCCTCCACCACTATTATCCAGATGGCTGTCTACTTCGGAGATTTTTGAGGAACCATGTTATAAATGCCCAAGGGCAAAGCCTTCTTCAAGGTTCTCCTCTGACAACCCTTCATCTTTGGTAGGCAAGCTTCCGCAATCACTCACAGCTTCAACTTGGCCATGATCAGATTGGATTCTTGTAGGAATTCTGATCTGAAGTTCCCTCGTCTGTCCATGGCAGCAGTCAAATGCTTGCGCTCTTCAGTCAGCTGGGCCTGGGGTGGACTGGCTCCCTGCCACAGGGGCTTCTCCTTCAAGTGCTGCTCTAGCTTTGAGGAGAAGTTCAGGCATGTCCTCATTGGCAATGAGCTTGGTCCACAGATGTTTGAAGAGCTGGGGATCTGCTCCCACTGACATTCAGAGCAGTAGCATTCCAATTCCATCTCCACCAAGAGCTTGCCTTCCTGGTTGCCACGGCGGCCAGATGACCCAGGCTGCCTGGTTCCCCGTGATCACTTTTTTTTTTTTTCACTTCTTTCCTCTTAGCTTTTTTGTTTGCGATCCTGAGGTTTTCATTTCAAGTTTTATTTCAGTTTGCCTTTTATTTTCAGTTTCTATTGTGATTTGCAGTTTCATGTTTTGATTTCTCTTTAGTTATTTCACTCAGCTGTTTTCGTTTTCATAGTCTTCATTCAGCCTTTTATTTATATGGGCCTTGCTTTCATTGACCATATTTATAATTGTTATTTTTAAATCATTGCCTTGTACAACTGCTAAGTGGCTATTCTCAGGAAACAATACAAGGGTGGTTCTAATTTCTGTATGACATAGTACCTTTCCTTATTTATGTTGTTCGTGTTTTTATGAGACTAGGCATCTGGACTTATGTCATTGGTGGCATTTCTTGGTATGAGTAAGTGAACTTGTCTTTGTTGAGTGGTTATTTGTATCCTTATCTGCTGTTTCTCCAACTTGTCAGGTTATGGCCCAGTGAGTAGTGCTTGGTGGTCAGTTTGGGGGCCACTTTATTGTGATTTGTAAATTGAGTGTAAGTTAAGATAAGGATAGGTGCAACTTTTGAATTGAGAATCTAGGGTTAATTCTTCACAGTCCCGAAACAGCAGGGTTGCCTGTTGGTTGTTAGGTGAACAGTTTGGCTAATAGTTCACACTGGGAGAGTTCACACATCTTTGGGTACAAGGATTCTAGAAGTTCACACAGGTCTGAGAGCTGAGAGTTTAGAGCTCAGGCAGATGTGGTAAAGGGAGCACACTAAGGCAGGTTTGGGAGAGCCCCAAGAGCACCCAACTGTCCTTGCAAAGCTGAGATGGCAGAAATCAGGAAAGTATGGGCTTAATTCCCACACCTAATTCCCACAAATTGTCCTCAGTCCTCTGTGTACTGTGGGTACAGATGTAAGCCAAACTGCCTGGCTCATATTTGTAGTTTTAGGTGTTTTATACTTTCTCATATTTAGTTAAATTAAATATAATGATTTTATCATTTGTGCTATTGAAATTGTGAATTCAAAACTTTAATTTTTCTTTGTTACTAAGATAAAATGGGTGATTTCATATATTTTTATAGCTACCTATGTGTTTTAATCTTGTAAATACATTGTTAATTTTAGTGAGTCTTTTCTATACTTAGTAAGTTTTTTCCTAGGACTCAGTCATTGAATAGTGAAGTAATTTTTACTCTTCCTTTTGAATCATTGTATCTTTTACATATTTTTCTTAAAATGTGTTTATTCGAGCCTCCAGTAAAACACTGTACATAATTAATGAGTGGATATAGGAGAAAGAGTAATATTTCACAGTTAAGTATGATATTAGCTTCAGGTTTTCATAGAAATAGTTTTGCCAAGAATAAACAATAGATGCTAATTTTTATGAATATCTTTTTACAAATAGTGAGATGAATAGAGCATCTAATTCATTAATACGGTGAGTTATGTAAAGATTTTTTCTAATAGTGGATCAGTTTTGGATTTTTAACGTAAAGCCCTTTTGTCACGTAATATTACATTTTCCATATATTGTTGTCATTTATGTCTCACTATATGGCCACAGCTGGCCTGGAACATGCTATGCAGAGCAGCATGCCACGCTAACCTTGGTCTTAAAGCAATCTGTCTCTGCCTCCAGAGTGATAGGATTATAGGTTTGCACCACCAAACCCAACCCTATTTTCACATATTTTCTTAAGGGTATTTCACAACTGTATCAAGGCAGTATAATAGTCTATAATTGTCGGGCTTCAATTTTGATGTCACTTTAGTTTCATAAAATGAGATACAAATTATTTTCCAACATTTTATTTCTTGAAAGAATAGTTTTGTTTCTGTTAATAACTTAGGCACTAGGTAGAATTAATCAATGAAACCGTCTAAATCTTATACCTTGTTTTTCAAAAAAAAATCATTTAAATCTTTCTCTTAATATGAGTACAGTATAATTTAGTGTATATATATATGATCAATGTAATTAATATTCTTATCTCATCATTTCTGTTTATTCAGAGATTTTTAAAGCCCTATCTGTTAGAGATAATAAACACAGGTCTGGAAAAGGAACACACACTAAATTACTTTTCAGAATGATTTCTATTTGCAGAGAGCCTCATGCCTTACATAGCTATGTTCAGACCTTGAATTGGGAGAGAATTAGGATAAATGTAACATCAGACTACATACAGAATGATGGGGTCTTGAAGGGAGAGAAAGAATGTTCCCTTGAAATCCCAGAAAGAAACTGCCCTAGGAAGGATAGCTACCAAGTATATTTTTATGAGGTCTGAACGGAAGAAACTTCAACTCTCCACAATCAAAGGGAGTTTTGATTAATAGCTTTACAGGGGACTTGGGGGAAAATTCAGACCATATGACTTAACCTGGCCTAGCCTATCTGCCATGGGGCATGGAGGCAGCCACTAAGCAGAACCACAAACTTATCTTGCAATTACAAGCAGGGAGTTGGATTGGCTTTCCCACTGATGCGCTGGGGGGAAACCTATCAACACTTTGTTCTAGGGACAGAGCACAGCAGACTGTGGCCTGATTTCTCCTAGGCTGTTAGGTCTGATCTCTGAGACTGATCACATGTTTAAGCAGCAGGTCCATGATCTGACACTTTTGTCTAGTTTTTGTAAAACATATAATAGGTTACTATAAACTACAATGAAATAGTGTTCTGTAGCGCACTGGAGATTAGCCCTCCTACCTGCTCATGTTGCTACCCATAGCCACCCTCATTCCCCATGTTGGTTCTAGCCTCTAGTAGTTAACTATTCCACTTTTTCTTTCAGATCAGTTTGGTAGCCTCCACATATTAGTAAGAATATTTGGTAGTCATCATTCCCACTCTGGCTTATTTCATTTAACAAAGTGTCTTCCAGTTCTACCCATTTTCTCACAAATTGAAGTGTTCTCCACAATATCCATAATAAGGAGTCAACCAGTCAACCCTGGTGTCTATCACATGAATGGATAAAGAAAATTTAGTATATATACAACATGAAATATTATTCAGCCATAAGAAGAATCATATACTGCCATCAATGGAAATATGAATTTTTCTTTCTGGAGTTGATTGTGTTAGAAGTATATGTTTTAAAAAGAAATTTTGAAAGTCAGGTGTAGTGGTGCAGGACTTTGATACCAGAACTTAGTAGTCAAAGGCAGACAGATATCTGTGAGACTGATGTCAGCTTGGACTACATAATGCATTCTAGACCAATTGGGACTACAAGGAGACCCTGGATAAAAAACAAACAAAAATAAATAAATAAATAAATAAATAAATAAATAAACAGCAATTTTGAGTTACTTAGACTTTCTGTTCAGTTTTTTTATTTTGGGTAAGTTGTGTTTTAAAGGATTTCCCCCATATTTTGTACTGGACCTTTGCTTCTAGTAATGACATGAGCTATGAGCATCACCAACAGAAAGCAGACTTGCACTGAAGACCTAGAGAAGACCCTGGCCAGAAGTCATAAAATGAACATAACATTTTACATAACAGTACATAACAGTACATAACAACACCTAGTGATAGCTAGGTAATGCTACCAAGACTGCTCTCTTTTTAACTACATCAATTGTGCCTCAGCTCTACTTGGGAGAGCTAGAAGGTTCTAGGAGGTGGAAGATTGTCTGTGGAAAGGAGTCCAGTGCTGCAGTACTGGATATGGCATGATGTTGGGGGAGGGAAGTCCCTGGTGGCATGACTGCTTTTTGAGGCACACATGTTCCTGTTGTTAACTCCAATAACTCATTGGTTCATCAAGCTGAACTTTAATAGATCCTGATGTTAGGCTGTTGGTATCCTATGTAGGACAAAGACATGTCCCTGAATCCTCCCAGGAAAAATGAATCAAATATCTTTTAAAAATGTTATTTGTTGAATCTAACTTGTTCATAATATATACTTATTATACTATAAGTATCTGTTAGATCTGCGCTAATATCCATGTGTGTAATACCCACAGAGGATAGAAGAGTATATCAGATCTCCTAGAACTGGAGTTGGGGAAAATTTAACCAGAAAGAGTGTGAATGTTGATCAAAAACCTTTAACTAAGGTAATTCCTTCTACAAATAAAATATTAAATATGGGCAAAAACTTTAAACATATTTATTTAAAATTGGTAGCACAAGAAGTATTAAGTTTGGTGGCAGGTGAAGAAAGAGGAAGAGATGGGGGTCAAGCTAAGTGGAATTGTCCTTCAGGCAAGAGGTCTATTATTATCACATCAAGTACTAAGGGAGGTGTCTGAAGTAAACTTCAGTCCTGCCAGACAACATGAGGTGTCTACTCTTTATTCTTTTTATCTTTTGGTTTTGAGTTTTTTGAAGTAGGGTTTCTCTGTAGCCCTAGCTTTTCTGGAACACAGTATATAAACCATGATGACAACCATGTCACAGAGATCTGCCTGCCTCTGCATCTTGGAATTAAAGGTATATATGGTGCCTACTCTTAAAGTTTCTGGGAAAAGGGATGGTCTTGCATTGCAGGGAAACAGGCTTGACTGATACATGGCCTGCGCTACATGATAGATGTAGGGGAGTTAGCCATTAAGGTCTTAGGCTACTTGAAAAAGTCATTCTTTTTCTGGATAGGAAAATGGGTTCAGTTAATGTGTGACGTATGCAACATGACAGTAGTCTGTCTGCCAACCTCTGAGTGTTAGTGGAGCCTGAGTGCATCATTACCCTGTTAATAGCCTTCTCTGATTAGGGCCTGATTTTTTATAGAGCCAGGGTTCTCTAACAGTGTAGAATAGTAAACTCTTGAAAGACTCAATGACACTTAATAATATGTGTGGATTTGACAGGCTTTGAATGAAAGTGTGTCTCAAGTACCACATAGACAATATATTAACTTGAGTTCCCAGACAAAACTCAGGATTATCAATACATGTACTAGTTTAGGGAACAACAGAGAAAAAGATATGAGCATCAAGTAAGCATCTCTTTGACAACAACTGAAGCTCACATGAAGATAACTGAACTATGCACAGCTCAGGAGGCCACACTCTAAAGGAAAGAAAGAAGATTAAAATTGCAGCTTGATGCCAAAATCATTGACCAGAAATATCCAGTGGTTCAGGATACAGGCTATAAACACTTTGCATCATTAATACAGTGAGGTTAACTGTCTACTGAGGAAGAGAAGCTTCAAAAGAAACAAAACAGGCTTCAGAATTACTACAATGTCTTATTTTCAAAAATAGTTTTCAACAAATAATGTTTACTTATACAAAAACTCTAGGAAACCACAAGAGTAGAGGAAGGAACCATTGAGTGGGGCCAAAAGCAAGAAGCCATCTTTACCCTCATATAGCCCTAGTGGAAAACACTGGCATTGGGATGCCCTGATGTGTCCTGATAGTTAAACCTATTTGCCCATGAGTGGAAGGGAATGGTACTGGGAGACTTAACCCAGAGCAGAGGATTCTGGCAATGAGCTATGGTTCAGGGACCAGGACTTGGGGATTATTCCCCTGAGTCTGGGCTAGCACAGATAAAGCTTCTGGCTTGTCCTGAATGCAATGAGTCCAGTGAGATCAGGGCAAGGCAGAGACTGAAAAATCACTGTTTTATATAGTATGGGATAACTTAGGGCAGGATACCACCTTATATGATCATATTCTGATAAAGAACAAAGATTGATACACCTGTCAATCACCAGAACAGAACAAAAGCCTGAGGAAAAGTTGCTTGTTCTAGCATTTTAGGAAATAACATAAAGTTTGACTGGAATGTAGTTCAGCTCAGTGGTCATTGTGGCCCTTGTTCACACTGATCATTTGAGATTGTCTGTTACTCTACAATACACCTTGCCTATCTTCTATACTTTAAGCGTCTCATCAGAATTCCTTTGATGGAGATCACAAGGACCTGTAAGGCAGTAATGGAGATACATGCAATACTATCAAAAGTGAAGTAAAAGAATATATAAAACCTTAGGACTAGATCAGTAACAAGTAATGATATTAAATCAGCAAGAAGTGTCCAATTAAGTAAAAGCCCAGGACCAGATAGCCTCAAATTTGATTCCACCAATTTTAAAAATTCACTATTGCTGTCAACAGGTGTCTTAGTTTATTTCTTCATTGCTCTGACAAAATACTCTGACCAATTCCAACTTGTGGAGGAAAGGCTTTATTCAGCTTACATCTCCCAGGTTGCAATTCATCAAGGAGCCCAAGGTAGGAACTCGGGGCAGGAACCTGGAAGCAGGAGCTGGAACACAGGCCATGGAGGAATGCTGCTTACTGGCTTGCTCCCCTGGCCCCTGCTCAGCTTGCTCTCCTTTCCAACACAGGCCCAACTGCCCAGGGGTGGCACTACCCACAGTGGGCTGGGACCTCCCATATCACACAATAATCAAGAAAATGCCCCAGGGACATGGCCACAGGCCAGTCCAGTGGAGGCAATTCCAATTGAGGCTCCCTCAACCCAGGTATGTCAAGTTGACACTAAAGCTATCCAGCGTAACAGGGTAAAAAGACAACATACAGGATAGGAGAAAATGTTTGTCACCTATTTATATAATATCCAAAGTGTATAAAGAACTCAGAATACTCAAGAACAACAAAAACAAATAATCCAATCAAAAAAAGGTAAATTATAGAATAGATATTTCTCAAGACAAAAAATGCAAATCTCAAAGAAAATCATTAAGGACACCATTAAATCAAGTATATTCCACAAATAAAGGAAGAATGGAGACTTTCAAATGAATAAAAATGAATACAATGTGTCATTAGCAAATCTGCACTATAAGAAATATTGCAGCTTGAGAGACAGACAGCTCAGCCGTTCTTAGTGCTTGGTGCACTCTCATAGGACCCTAGGTTGTTTTCCAACACCCACACTAAGTGTATCACAATGAGCTTTAACTCCAAATCCAAGGGATCTAATGTAGTCTAAGGCACATCCTTCAAGTTATTGAAGGGTGGAACAAAATCTTGGTCATTAGAATATAAAGAAAATAGTTAACAACATTGCCGTGGTAGACATTAGTGGAATATAAATGATAATGCATACAGATACATTTTTATTTGGTTTATAATGACAGGGCTATTTAAAACTCAGTATAGTATGCTGGCATATTTATATAAATGATGCCATGCCATTTTAAACTATCTGCATTTTACTGGAAATACTTTGATATTAAGTTTAATTACATTGTGTTTAAAATGCATGCAATAATCCCTAGGCAAACAAATAAAATAATAGTGTAAGACAGATAGATGTAAAGCCTTATTTATACTAATGCTACACTTATCATCTTAATCATCTTTTAGTATTTCTAACTGATGCAGGGTATGAGATACAGTATGAGAATTGTGAGACAGGATTATTTAATCCACTTGTTACTACTCCGTTACCAACTGGCTTTCTTATGATAAAATCATGTTTTACATTATATTTAATTTTGCTATGCCTTAGTCATCTCTCTGAAAAGTAGAAATGACATTAGTAATCTTTAAAATCCACCCTAATTCCATAAAATAGAATTTACCAAAGTGTTGTGTTGAATCAGTGCTACTAGTTACCATCACTGTTCCATTTGAATCAGAGAGCGAAGCTGTCTACTACAGGTACTCATACTGGAGAAATGTATCTGTTGAGAATGATGGTCTTATACAATGATTAATCTAGGCTGACTTTGGGGTCATTTGGGGGTTTCATGTTATCTGAGGTGGAAAATGGATTCAATATCTGAGTGCAAATACTGCAAGAGGATGATAAAAAGACAATGTTGCTTTAAAAAAGAAGCACCTTGAACAAGACACAGATGAGGATAAAGGAAAGCATTATCCCTGAAAGAGATCAGGCTCATATTCAGAATGCCTTTGAAACTGGACACATACATTGTAGTCAGAATGTGAGTTCTACTTTATTATGCCTATGTTTTATGAACTGTGTATCTTATACTGTGAATTTACAAGCATGAATCTTTGGTTCTGGGATCTGGAACTGATCGTGTAAATTTTACTGAACTCATAAAATGTAACTTTTAATCTTATCTCCCCTGTTTGAAATCTTTAAGAGATTTATTAGTGATAATAGTATATTAATATATAGTAGATATGCAAAATATTGTTGCTTGAATCATGCCCTTAGCCCGTTTTTGTTTACATTTACCTTTACTGACTTCCTCCCAGAGGATACTCCCAACTAATAACAAGAATCAGTTAGATGCTCTTCCAGACATAGCATCCACTGGGACTGTGGACTCCCCAGAGGTGGAGACTCTTTGGAGAGAAACAGGTATGATTCACAACCTGGGGTTAAAGTTGAGAAAGAGTTTGTGCGAGTATCATTTGGAGATGACTGTCTGCTCAGAAGAGGAGTTTCTGAGATGGACCTCAGGTCTTCTTCCTGCAGAGCAACCTTCTGAGAGTCTGCCTATGGCATGGATACAGAAAGCAGCACCTGGTCTCACTGTGATTATCTCCAGGTATGTGGAAAACCCCTTTCCTCTCCAAGTACCATCTACTATCAACTGCATTTTTGTTCACAGCAAATTAAGGGGTGGGGAATGCAGTAAAGCCTAACACATCTCCTGCTTCTTCCTTCAGTGTTCAGCACACACATAACATGAAAAATAGGCCTCATCTGCTCAACCCAAGGAATTTAGAAAAGATAGAATGGCTTAGGGGAGTGACTGTACAGGTGCAATTGATTAATATTCATCAATATACCAATTAATTTACATCTGTATTGAATATAAACCTTCTATAGTATCTGAGGAGAGTAATCATTGGTGGTGAATTGATGTTAGATTATAACATACCATACTTGACCTCCAGCCTTGGTTCTGTTTGACTCCAGAAAGTTACTTTACATCTCTGGGCCTTTCTTGCCTAATCTCCAAAATATTTATGAAATCTTCCACTTGTGTGTGTGTGTGTGTGTGTGTGTGTGTGTGTGTGTGTGTGGTGTCTAATCCACATATTCTTAGATATAAAGTCAGGGTGAATGAAAATGTGGTGCATATATTTTCCAAACTTGCATGTATTGCAGTATGTGTGATTGTAATACAAAGATATAACTGACATATTTGCTGGTAACTCTAGGGCAATTGATAGAAACTATGCAATGCATGGTTTTGAGTGTGTGACTATGCATAATGTATGCCTTGTATGTGTCTACACGCATATGATCATATGTGAGTTTATGTGTACCTCGGTAGGTGATGATTGATTGCCATTTGCATACATGTGTATAAGGGTAGATCTTTGCATACACGTCTAATGTTGCACACAATTTTCTAAACTTTGCATTCTAAATTAGTAATTCTCTTTTGTGTCCCACAGGAGCCAAGAAATGAGAACCTACCTCATCTGTCTTGTAAAGAAGATCGACATCTACTGGTATGGTGGGAGGAATTAGCAAAAGTACCAGGACTATCATTCAGAATGTTACAAACCAATATTACCTGCTGGAGGGGATTTGTATTTCTGGGCTTTTCCAGCTTTGGAGAACTGCAACTCCTGCTGTTTGTCGTGTTTCTCTCTCTGTATCTCATCACCCTCACCAGCAATGTCTTCATCATCATAGTGATCAGACTGGATAGCCACCTGCACACACCCATGTATCTTTTCCTTTCCTTCCTATCCTTTTCTGAGACCTGCTACACATTAGGCATCATTCCTAGGATGCTCTCAGGCCTGGTTATGGGTGGACAGACTATTTCCTATATGGGCTGTGCTACCCAGATGTTTTTCTCTGCCTCATGGGCTTGTAGCAACTGCTTCCTCTTGTCAGTCATGGGCTTTGACAGATACGTGGCCATCTGTGCCCCACTGCACTATGCCAGCCGCATGAATCCCACACTCTGCGCCCAGCTAGTTGGCACTTCCTTCCTGAGTGGATACCTCTTTGGACTGGGAATGACACTAGTCATTTTCTGTCTCTCATTCTGCAGTTCCCATGAAATACAGCACTTTTTCTGTGACACACCTCCAGTGCTAAGCCTTGCCTGCGGGGATACAAGACTAAGTGAGCTGGGAATCCTCATCCTCAGCCTGCTGGTCCTCTTGGTCTCCTTTTTCTTCATCACCATTTCCTATGCCTACATACTAGTAGCAATCCTGAGAATCCCTTCTTCTGACGGACAGAGGAAAGCTTTCTCTACTTGTGCCTCTCATCTCACAGTCGTCATTATTCACTATGGCTGTGCCTCCTTCATGTACTTGAGGCCCAAAGCAAGCTACTCTCTGGAGAGGGACCAGCTTATTGCTGTCACCTATACAGTGGCAACCCCTCTCCTCAATCCCATTGTTTATAGTCTAAGGAATCGTGCTGTACAGACAGCTCTGAGAAATGCTTTTCAAGGGAGCTTACTAAGTAAAGGATGAAGGCTAGCCCAAAGACAGTCTCATTTGTGTAGTACAAATGAGGTTCTAGTCCAGACCTTAGACATGGTGACACTACCCAAAACCCCTGGAAAAGCCGTGTCCTGCCTCTGCCAATTCCTTCCAGGCTGCTTGGAATGACAAGCAGGGATTTTCTGCTCCAATCTCTCTTTTCAACTCATAGTGAGATCAAAACCAGAATTTTCAAATTCAGGCCTCATAGATGTCAATCCTAGTTACTGAAACCTACAAGTAAGAATTTTCTTTATGCATTAAGATCATCACAAATTTTCCCAATGAGCTAAACAAAATGAAGGAAATTGTAGTGTTTAAGTTCAAGACAGGGATGTCAGGATTCAAAGATATCGTTGAGAATTCCAAAATCATTACACAATCAGAATATTTGACCAATTTTGTTCTTTCAAAGTCTGAAATTCCATGACAAAGAGTTTGGCAGGTGCAGAGCAGGAAGAAGCCCTGCCTCTGTTTTCATACCTCACTGCTCAGCTGAGGTATTATCCTTCCAAATTTGTTGTTGAATTATCCATTCTGCTCTCCTCACCCCTCCATCTACATGTTTCATACATTATGCTGGGCACTCTTAGGGATAAATAAAGTGCAGTGAACTCCCATAGTAACCCAACAGTAATGTGAATGTGAGCTCCTCAAATAAGTAGCTGTGCAACCTGGGAAAGCTGCATAACTCTTTCAGACTTAAAGTCTTCATCTGTAAAATGTACCCCATTCCTCTCTGTTGGTGACTAAAGTATATCGTGCATATGCAAATTTAGTATTGTTCATAGCGATCTAATAAATGTCAACTGCTATTATCAATGTGTTATGGAAGGTGATGTTGGCTTTTAGTTCAGGGAAAGGTTACTCTAGTGTGAGGATCTGTGAAGACTTCATGTCTAACACAGCCCTTGAATGTGTCCTAAAGAAGAGTCAGAATACTGACTGAACTGATTGGGACTTTCAAAGAGAACAGAATAAATACAAGCTCTGTGGTAAGCCAATGCAGGTATCTTATAGAGTGTGGTGAGCTATTCGGACTGGCTGTAAAGGTTTTATAAATGAGACTCTGTTTGGGTAGGGATTTGGGGGGAGTGGGGTTTAGACAGCAGTTGAATACCTTCATTCAGACATGATCCTTTTACCATGCAAAACTAGATGCAGATGGACTAGTAAGACATCATTGCCATCTTCCTGGAGGATGAATGAAATTAAAAATACAAGAGATTTTGCAAAGCTAGGCTTCAGATCTATTGGACTTATTAATGAGATAAGTGGGGAGTGGCCTGGGAAATGAACTTAGACTAAGATGATGATTTTCAGACAGGAACTCATATTTTTCTTGCCCTCTGGAAAATAAGAAAACACACCTCTCTTTCAGCAAAAATTTGGTGGAAATTAAGTTAGGGAGCAGGCTAGAGAAGCAGAGGAGATGGTCAGAGGGCAGAAATATTCTGAATGAGAGAAGAGAAGCCATTTCACAATAGTTGGACAGCATTCCACTGTTCTGGGGTGATTTGGAAAAAAAATCAGTCTTATTCATAACAGTCCCTAAATATACTCTGACCAGTGTTGGATAATGATGTCCTAGGAATTCTATGTAATACATAAAAGTCTACTTCCAAATGCAGTAGTCTGAGGTTTTAAGTCACTTGGAGTTTGAAAAGGTTTCAAAATATGTGTTAATGAGATCCATCTCAATATATCTTGACATAAGTGATCTGGGATGGGGGTAATAGAAGTAATCTAGAAAATCTCCCTAGGTGATTCAGGTTCCTGATATTAATCAAAGTTGATCATTGTGCTATAACACTGTCGGCTCTTCTACAGGTATATATTCATAGCTCCTCTGATGTGAACGTACCCTTATATACCCAATTCATGGTCTTTGAAGGAGATTATGAGACCAATTTTGCTGAATTTTAAGAGTAGTCTTTTAACTTTTCATATAAGAATCCATATGACAAATTTCTTAGTATTTTATGCCTCCATTTTCTCCACTGCCAAATGGAATATTGAGCCTCTATTTGACAAGGCTTTCTTATGAAGTTTACTATAAGGTCAGCAGAACAAAGACTACAGTACATTAAAAACACAACAAAATCAGCTATTATTATTTGGAATTTATAGAAAGCATCATCTTAAGGTGCCCTATCTTTGCCCAGTTAATTTTGGTGGAAGCTAAAGCCAGATGAGTCCAGCATCTTGTATCTCATGATATACATGGCTAAAGAAATGCAAAGTTCTGTCCCCTGGCAATATGTCTGATTGAAGAGGCTAGAAAGAGGGATGTAGATCTTTGAGACTTGAAAGGATGAAATGCTGGGGAGTAAACAGAGCATCACAGAGGCCTATGCAAAGTAACAGGAAGTGCTTCCTAGTAAGAATCAAATAATTTTGGAAACCCAAACAAGCAGGAAGAATCAAGAATTTTAAAAAATCAAGGATACAGCCATAGGCAGGGATCAGAGGCTGTGGGGCACAGGCTCTGCAAGTTGTAAAGGAGACAATCAGCAAGGGTTAGGTTAGGATTCCAGTTTGAAGTAAGTCGTCAAAAGATCAAGAAAAGGTGAGTGTTAAGTAGGAGGAATGCAGCTCTGAAATTAAGAAGGGTATTTGTTTCTGTGTTTATCACCATTTGTTGCATAAGGAAACTTCTCTGGTGAGAGTTGAGGCATGCATTAATCTATAGGTATAACAACAAGTCATGAAGCATCAGTTTAATATGATAACTATTTAGTAGAAAACTAGTAGTAGGGTCTCCCCTATATTCTGTGACCTGTTAACCCCAGGTTCCTAAGCCTGATTTCAACTTTAGGAATGGACTCCAACTTGCTGAGAACATGAGCTAGTGGAGTGTTATTACTAAGTATCACATCTATGTCAAACTTTTGCCCCACTAAGGCTCAGAGATCATTGCAGAAGGGAGGGCAGAGAGATTGTAAGAGCCAAAGGAGGTGGATGCCCACAAGGAAACAGAGATTTTAGAGAGTTCACCAGTTCCTCAGATGAACTCACAGAAATGGCAACAGTATGCACAAGTCCCATGCAAGTTCAATCCAGAAAAAATTGCAGCATAGACATGAGGAAGTAGGTAAGAAGCTCCAATACATCTAAAGAAACAAACTGTCAACAGATGACAGCTGGGAGAGGTAGAGACAGTCTCTTTCAAACATGAGATTCTTGGCCAGTTAATCAGGTTACAATGGATGGTCACACACTGAAAGACATTTGGAGGCACATATTAGACTTTATAGGCCACGTATTACATTTAATTGGGTGAGGGGTAAAAAGGGGAGGTGGTAGGGAATGGGATCTAAGTACCACCAAATTATATTGTATGAAAATCACAAAAATTCAGTAAAAAAAGAAAAAAGATGGGTATTTGCTTAAAGTTCTGTTATGGTATTATATACTGAATTATCTAAACTCATGTTTGCTTTGCCCAGCAGAGAATCTTACTTCAGGGGGCAAAGAGACTGTATCGGTAACAGAGTAACAACTCTGGAACTTGTGCTTTCCTTCACAACAAGCCATTTATTACAAAATTCACAGGGTTTTTATACATTACAAGGAACTGGCAGTCGCATGGGGTATGGCAGTCACATACAAAGATTTAGGACACAAAGAAACAAGACATATAGCCTTTTAGTTGGCACCAATAAGATGGTAAAACCTTTACTCAAGGTTAGCAATGACTATCCAGTAATTTGTTGGCCACAAAGTTTTCTTTCTTAGGGCTAAAAGCATGGTAAACTTTTAGCTTTTAGCTCAGGAGTAAACTTTAACCTGGCCTAATCTATTAGCTAACTATAGCTGAGTTTTTTTCAGGACAGGGAGATGAGCTAAGGGCTGTTGACCGAGGTGCTTTCCCACAGAGCAAGGAGCCTAAACTTTTGACCTGGCTGCTTTTCTATTGCTAGACCTGCAGTGTTCTGCAAGATAGGGATATTAGAGATACTATTTTCAGTGCCACTCCCTTTAGTAGAGAACATAGTCTGGACTTAAAAAGTTTTAGGCTGTACCATCATTCCTTACCATGTATCAAATTAGCATATCTTTGTATTGTGTTAGAAGGTTTAATTTTTAAAATTACTGCTTGGTATTCTGAATGGAATTTCATTTGGTTAACTTTTGAGCTTGAATTAAATAAGAATTACCAACAATTCTGCAGTGGCCCTCAACATACTTCTGTCATTTTTCTGTATATTTATCATATTTATGGAAATGGAATTCTCAGTATAGACAACTATAAAATAAAAATATCAAGCAACTCTGAGGAAAAAAAAAAAAGGGTTTTAGCCTCAAATCACCCTAGGGCATGCCATCCTGGTTTCCTACATTGAATATTTATGGTTCTCTACTAAATTGTATATGCTTATTCTAATATTACAGTTTTTTCTGGAGTGTGAAGAGGTGGTCAAATTTTGATTTTGGAAGACATTTTCATTGTTTATATATATATATATGGAGAGAGAGATGCCATATATATATATCATATAACCATATGTATGTATCAAGATAATTACCATTTTTCCTTGTTTCTTGGTTTATTTTATTTTCTATATGTATGAGTACTTTGCCTGTATGTGAGTGAATCACATGTTGATGTGTGTGTGCAATGGCCATGGAGGTCAGAAAACAGCATAGGATTCCCTGGAACTGGAGTTGCAGATACTTGTTAGCTGCCATATGGGTGCGGAGAGCTGATCCTGGGTCCTCTGCACAGGCATTCAGTCCTCTTAACTGCTCAGCCATCTCTGCAGCTCCCATAACCTTTTTTCTTAGAGAACACATTTCACTCATTGCAAGGAATCAGGCCTTGCAAATCCTTGGCAGTGTTGGAGGACAAAATGGAACCATACTTCCGTTTGACTATGGTTATTTCCAGCAAACACAATTTTACATTCCACACTTACTAATTGTGACAGTAGATGAACTGATTTTGCATATGCATTTGTGTACATGCATATGTAAAGGTCAGAGGACAATCTTGGGTGTCCTTCCTTAGGAACTCGTCTCTTTTTCTTTTCTGAGACATTTTCTCTCATTGGCCTGGTGCTCACCACATAGACTAGACTAATTGACCAGGGAGCCCTGGGGATCTGCTGTCTCCACATCTCCAGTGTTAGGATTCCAAGTGTGTTCCACCAGTCCTTGCTTGTTTTTTAAAAATATTTTTTCTTTTTCTATTTTTTACTTTAAAAAAAACTTGAGAATTTTATACATGCATATAAGGTGTTTTAATCAAATCCACACCCACTCCCTCCCCTCAAACATCTCCCATATCTCCCCATCACTTTTTTCTGACAACTTGTTTTCTTTTATTCTTTCTTTTTCTTTTTCTTTCTTTATCTCTTTCTTTCTTTTTTTGTGGGGGGGTTGCTACTGTAACATTCCATCCTCTGAAGAGGTAACTCCAAAATCTTTTAGGGATAAGAGGTCCCAGATACTTTTGACATTTTTGGACTTTGGAACAGTATGTTGCTTAGAGGCTCAAGGACATTTTGACTTTTAGCCAAGAAACTGGCTACTTTTCTTTGGGGTCTTTTTACACTAACTGCCTAGCCAATTCCTACCTCCTGTTCCTATCATGCCATCCTCTGAAAAGGTTACCCAAATTGCCCATAGGAAATTGGGACAGAGACCACTCCGGCTTCTTCCATGCTGAACAGGGATGTAGGGTGAGGCATTTGGAGTACCCCTTCAGTGGATCTCTCTAAAAGATTCCCAAATTGCATAACTCTTATCTGTAAGGAGAAAAGAAAGTCCTTGACTGATGAATAGGGTATTTGAAGGAGAAGTAAAGGCAAGAATTAGCATTTCAAGTTCTAGACAGGGAACCAGAGAAAGTCAGAACAGGGCAGATTTCAAATGTTCTTATCAAAGTCCATTGGGATTTCTTTTTTTTTTTTTTTTCAAAAGTCACGCTTAAATTTGGATGAAGGCCTTTCT